>NW_022631046.1:149914-507776 GCF_010015895.1 Lontra canadensis | reverse complement strand
CATGCGCTCCTTAATGGCTATCACCCAATTACCCATTCCCCCACCCACTGCCTCTCCAGTAACAAAAGGAAGCTTCCCTATGACCCTAGATATTTATCCCAATGATAAAAATGTAGCGATCAAAAGGGACAAGTTCCCTCCAAGGCTCATAGCCGTAATGTACCCAGTAGCCAAACTGTGGAAAAAGCCATGATATCCATTGATGGATATACTGATAAAGAAGATGTGGTGTGTACACATTCATACACACCCACACACCCACACTAAAACACACATATGCATTGGAATACTGCTTAGCCATCAGAATTTACCATTTATATCAACGTGGATGGAACTAGAGGGTATTTGGTAAGTGAGATATGTCAATCAGAGAATGACAAGTATCATATGGTTTCACTCATATGTAAAATAGGGCAGGGAGCATAGGGCATGGGAGGGAAAATAGAATGGGAATTAGAGAAGGAGAAAAACCATAAGAGACTTAACCATCTAATGTATTTTTTTATTTCAGTTATTAAGTTTTTCATCTTTGGTTCTTGTTTTCTACCTCTTGGCTGTGGATCTTACGTCCTCCACTCTTTTTCAAGGAGAGTGAGGTTTTGACCATTGCTTTAATTACTCTAGCAGGCATATTGCTTATCTCTGCTTGATTTAGCTCTCTTGATGGGATGTTTTCTTGTTCTTTCTTTTGGGATGCATTCCTCTGTTCATTTTCTCTAACTCTCAACTAGCTCTCCTGTTCTTGAATGTTTTGTCCATATAGAAAGTAGGTCCTGTGATGCTCTGCAGTGCAATGCTCCCTGTTCATGAAGGCCGTCCTCATGTCACTTCAAGGCTGTCTCTAACTTGTGTTATGAGAGCAATACTGTTGTGGCTGAGTTGCATTTGCCTTCATTCAAGTCATATGCAGTGGTTCTCTTGGTTGTGGGCAGGGTTCAGTCCCGCTGTTGTTAGTTGGTCAGTGTGGGGCTCGAGGTGAGCCAGACCAGACATTGGCTCAAGGTGAGCCAGACCAGGCATTGGCCAAAGATGCAGTAGCACCACACTGTAGGGCAGTTCTCTTGTGTTGTTCCCTGAAAGGCTTTCATTGGTGGGAGGGGCCTGCTGTCAGACGAGATATCAGCTTCTAGCCTACTGCTACGGTTATAGTTATTTCATATGTGTGGTTATCTTCTCATTTCCGTAGGTCAGGAGTCACTTTAGAGTGCTGGACTAGACCCTGTGACGGTTGCTTGAACACTGTCAGGCACTGTTTCGGAGGGGCTCTGGCCAAGAAGTATTGGTAGGGGCCATTCCGCAGGAGGAAGCAAGGACTCCTAGTGCTAACAAGGTTGTGCAGATCTGTTTGGGGAGGGGACCTGTAGATGCTTTGGGAGGCCTGGAGAGGATGAATTTGCAGGGAGTATGACTGCAGGATAAGCGGTACCAGCAAGGTCCATTTGGGGCGGTCACCTGCAGCCACCCAAAACTCCTCCTCGGCCCACACTGGGTTTGGTGGGGGGCAAGTTAGCAGAATTTCGCCAGCTGGGTTAAGAGTACTGAGCTGGTTTCCACAGGCATCTGGGTATCTCAGCTGGTGGGCAGGGATGGGAACTGGCACTAGTCAGCCCCTTTGTTCCTGAAGAAGTCGCCCAACAATCCCCTACAGCACATGCTCTGGGATTAGTCCACAAATCTCCCTCCTGTATAACTCCATCAGGTTTCAAACCACTGCTTCTCTGCTTTCCTCCTGAGGGCTGTTTATTCGATTGTCCCTTGAAGGGCAGGTACTCAGGACTCAGTTTCCTTTTATCCTCCTGGCTCTCCCAGAGCTAAGCCTACTGATTCCTAAGGTGCTAGGTATTAAACCCTGCATAGTGTAAGAACTCACAGAATTTGGCCCCTCTGGTTTGCAAAGCCAAATGTGATGGGGATTTGTCTTCCTTGTCTGGGTTCCCCATGCCTAGAATACCTCGTGTGACTGTTTTTCTCTACCCTCTTCATCCATGGCAGCTCTCCCTCCCAAGCACAGTTGGACAGGTCCCTGTAGATCCTGATGGCATCTCTGACCTTTCTACTCTCTTGATTTAGCTTCTTTGGGACATTTCACCGTAGAGAGTCTGTTCTGCCAGTTTTGGGGTAATTTTCTGGGTTATTGACTCTGTTGTGGGTCCTGTGTAGATGGATCCATGGGACACGGTGAGCTTAGGATCCTCCTACTCCACCATCTCCCTCGAAGGTGTTCCTCCGTTCACTATAGCATAATGTTGTTATGGACACAATCCACATTGGCTTTCAGAGCTAGATGTTTTGAGAGGTTTGTCTCTCAAATGGGAGTCTTAAAAGTTGGATAACCGGATGTGGGATTCAAATCCTTCCCTGCTCAAGAAGACGTTGGGAATAACATTTCCTCCTGAGTATGTGTCTCAGCCTCTCCTATTTCAAAGTGGGTTTTTCTTATTTATCTGATGTGTACCAGAAGCTCTGCTAGTTTGGATTTCTTTCAGAGGCAACTGTTCCATATGTAGCTGCAGATTCAGGGTGTCCTTAGAGGTGGTGATTTCCGGAGTGTCCGATGTTGCCATCTTGAACTGGAACCCACTCTTTTACTTTCTCATTTTTTCTCCTTTGACTGGCTAATATCAAGAGATCTATCTTTAATTTTGTAGATTCCCCCTTTTGCCTGTTATTGAAATTTACTATTATATTTTTAAATGCATTTACTTGATTCCTCAGATCCCGAATTTGTTTTTTAAATTTTTTTAATTTACTTCTGTTTACTGAACTTCTCGTTTTGCTCATGCGTTGTTTCCTGGTTTATTGAGTTTTCTTTGTTCTCTTAAATACATCCATCATCATCTTGATACATTCATACACTGGAATATTATTCTGTGATAAAAAGGAAATGAGCAGGGCATCTGGATGGCTCAGTGGGTTAATCCACTGCTTTTGGTTCAGGTCATGATCTCAGGGTCCTGGGATTGAGCCCTGCGTTGGGCTCGCTGCTCAGTAGGAGACCTGCTTCTCCCTCTCTGCCTACCTCTCTGCCTACTTGTGATCTCTCTCTCTCTCTGTCAAATGAATAAATAAAATCTTTCAAAAAAAAAAAAGATGTAAATGAGCTATTAAACCCCAAAAGACAAGGAAGATCCTTAAGTGGATCTTGCTAATTAAAAGAAGTCAACCCGAAAGGCTCATGCTGTATGATTTCATATACAGCATACTGGAAGAGGCTCAGTAAAACAATCAATGGTTGACAGTGTTTCAGGGGAAAAAGGAAAGGATAAATAGGCAGAGAGAGCACAGGGCAGTTTTAGGGCAGTGAAATTATTCTGTATGATTCTATAATTGTGGATACATGAAATTATGTATTGTCCAAAATTGTAAAACATAAAGAATAAACTACTGCAAACTTTGAAATTTAATAATGATTTATCAATATTGGTTCATCAATTGTAACTACACTAGTACAGTAAGTTAGTAATAGAATAACCTACATGCTGGTAAAGAGGTGACATAGGAATTCTTGTAAATATATATTCACTTTTTCAGTAAATCTAAAACTTCTCTAAAAAATAAGGCCTATTAAGAAATAGTTTTTTTTTAACATTTTATTTCTCTACTTGACAGAGAGAGACCATAAGTAGGCAGACAGAGAGAGAGAGAGAGAGAGAGAGAAAGAACCAGGCTCCCCACTGAGCAGAAAGCCCAATGAGGGACTCGATCCCAGGACCCTGGGATCATGACCTGAGCCGAATGCAGAGGCCTTAACCCATTGAGCCACCCAGGCGTCCCACGAAATAGCCTTATAAATGAATGTTCTAGGCATTATTGAATACTGAATGAACTAAACTGAATTAAAATGACTTTGTATTAATTTTTGCTTTACTTGCAAATCACTTAGCATAATTGGAGACACTCATGTTTCACAAACAGGAATCACATGAAACACAACATAAATCACTAATTATGTTGGATTTGCTAATCTATATGATCTGGTATTCATCAGATTTTAGTTAATGGGAAATGGTTTTAATTAAATTGGTTGTTTCTGGTTTTAGTCACTTTTATAACAAGTTTAATGAAATATCAGTATAAACTATAATAACACAGATCAGTACATTTTAATAAATGCTTTGTATATTTCAAAATGGCAATTTTATTAATTTAGAAGAACTTCAAATGTCTGTAAAAGATATATACACACTTTAAGATATATGGATATAAAAAACATGTAAAACAGGCAAATACTATATTGTAATCCTGGAACTTGGAGACAAGAATCATAGATTATGAGTCAAATATTCAACTATTAAGTAGTTATTTCTGCTTTGGTAGCATCTAATCTCTGGGCCTCATTTCCTGATTTGCAAAATGAGGATATTTGTATATATGATCTTCAATTGTCTTTATGGATTAAATTGTGTGTGTATTCATAATATAGTATTACTGATTTGAGAAAGACGTCAGTTGTAATCATCCTTCATCAAATGGCAGCTGTTTCCTGCTCTTCAAGGTGCCTAATTAGCCAAAGGAAGATTACTAAGTGGCATAATATTTTATGTATTTATTTATTTTCTGTGTCTCTTTAGGGGGTTTATTATGTAGTTAGTGTTTGAGATTTTGGCACAGGGGATTTCTCAGTTTCATATCCAGTATGTTTATGGTGATTTTAAGTAGTAAGAGACAGTTGGTTTACATTTTACTAGCTATGGAAAAAACATTATAAGCACTCTGAAGTAAGTGCTAACACTTGTCCTTGACTATAAAAATTGACCTTGTGAAGGGTCTGGTTCTCTACTGATAAAACACATAGTTGTATCTTGCCTCTGTTCTTCAAGTACATAAAATGCTTCCCTTGAGTTTTCAATGAAAATCAAAACATCTTCTGTTTTGATGCCAAAATCACATGTAACTGGCTCCTTGACAGATTGTAAATTTCAATTTCTTCAAAAATCAACATTTGACTATACCATGTAGATCTTAAAATTATGTAGCTTTTGCAAACGAGGACATCTGGATGGGTTATTAACCTTAGTTGCCACTGTTATTACTCTTTTATCCTATGCAATACACACACACACACACACACACTATATATATATGTACATATACATATATATAGTTTATGTGTATATATATATGTAACTCATGTATATATTACTCATATATATATTACTTATATATATATATATTACTCTTTTCTCCTATGTGTGTGTATTACATAGGATAAAAGAGTAATATATATATGAGTAATATACATATGAGTAATATATACATGAGTAATATATATATACACATTATACACACAGTGGAATATTACTTAGCCATCAAAAAGAATAAAATCTTGCCATTTGCAAGGATACAGCTAGAGCTAGAGAATATAATGCTAAGGGAAATAAGTAAATCAGAGAAACAAAAAATATACGATGTCAGTTGTATGTGAAATCCAAGAAACATAACAGATGAACATAGGGAGGCAAAAATGAGAGAGGCAAACCATAAAACAGACTCTTAACTATGGAGAACAAACTGAAGGTAACTAGAGGGGAGGAGGGGGGGTAGGTTAAAATGGTGATAGGTATCAAGGAAGCTCTTTGTTGGGCTGAGCACTAGGTGTTGTATGTAAGTGATAAATCACTAAATTCTACTCCTGAAACTAATATTACACTCTATGTTAACTAACTGGAATTTAAATAAAAATGTGAAACTAAAAATAAATAAAAATCAATAAAAATAAAAAGAATAAAATGTTTTTAAACAAGAAAAAAAAGAAATATGTTTTCTTGAGTATAGATATCACACTAAGGAATCCTTCCACAATAACTGATTGAGAATCAATTCATATTTGCTTAATTGTGTAACTGTTTTAATGTCAGGGATGTGAAATTCATTGTTTCAAAAATGAAAAACATCTCATTAGATAATTCTATTATGTTAAAATATTCCTTCTAATGAAAACAGAATTAACAAAATACTTGTATAACTGTATTTAAATCTTCTGAATTTAAATGGATTTGCTTTAATTATTTTTAAACTTTTAAGGATTGACAACTTACTTTACTTGTAAAATTTTACTGTACTTCCAAAACTTTCTGAGTTTTTTGGGGTGGTTGACTGGTTGGTTTTGTTTATCTTTTGTTTCTTTTCTAGATGCTTTGAGAGCATGATTTTTCCAATGTTAACAGTAATAGGTTACAGGAGAGAAAGTCAACAAACAAAAAAGACAATCTTACTTAAACTTAAAATATATTCAAATCTAGACTTTATATTAATTTGAAAAGAAATGCTAACTCAAATATTCATAAGAATACAATGTTATTCCTGTTTGTTAAAGAGATATGTCTGTCACTGGAATTTACTACTAATAAAATCTTCCTTTCCATGAAAATATTATTTATGCATTATATGTACATCCCCAAAACAAAATATAAATTGAATTCTTGGATAATTTAAATAAATCTATATTGATTGATAAGACAGTGTATCCTCACTTAAGCTGTAACAGTACTTTGTTTGCTTAAATGTAATTTAAAAGTAGCCTGACCATTATAAAATATTTTTCAATTAAAAGAAATCTGCAGTATGTAACAAACTCTCCAGATATGCACAAGATTACTTTTGGGTGGTAACGGTAACTTCAGAAAGGAGCTCTATGATATGATTAAATTATGTTGTGGTCTTTGCTCAAGGTCAAAATGAATACACTGTTATATAAGAGAACCGACAGCAAAGTACAAAAGTAGACTGGAACACTTGCTGAGAAATAATAGTTCTAGCTTTTACTCCTAAAATTGGTAGAACTTGGATTATTGGTGGGAGAAAAAAATGTACTGCTCATAGTGAAAAGTAGAATAATGTAGTCTGAGAAACAGTTGTGAGAAACAGTTGTGACCTTCTCAAGGTCACTGAGAAGACTGCTCCAGTTAAAAGCTTGGTGGTTCTAATTAAGGAAAAAAAAGATGATTATAAAATTGTATAATTACCAACATTTGTCTAGTGCTTTCATTTTCAAAGTGTTTTCCCCTACATTTATCACAGCATATTCTTAAAATGGCCTTGTTCAATAGTATTGAGCACTGCTCAAATTTACACAAAAACTATATAAGAGAGATTAAGAGTCTTGGGGTGCCTGGGTGGCTCAGTTACTTAAGTATTTGACTCTTGACTTCAGCCCAGGTCATGGTCTCAGGGTCATAAGATTGAGCCCCACATAGGGCTCCACGCTGGGCATGGAGAATTCTTAAGATTCTCTCTCTCTTTTTCCTTCTGCCTCCCCCACCCCCACATATGTGCATGCACTCTCTCTCTAAAAAAATAAATAAGTAAATAAAGAGTCTTATTAGTAAATCCATGGTGTTGTGTACATAACACACTAATATAACTAACGCTTTCAAGTAAATTTGAGGAATTTGAATTTTTTATTTTAGAAAATACAGCACTGAGGAAGATAAATACGCTCTTGTGACAAACTCACTTACAATTGGTTAACTGAATTATTGCAATTTCAAAAACATTTTTTCACCCCAAATCAATCTTTTTTTTTCTTTTTTCCAAAATCAATCTTAACGTTAACATATAACCATACTTCTTAGAGATATGCATGTAATTTCTTCCATTAAAAATAATAATCCTAAAACTTCTTAAACAAATGTTCTACATTTAAAGTAACTTATGACAGGATTCTTTTCCCCTCTTTTATGGTTTGCCACAGAAGTAAGCTTTGTGATTTTAAATTTACATTTATCTGTTAAGAAGAAGAAGAAGGAGGAGGAGGAAGAGGAAGAAGACAAGAAGGAAGAGAAGGAGGGAAGGAGGAGGCGGAGGAAGAGGAGGAGGAAGGAGGATAAGAAGAAGAAGAAGAAGGGAATTTAGTCATAATGATATAGAAATTCTTTTCTCAAAAATTTAGAGAATTCAGGTTATAACAAAAAGTACTATAAATAGCATAAAGGATCTTTGGAAGTTATGACTACCTCTATCTTTGATTTTTAAACTGAATCTAAACTAGCTATAGAGGGCTTGAAAAATGTCATGTCTTTCATATTCTTATATATCTACACACAAAGATATTTATGCAATGCCTATTGAGTGCTATATAATTTTGAAAGTAATTTATGGAAAGTCAGTCAAAGTAGAAGGAAATTGGTATCATGAAGGTCAAAATGTCTGCAAAAATGGCTTTTTGAACATAAGAGAATACTTGTCTATTTTAGTAATAAAAACAATTGCTAGACATTTCTGGAATTGTTCACTACTGATATGTAGAAAGGGTGTTGTAACTTATTTCAAGTTTTAAACAATTCATGTTCTCTCTTGATGAGATTGATATTTTTCTAGGTTGAATGGTAGTTACAAACCAAGAACCCTACAGATAGGTTCTTAAAAATTGCATAAGTATTGGGGCTCCTGGGTGGCTCAGTCGGTTGAGGGTCTGCCTTGCACTCAGGTCATGATCTCAGCGTCCTGGGATGAAGTCCCCTACCAGGTTCCCTGCTCAGTGGGGAATCTGCTTCTCCCTCTCCCTCTGTGATATCTCTCACTCTTGCTTGCTCTCAATATAAATAAAATCTTTAAAAAAATTTTTTGATAAGTATTTAATGATCTTGGACAGTACTATGTGATCATTCTTTGGTGTTTTTCTTTCTCTGTATTTGGCTGAAAGCATAATATAAAACACTTCTATCATTCTAGGAACTAAAGTATACCTTTAGGGACTATGGATATAGTTCAATATCTAACTATAGCAGTATATCCCAGTGATGTTTTAATGAATAATATACTAAATAATACCTTACTAACCTGAAAGAGTATTCATTTATTTTTGAAAACTGAAAAAATTTTACATTACATATTCGTTTTTATTAAATAAATGCAAAATTTCCATGACTTCTCTTTTAAAAAAAGCATGTCTTAACTTCTGACTTCTCATTTTGCTACAACCAGAGACTCAAATGGAGAACTTTCACCACAGAAACAACTATAAAACCTCAGCATTTTAGAAAATAACATGAAGTCACCAGATATGAACAGACGCATATCAGCTCTAGAGAATAGGCTACACTTAGAGAAGACAAAGAATATGAAGTTAGTTCCCCATTTCTGTGACTTTTCGCCTGAGACTAACTGCATCTCATATGGCAGCTCTGTGTCAGCAGCAGCACTGATGGAAAAACCAGTGTTTCTGGTTGAGGGAACCAGAAAACTGTTGGTAGAAGACTATCACCAACATGAGAGGGCGAATCCCAGGAAGAAAAGAACCAGAGAAGGGATAACCCAAATATCCACTGACATTTCTTACTGACCTCCAAGCCATGGAACCAACTCAGAGTAACTCACCTAAAGAAGATCTGAACTGACATTGAAGCTGCCATTTGTGAAACAAGAGTTTGCAGTTAAAGCACAGGCAAAGAAACCCCCTGGTTTACAAAGGACACAATAACCATCACAGATATAACCCCAAAGCTATAAAACTTAATAATCATAACTGTAATGTCCAAGATACCATCCCAAACCACCTGATGTATGAACAACTAACAATATAGAACAAATCCCCCAGAAGAAAAGAGAATAAAAAAGTCTGAACTTGAGATAAACGATATACTCAAAATAACAAATATTTTTAAGCAGCTATTATTCCTATCCTCAATCATGTAAAAACAAAATATGTTCACTAGATGAATGAAAAATGGGAAATCTCTGGAGAAAGAAAAATGATTAAAAATATAAAAATTCTGGTTGGAAGTATAAAATATAATATCTGGAAGAAAAAAAATAATCACTGAATAGAATTGACAACCAATGAAAAATAATAGCTAAGTGAACTACAAAAAACAGCAACAGAAATTAACTGGGTAAGTAATACAGGGAAAAGATAATGGAAGGGAAAAAAAGATCCTCATCAAATTGCTACATAGTATGAAACAGTCCAATATATATGTAAGTGAAATACCAGGAAAATTGAGAGAGATCAAAACAGGAAAAAAAAAATTGAATGAAATAACCAAAATTGTTATAAGTTTGAAAAAAAGATATACAAATACATGATGTTCAGCAAATAAGCCAAATAAGTGCTAGAAGAAACTTTCCAAAACTATAGTCAAACACTTGAAAATCAAAAACTCAAAGAAATTCTTGAAATCAGCTAACAGATAATGACATATTCGGTGTAACCATGATTTGATCAATGGCTGGCTTCTTATCACAATGATGGAAGCCTAGAGAGAGTGAAGCAGTATCTTTAAGTGACAAAAATGAGACTGACATCACAGAATTCTCTAACAAAAATAATGGTATTCTCAAATAGAAGTTAACTATGAGAATTCATCTCCATCCTACCAGCACTATAAAAATGTTTAAAGAAGTTAATCAAGATTTATGAAAATAATCTAGATGGAAATCAGCCCCACAAGAAAAAAATGAAGAATATAAAAAATAATAATCCAGGCAAATGAAAAATAGTATCTCTCCTTTGAGGTTTTTCTTAATTTAGTTTGTAAGTCACATAAATTAAAAAGAAACAGCAAGTGTTAGCAAGGATATGGATATGTTCCTATATATCTTTTTGGTTAATATTCTTTAGATATTTTGTCCTTTGCCTTTTTTTATTTTGTTATTTTATTGTTGAATTTTGAGAGTTTATTATATATTCTAGATATAAATCCTATTTCAGATAGGATAGGTGATTTGCAATTTGTAAGTCTTTTTTCTCTCAGTCTCTGACTTGTATTTTCATATTATCAACAATTTATTTTGATTTGTCTATTTGCTTTTTTTTTTTGCTTGTTTGTTTTTGGTATGTGACATTAAATCACATATACTTAAAAACTAAAAGTGTAGACATGTAACTCGTATATTAATCAAACTCAGTACATTCTAATAATTCTATTACTATTATTATTACTATTAATCCATTAAGATGGTTATTTATTGAATTTTATTTTCATATTTACTGATTTTCTTCATTTAGGAAAGAATGTTCCTATATACAACTTGTTAGCCATATGACTGTCATATAGCCCAAGACATAGTTTTCTTCTATAAAATGTGCATAACATCAATCTTAATTTTTTTTGTGTGGTTCTTAAAGGCAATTAAGAAGTGAAAGCTATTTGTAATTATAAAGGTATTATTATAAATGAAAGGTATTATTATAACTAGCTGTGATTACATCATCATGTGGGAGATTTACAGCTAAGGAAAATGGTGAGACGTTATTGTGCCTACATTTAACTTACTTTAGACTAATCAGGTGAAAAGTTTATACTCCTAGGCATAATTTTCCTGGTTAGGAACTTATTTGATTCACGTTTCTCCTCACAACCACTTATTGCGTTAGGATTTCAGAATATGCTTTTGAAGCAGTGTAAATTCTTCACATGGAATAAATAGGCTTGGGGAAAGTATGGGAAAAAGAAAAATCAGTCTGTTACAGTGGTTTGAGTATTTATTAGAGAATTGAAACAGAAAGTCATTAAATATGTCAGTTTTCATTTCAGCTATACATAATTTCATAATACAAAAGTAAATGAGATTTAAAACATTATTTTTTTATTAAATTATGGTCTTAAAACTTCTCTGAATAATACTAAGGAAAGATAATTTAAGAATTCCAAACCAAAAATTTACTTAGAAAGACAGGAGTCATTCGAGCTAACCTCTGAATGATCAGACCATGTGGTTTGACAAATTGTCCCAAAGCCAGCCAAACAGAGTTTAAGAGAGCCAACCTCACAACTTGCCAATAGATTCTGCTGTTTAAAAAATATAACAAGGCTTCCAAAAGCTAAGTGGAAGTCTACTCATAATTATCTTTATATCACCATTTTAGTCTTGATGACTCACAGGTGTAGGAAACTTATTTTGGATCTTGAACCTCCTGATTCCACGCTTGGAAAAGCAGCTGCCCTTCAAAATATCTGACATGATGATGCTCAAAACATGTAAGAAGAAATTTAAGACTCAGTAGTAGGCCAAGATCAATAAGAAAACTCAGAGAATTTCAAGATTAATGAAAGAAACATCATATAATTTTTAAAAGCACTTCAATAGCAAAGAATTAGAGCTATCATACCCAAAATTACAGCAAGAGGATTGTATAGGCAGCCAGTGTTTTGTAAATCTACTAAATGGCAATGTTATATTCACTATTTTTTATGTGCAATTTTCTTTTAGAGACCTAATTGAAAAAGCATTTGCAAGATAAAAAGATGTATATGCAATAACAACATCAACTAAATTCAGTTACATTATGCCATAAAATGTCAACACTGGAAGAAATTATGAAAGTGGTCGGAAGGTAGTTGAGGAACATTCGAGTTTAATTGAAAAGATTCATATTTATGCCAGTCTTTGTTGTCTTTTGAGCAGCACAGTAAGACTGAAATATAAAAAATAATATCTTAGAGTGCTTTAGAATAACTCATAATTATTTCAAAATTTTCTTGGTCCCATCTTATTCCCCAACCACTGTGTCAGCAATAGTTTTATAATGACTTTGACCAGCTTCATACCGACATGATTGGGTATTACCTCACCCTAAGCAAGCTATATACCCTCCTTCCTGCTCTGGAGTTTCCCTAAAACTGTGGCAGGAACAGACATGAGAATTTGTCCAATATTCACTTATGTTCAAACCAGAAATAGGCAGTAATCAAAACGCATGGAGCCACGCTTGGCTAATGCAGAATGAAGAGCAGATTGATGAATATATTCTCGTTTTGGTCTCTCAGATGGACATCTCTGAGATAAATTACATAAAGCCTCCCAGAAGATTCTCATGAGATAAAACACCAATTGTTTATAGTATTGGTCAAATCCATAGAAGATCCCTGTGTTGGTTTTTCAACTTTTCTCATTTCAACAGACCATGTCCTGCACTTTTGTTTGGAGATCATATTTTCTTAAGAATTTCTTTGAGGAAAATTTAGGCAAAGACAGGTACTATTCCTATGCTTTGCGCCTTAGGGGTAAGAAGTGGGGAAACTCAGAATCTTTCAGATCTTTCAATACGTATTCATCATAAACAACTGACCAAGTTATTCACTAGCAAGCATAAAAAAAACCCCTAAATTCCTAATTATAATACAGTAATTCAGTTTATTTTATAATACAAATCTCACACTATAAAATGATAGCCCTAAATATGTTTAGAAATTGTTAAAGTACTACATTAATTGCTTCTGTTAAATCTTAAAACTTTTTTGTAAAAAAAGATTCATGTTTAAAAAAATGTAATATACAAAATCAACAATTATTTTCCTTTAAATGAGATTTATACTATATCTTCTCTAAAAGAGACATATCAAATTGTGTTAAAAATGCAGTTCTTTAGGGCATTGAATGATTCAGTTTTTAAAATGGTGATTTTTAGCAAATGTTTTCAAAAACATGTCTATTGTATGAAGCAAAGAATTCCTTGTCTGCCTTATAATGACATCATTAGTCCACAGTAAAATTTCTTCCCTGTCATGATAATCTTTCATTTAGATAGCTACAAGTATATTTTGACATATTTACGTTATTGTAAAATATCATGCACTTTTCTCTGTAAAATATATCTACTTTGAGTAAATAGAATATAATTGCAAATTAAGAAACTAGATACTGGAAATTCAAATATTTAAAGTGAGATAGTCTACATCTTCATGTTACTATAGAATTATTTCAGGTTTTGGCCTCACTGCTGCAATCAGTTTTTAAGTTACCAGTACTTTGTATTGATTAAAAGATTGTCGTTCTACCATAAAATGATAGCCAGTAAAATTTCTCGTGGTGCAACTGTGTCTATTGAAGTGCTGGCCTGGACAGCTTTCAAAGGAAAACAGGGAGAACAAAACGTATTCTGTATCATTCCTTCTCCCGTGTTCTCCCTCTCTCCTCAGCGTATGAAAACTGAAGACATTGGAAAACCACAGGGGAAAATGTATTCACCAAGGAAGGATTTTCTCTCTATAAATACTATTTCAGTGGTGGTCAAAGGAAAGCTTAGGAGAAAACGAAAAAGATATAACCACATGTGCCTATTGCTTGGAAAGAAATACTCAAAGTAACAGAATCTGTCAAATCAATTTATATTTCAAATTAAAAACTTAAGGAAAACGTCAGTCTGACCCTCAATCAGCACACAGAACCATTACAAAATATTCATCATATCATGGTAGCCATGATACCATTCCCCATGGTCTCAGGTAAAAAGATAAATAATTTTCCCATGTGTTTAGGTTACTTACCAAAGAACTGCAGAACTATCTTCTTTCTTAACATGCATTGTTGCCAAAAACAACAGAATAATAGCAGATGTGCTTTGCTATAATAGAAATATCCTTTTACTGGAATAGACAGTGTCATCTTTAGGACAGGACATATCCTGTCTGAATATTAATTGCTAAAATTTTATATGTATCCTTGGAATCATCTGTAATAAAATTATCTATTTTTAGAACTTGGAGTATTTTTTTTTGTTGTTTCAATTCTTGTGTATATTGTGGTGGAATCTGCAAAGGAATTATCTTCCCTTACTTGTGTACATTCAAAGATTAAAAAAGAAAAAAGAAGACAAAGAGAGAGGAAGGGAAGAAGGGAGGAAAAGAAGAAGGAAAGAAGGAAGGCAGATCTTAAAAGCAAAGTAAATATGTCCAATTTCCTTATATTTAATTATTCATGTGACACTATGATGTGTCAAGCAGATAAGAAAGGCCTGCACAAGGAGACCTTGAAAGTACTGTCTTTACAATTTCACTGATGTTGGAAAAAATAATCAGTAGATGTACAATGCAGAGGGGAAAATGTCAACAGTTACAAGGATGAAGATTGATTCAAGTATTCCTCTTTCAGAACTTTGAAAAAATAATTATTTTCTATGGGATTTATTTTTAGCTTGTTCTGTTGAGAATCATTTTATGTCAGTCCTTTTTTCCACAATATTCAGTAGTTAATAACCATAATTGATATTTCATTTATATGTTTTTCTCTGATTTTTGTTATATTTTTGCATATTTTACTTTTGTTCTAATGTATGCTTTTTAATAACCTTACTCTAATCATATTTGACAGAAATGTGGATATAAAAGTGAATATAAATTTCTCTTTTGTAAAATATGGCAGATTAGGTAAATACCATAGATGACATTCACATTAAACAGCTAAAAATTCTATGTAAGATGTGAAAATTTCATTTTCAATGCATTGCCATGCTATCAAGAATACAGGAGAACAATGAAGCCAAACTTAAAGTGAAAAGGGGGATCTTTTGAATGGGCAAATTCAGAGTTCGGAGGTTGGCTTTCTATTTAGAGGATTTCTGCTAAACCTTGATCACTTAAAATTTGGATTTGAAAAATATGTGGGGGGCACAGAGTTTGGGAAAAGATAAGGTAAACAAGAGAGCTAGGGCTTCCCTAGGGTTGAATGACTAACAGAACACCCTAATATAACAACAGGATAACAAAGGCCAGGGAATAATTCTATTAATAGGTAAAGAAAACAATGAATTTTGACAGTATCAAATGCACTTTGGCTTTTTGAAAGGGAATATAAATCTATCCTAAAGAATTTTAATCACTGTACAGACTTCATTTAATAATAAAAACCAGTTTCACCAAATCTGGTTGTAACATTATATCTCTAGCAAATATTTCACTTTACATTGTTCTTAGGTTTGTAGTAACCCATAAGCCTGAGAAAAGCAAAAGCAAATCTCTGAAGTTATCAAAGATTCTCACAGTTAAAACACAGAGGAAATAAAGCAAATCACTAGGTATAAACAGAACCACATTACTAAAACCAAGAAATACCAGACAGCAAAATAAGACTTGCAGATACATTAGAATTATCAAATAGAAATTGTTAAGCAAATTTATTTACTCTGTTTAAAAAGAAAAGAAAAAAAAATAAAAGAGTAGCTTTAGTAAAAAGCAAAGGATAGGTAACTATGAACATATTCAAGCAGTTATGGGAAAGATCATATAAAATTCCTAGAAATTAAAAACGTTAGAAGTGAAATATGTACACATTCTATATCAGATTAGACACAATTGAATGGATAGTGAATGGGAACATAAATATGAAAAGTCAATATAGAGGACAAAGAAAAATACAACATAAAGTTAAGTAGAGAGACGTGAACAGTAAAGTATATTGGCACAGAATAACTCAGGGTTCCAGTAGGAGTTAAAAATGAATAAAACCATGAAGTTTTCAAAGATTTATAGCCTGAGATAATAAAGATACACTAATTACCTGGGGCAGGAATAGAGGAATAAACCACAATAAAGGCTTAGGAACAGATTAATGTCTATCTGGAAAACATAATGACATTTGACATCACAGATCAATAATGAAATAAAGTCCTATTCAATAAATAGTAAATAACACTAAAAAAATCCAGTGCCAAATAGTTTAATTACTTAAATGTTAAAGGAAAATCTACACAAAATTTAAAACTATGTATTCTACTTATATACAATATATATACATAAATTCATGATTTTAAATTAGAAGACACAAACAATAGAAATCATACAGACAAGTTCTACTCTTCTAAATTAAGAACATCTATCTATTCATTAAGGATATCATAAAGAGAATGAAAAGAGAAACCAGGGACTGCGGAAAAGATAGTTGCCACAAATATCTAACAAAGATATGTATCAAGAATATTACATATATATATATATATATATACACACACACATATGCAGAAATAAGACATATGTGTACTATGTCTTGTACACTCATAAGAATAAATATATATTCCACAATTTTTAGAACAAAGACAAACAACTCAAGGGGAAATATAAAAACTTTCCCAGTAGTAATTGAGGAGAACTATAAATAGCCAAAAATTATGTCAAAAGTGTTTAATTTATAATGAGAAGTAGAAAGAAATACTTTTCCATTTAAACTTAATAGATTGGTAAAAGTTAAAAAAAGAAAAAAAGTCGAAATATATAAATAGTTGGTAAGCTTGTGGAAGAGAGAAAGGCAGTTGAAAATAATTTGACAATACCTTAATTTAGGCACTTTTTTTTCAGACATATAACCTGGAAATTTGTGTACCAGGAGTATACATGAGAATTTTTATGGTTAAGACTGTAGCAGCAATGAATAAGAGCAAATATCAAAAGGAAAAAAATAGATACGCACACTGTGATATATTTACGAAGTAGAATGGAATGGAGTAGAATGAATTAACTTTAGCCAGTTCATCAACATGAATCTCATCATATTATTAAGGGGAAAAAGATCAGAAAAGAAAGTGTAATATTATGATTACCAATATCTATAAATTTTCAAAAATCACAAATAAATATAATCTATAAATCTGGTCTAAAAATGCACATGGTAAAATTAGCTTTTATTGTTTTATTTTTTTAAAGATTTTATTTATTCTTTTTGAGAGAGAAAGCACAAGCAGGGGGAGAGGCAGAGGGAGAGGGAGCCCAACATGGACCTTGAAACCAGGACCTGTGAGTTTATGACCTGAGCAGAAGGCAGATGCTTAACCATCTGAGCCACCCAAGTACCCCCTAAAATTAGCTTTTAACCAAAAAATATAAAATTCAGGGAGATGGTAAAACCCTCTGGCAAAAGGGTCTTTGTATGAAAGTTATGTGCACTCTCAAATTGGATAATTGCTACAATAAGGTTTAAATTACTGTCTTACTTTATACCCTCCACATATATTAGAAAAATTGGAGGCATTCAGTATTTAATGAAAATCAGAGAAGATATTATTATAAAAATAAATTATAAACATAAAGTGATATAACTACATATAAATTATTTTGTGAAGAGTACTAGAAGTTTCTATTAACACTAATATTTGTTGAAAATCCTCTGATGAATCAATATTATTTCATCCCATTAATGCTATGCATTTATAATAGATAAATATCCCTTTCAATGTTGGTCATGAAACAGCTTATGCTCAAATCTGTGGCTCATTTGTTTTAGATAGATAGATAGATAGATAGATGATAGATACGTAATAGTTGATAGGTGATAGATGGTAGATAGATACACATAGTTGATAGGTAGATGATAGATAATAGATGATATAGTTGATAGATGACAGATATAGATACAGATGGATACACAGATATCTAGTGTCCATTATAAATGGCACTATTACTTCTCAATTTTCTATACTTCTCTTTTTATTCTCTCACCCAAATTTTGCCATTCTTATTTGCTATTACAACTCAAAATTTTTCTGCATAAACTTGGAAGTAAACAACAAAAAAATAAAAACATGAATATTTATGAAATATTTCAGTGTCATACATGTTATATTCACATAGTTTCATGTCAATATGATAAACCTCAGAAAAACTGCACATGGTATATATTACTGATATGTTTAGGAAATAGTAGACATTGCATTATATGCTCAAGGCATTCACAGAAGTGTTCTGTACTTTATGTAAAAAGATAAGCAGGAAACAGAAATGAATTTATCTTTAAATAATTGACCATTTTTTTTCCTTTAACATAGTTCACATATTCTTTATGCAGAGCTAACAAAATCATTCTTTTCTAAAAGACATAATATGGGGGTGCCTGGGTGGCTCAGTGGGTTAAAGCCTCTGCCTTCAGCTCAGGTCATGATCCCAGGGTCCTGGGATCGAGCCCCACATCGGGCTCTCTGCGCAGCGGGGAGCCTGCTTCCTCCTCTCTCTGACTACCTCTCTGCCTACTTGTAATCTCTGTCTGTCAAATAAATAAATAAAATCTTTAAAAATAAAATAAAATAAAACAAAAGACATAATATGGCAAGACAGTACTAGATACTACATAATATTCTAGGGGGAAAAAAAATGCAACTTCTAAACCAAGGTGGAAACCAGGGAATAGGATGATGCTATTTTAAATAGTGAGTTAGTAAATTCTGCAAATTACAGTCTTTTATAATCTGTTACCAATAAAGAAAACATTTGTTTTATGTAGGGGAAGAAAATGACTCATCCTTTTACCAGTCATTTTTTAGTAACCTTGTAAGTCTAACTTAGCAAATTAACCTCTGTTGTGTTTTCCATTGTTTTCTTTATTTTATAATAATTATTGTTGTCTTTCTTCCTTGTGTATCTTGTTTTAAAAATTGTGATCTTATGTTTGATGGTTGGTACTTTATTTGTGGATATTTGGGGAGATGCTGTTTAAAGATGTTTTTTCCTTTTGAATAGTTTTATTCATTTCTACCAGAGAACTAGCATTTTTATACAATCCTACATTCCTATTTATTTATTAAAATAATTTTTGGCTTGGGGCTTAGAGCTATTTCCTTTCCTGTATTCTCTGTTAAGTATATCACATCATCTGCTCAATGTAAAAAGTGGTAAATGTCTAGATAATTGAATAATGACCTTCTGTTAGAATTACTCCCTCTTGTATCTTAAAGGTACAATTTTAAGGTAAAAAAGAGTAAGAAGCCATCTTTCCTTTGTCCTGATGTACTCTGCGATGGCTGTTATACTTTAGATGGTAAAAGTATATGGTACATGGTTTATACAGTCTTAATTACCTTGGATTTTTTTTTAAAGATTTTATTTATTTGACAGAGATCACAAATAGGCAGAGAGGCAGGCAGAGCGAGAGGGGGAGCAGGCTCCCCACTGAGCAGAGAGCCCGATGCGGGACTCAATCCCAGGACCCTAAGATCATGACCCAAGCTGAAGGCAGACCCTTACCCACTGAGCTGAAGGCAGTGGCTTAACCCACTGAGCTGCCCAGGCGCCCCTACCTTGGATATTTTTTATCTGCAAAATGTGATAGATATCAAGAGACTGATCATGTTCAATGTGGTCACACTATTAATGTTTCAAAATTTATTAAAATTGAAGTGACAAAGAACATTCTTAAATGAATTGAATTGTACGTCTGCGTGGAGTTTAAATAAGAAGAAGCACAAGTATATAATGAAAGCAATCTCAATGCATTTAAAAAATAATTGTAGTTTTCTTACCTTATTAGATACATTTTTATAATCTTCCTATTCCCATAGTTAGAACAAAGGAGTTAATGGTATAACTTTAAGGGGCACCTGGGTGGCTCAGTCAGTGACTGACCCTTGATTTCAGCTCAGGTCATGATCTCAGGGTCATGACACTGGGCCCAGTATCCGGTTTTGTGCTGGGCATGGAGCCTATCTATGATTCTCTCTTTTTCGCCCTCTGTCCTTCCCCCTCCCTCACTTCTTGGACTCTCTATCTCTGAAAAAAAAAAAAAAAATTCCATGACATAGTTGATCAAAGAATTTTAATAGAGTTTGGCACTCTATGAATCATGCAAAAAGTTTTTTGAAAAAAGAACTTTTCTACCTCCGGGTTTGTAGTACACTCAGTCTGGTTCACTATAGACCTGGTTCAGTATAGAACTCAGTCTAGTTCAGTATAGACCTTCACATTGATTTATACAGAATTAGAACATAGTTTTAAAGGAAAACATTATTTTATAATAGCAGATTATGTAATCAAATGAAACTAAAGGAGTGTTAACTAATGAATTGCTTGCTATAGTTTGACTTGAATTCTGTAGAAGAAAATAGACTTTTAAGCTTATAAATAAACTCTAGCCAATGCTAATAACTTTTAAAAGCTTTCAACACAAAATGCAAATTACTGTAGAATTTTTTCAGTAACTACAAAATTGGAACCACACAGTGTTTTCATTTATATTCCTGAGGCTTTAGGTTCATTTAAACTAAAAATTGTGTGAAGCTAAATACAATTCCTATTAATTTTTAGGCTCATGTTTATTTTGTTAGAAATTTAAATCCATCTACATTTCAGATTCATTTATAATGGTCTAATTAAAAAGTTGTTTAGTAAAGCCTTTTTGACACCAAGGAAACTCAGGGGCCTTCTAAAATCACCATTCATAAATCACATCATCCTCCTGTAAATAAAGCTAACTTGTTTATGTGTTTAAGAAAAAAATTCAGCCTAAATATGAATGTATATTTTGTCAACCATTTAAAACAATATTTTAATTCAGGGAAAAGTACATTTACACTCCAGTTTTCCCATAAAATGAAATTTTAAAAAATATTTACAAATGTGTTTTATTTTAGGCACATCATAAAATTCATTCAGAGTCTAAGAAAAAAATTAAGAAATAAATGCAAGTTATTTTACAAAACACAGAGGCATGTATCAAAATCAAGTGATCCAAGAACCAAGAAAGAAAAGCTTCTTTACATTTTGTAAGTCACTAAGTGGTTTTTGTACCAGAGAGCAAACATCTTATCCTAATCCTTATCAATGGACCCAACAAATTAATAAATAATTAATTAAAGAGGATAAA
Source organism: Lontra canadensis (assembly GCF_010015895.1). Lineage (NCBI taxonomy): Eukaryota > Metazoa > Chordata > Mammalia > Carnivora > Mustelidae > Lontra > Lontra canadensis. The sequence continues at coordinate 486,494 of NW_022631046.1, read as the reverse complement.
TACAAATATACGTCCTAGAATAATATCTTTCAAGGAATTAAGTTATCTGCTAATTTTTTCCACAGTACTTGCTTGTCCTTAACTTTGGATTTATATTTCGACCACAATTTTATATACTTGCATTAAAAAGTATGCTTCCTTAAAACCATTTTCTGACATATATATTTCCACATAAGAAAATTTTTAAAATAAATCTCCCTGTAAATCAGCATTTTACACAGTGATATTATGTTTGTATGTGTGGGAATTAGTTTAAAAAGGCTTTGACTTTTTCTACAGCAAATTTTTGTTAGAAGCATATATTAAAATAATCTGAGTATAACATGACAGTTTTTCTATCTTCTAATTTCTTCTTTCATACATGTAAATGCACGCTCCTCCAGAAGTGCACACAGCATACTGCAGATGAAGTCAAATTGAGGAATAAAGTGCACTCTCATTAACTGTGCATCCTTTTCAATATTTACAAGCATGTATGCATTTATTGCTTGTTTATATTTATTTATGTGAGTCACATGGTCAATGATTATCAGTTAAAAATAGTTATCTTTTCATGTCTAGATGAGGCATGCTATGTTATTATCCATAGTACGATTCTCATGGCTTTTTATGGGAACTAGTCGTTATTTCTTTCTTCGGTGGGGGAAAAAATAAAAACAAAAAACAAAGCTTTATTGAGAAAATAATAGTGTAATAATAACAGTAATATAAAAAGGAAATTATTCATACCTTTGTCACTTAATAAAAATCAGTGTATTTATTTTTCCATTTAAGTCTAGTTCTTATTCATTTGCTTACTCAATATATATTTGTCAAAGTACAACAAAATTTGATGCTCTACATTTTTATTTAATATAAAATGAGGTACTTTCCCATTTGCCTATAGTTTTATTTCTCTTCATATACCTCCCTATCCCTTCCTTTTCCAAATACCCTAACAAACATAACCAAATGAACATATTGGTGCCTTGATGCCTTCGTCTTTCCCAACATTTTTTCTAAAATATACACATGTATGCACAAAATATTCTTACATGCATAGGTAGAACTTTTCAAATTTTATTTTCTGGAAAGGCATACTATAAATGCATCATGAGTGTTCCTCCAGAATACCTACATATCACTACTAATGTCACCATAGTACTCTATAGTGTGGTTATAATGAAGTGCATTCCTCTTACCCTTCTTGAGAAACATTCAAGTTCTTTTCATGATACTGACCCATCAATCAAATAATTACAGTCCTTGTTGTCTATTTATCCTTTATCATGGGTACTTTTTATTTTCCCTACAGACAGAAAGCCAGGGGACATTGCTGAAAAAGAGGATTACAAATGGATTTGTTTAAAAAATTATATGAATCTCATTTTCACAGGCAACATGCCAAAGTATTCTTTACTACTGCCTTTGGGTATCACAGTTCTTTCTAATTTTTGACAAATGAATTAAAAAGAAAAGTTTCAGATTGTTTCTTTCTTTCTTTCTTTTTTTTTTTTTTTGCATGTCTTTAGGTACTGAATGTCCAATGTTTACATAATTTGAAGTTTATTTTTTTTAATAGCTTAATAAACAGTTTGTCTTCTTTTCCTATTATTGCATGTGTGCTCTTTCATAATAAGTGTAGATGCATTTAATGGAAGATCTATCATGTTTTAACTTAATGTTACATTAAGATATGTATGCAGATATTTGTATCAATTTTCTCTTTCCCTTTTACTCTGAGAGAGATATACAGATCACTCCACCTCTCTTACAATTTTATTTTTATATTTTAATATATTTGGAACTTAATTTTGTTTGAGTTAATTATCCAATTTTCCCCCTCCACATTAAACTATTTTGGCATATACTGATTTCTTCATTATATACACTCAATCCCTTCTTTGTTGTCTGTAATATCCATTTTATAGGGCAATTCTAGTAAGTGATGTTATCCTATGAGACAAGTTATCACACTTAATTCGTCTTAGTGATTCTTCAGTTTCCATGTTTATTCACCAAAGTCCTGCATGTCTCTAAATTCAGTTAAAAATAATGTTACATATTATGGAATGACCACTATGTTTACAATATTAAGACACTTAGAAACATGCCACACTTTTCAATTTTAATGTCCTTCACAAAAACCTCATAAGATTAAAAAAATATTTTATGTGATTGTTAAATAAATTTAGTCCTAATTATTTAAAGCATATGTATAATGATAAACACTTGTTTACTCCAAGTGAAAAAAAATAAACAAAACAAAAAAATGTAAGGAGGGAGAATAAAAGAGAAAGCCAGTAAAAAATAGTAGAAGTTGACTCAAGCTGATTAATAATAATTTTAGTTTATATCTATTATCTTGCTCTTTGTTTTCTGGTTGTCACATCTGATTTTTCTTCCCTTTCTTGGCATTTGCCTCTTTTTCATTAATCAAATATTTTTAATAATCAATTTTATTCGTTGGTTGGCTCTTTATCTTTTTTTAAATTTCAGTGGTTAATTTTGCGGTAGAACATGCACACTTAACTGATCACAGCCTATACAGAGATAATATTTTATCGCTTCATATAAAACATGACATTTTCACGTTTTAACAAAATAGAATTTAAGTTAATTGCTGATACTATTGTGGTTGAATATTTTACATCGTACATACATTATTTAACTCACAATACAAAATTTTAATTTTTGTATTTAAACATTGTCTTGTTAATAAAATAAGGTAAAAAGAAAGATTACTTTTTTTATTTGCACACAAGATTAAGAAATCTGGTGCTCTTTATTTTTTTCTGTAGATTTGAGGTTCCACCTAGTGTCATTCCCTTCAGCATTTTTAAAATCTACTACGATCTACTACTGATGAGTTTCCTCATATTTAATTCATAAGAAATGTGTGTTTCTTGAAGACTGTTTTCATTGGATAGAGAATATTAAGTTGACAACTGTTTTGTTTTGGCACTTTAAAACTGTCAAGTCTGTAATCTTCTGGCCTCCATGTATTCATCACACCTGTATTACTCTTCTTTTTATTTGTTTATAAGTTGTGCTATTTGTCTTGCAGCTTTTGTTATTTCCTTTTCATTTTTGGTTTATAGAAACTTAAACTACTAGTTTGTTTTTATTTTTCCTATATAGAGTTTACTGATCTTCAATGCATAAATGGATGTTTTGGGGTCATGTGGAGAAATTTTTAGACATTATTTATTCAAACATATTTTTATGCCCTATTCTTCCTTTTCCTTCCTTCTAGAACTCATATTACACGTATACTAAAATACTTGATATTGTCTTTCATGTCTCTGAGTTCCAGACTTTTTTGTTCTTTTTCAGTCATCCCCCCTCCCCGACCGTTCTTCAAAGTGGATGCTTTATATTTGTTTGTATTTAGTTTTACTAATCTTTATTTTGAAGGCTCCACCTGCTATTTGGAAAATCCAGGAAATTTTTTACTTCATATATTATATTTTTCCATTCTAAAATTTCCCTTTGGGTGCTTTAGTTTTTTGAGTTTTTGTTTGTTTTATTTTTAATAGTATCCATTTCCCTATTTGGATTCTCTATCTTTTGTCTCATTATGCATAGTTGTTCCTTTAGACACAGAACATACTGCAGCAATTTTAAAGTCCTTCTCTGTTAACTTCAATACCTGAGTAATCTCCAAGTCTGTTTCTACTGATTTTTTTTTTTTATAACTGTCACACATACATATATACTCCCTTGCACGGCTAGTCCTTTGTTTATTTTAGGGTGGATATTATGCATGTATATTATAGAGTCTCAGCTATGCTGTTTTCTTTAAGTTATGTGTTAAGTTACTGGAGGAGCCTTTTAATCCAGTTAGAGTTCCTTTTATTGTTTGTTAAGGCTGGTGTGCTACTCTTTTATCTTCTCTTTTTTCTTAGACTTATGGTGTCAACCTTACTCTAGGTTATGGTCTTGACTCCTAAGTGTAGCCTTCCTGGAGGTGCTCAAAAAGTCTCTTCACTCAGACTGACCCAGAACTCAATCAAATATCCCAGCCCCTGCATGAATGCTGGTATCTCTGGTCAGTTCTCAGACCCACCGTGGCATGCCTTGAGCATACTTATCACAGCCATCATCAGGAACACATGAGAAATTCCCATAGAGAACTATGGAGAGGATATCCCCCCCTGAGCTGGACAGCTTCTTCCCTATAGATGAAATGCCCAACAAATATTGGGATTTTTTTTTTTAAGATTTTATTTATTTATTTGTCAGAGAGAGAGCATAAACAGGCAGAGTGACAGGCAAAGGCAGAGAGAGAAGCAGGCTCCCCACTGGACAAGAAGCCAGATGCAGGACTCAACCCCAGGACCCTGGGATCATGACCCGAGCCAAGACAGCAGCTTAACTGACTGAGCCACCGAGGCATCCCAAATATTAGGATTTTGAGAAGTTCTGAACTTTGCTATTTTCCTCATCAGCAAAATGATGACACTATAGCCAGCCTAGGCTTGTCAACTTCTCTATGCTATGGTCTATAAAGTCCCTGTAAGCTAAAAATTAGGGTCACCATAGGACTTTTATGTATTTTCACTCTGTAAATCCTTACAGACCATTGTTGACTGTCCAATGCCTGAAAACAATTGCTTCATCTATCTTATCCACATTTAAACTTGTTTCTCAAGGGAAAGAAATTCTGGTAGCACCCTATTCCCAACAGCAAATTTTAATCTTATACAAATTAATTTATAAACTCCATAAATTGTCTATGAATTTTTAAAAATTATAAAATCTATGAAGAATAAAATCACATTAATAAGAGCATTATATAAAAGTAGAAGGATTTTATATTAAACTAAACTATAATTGAAATATAGTTCCCATGGGAAAAGAAACAAAGAGCAATTAAAAAAAACAAGTTCAAAAGTGGATGATTTTAACAAAAATTTAACATATGGTAAATTTGATTTTTTTTTTTAAAGATTTTATTTATTTATTTGACAGAGAGCAAGAGGGAGAGCACAAGCAGGGGGAGGAGCAGCAGAGAGAGAGGGAAAAGCAGGCTACCCACCGAGCAGGGAGCCCGATGTGGGACTTGATCCCATGACCCCGGGATCATGACCCGAGCCAAAGGCAATCACTTAACCAACTGAGCCACTCAGGCACCCGGTAAATTTGATATGTTAATTGAAGTGTAGAAGAGAATATGGTTAATAGATGGTACTATAATTAGCTCTGACTCTGGGAGAAAATAATTCAAGCAATTTACTAGTAAGATTCAACTCAATAAGAATAAATATAAAATGATCTATTCCTCTAAACACATTCTTCAACCATATTTTACTGAATGTTTTTCTAAATCCAAAGAATAGCTTTGGTAAATTTTTTAAAGTTCTGGTTACTTTCCTGCATTAACACTAAGATCATAAAACAAACCAAATACAAAAAGGCAAATTTTAGATATCCTAGGAAGTTTTAAAAATGTATATGAGGATGTTGAAAATTACTATTGCATGATGATAATATTGCAGATTTGGAGAAAATGTTCTTTTTTTAGTTTAATATTAATTACTCATGGATAAAATAGCACAATGTCTGGATTTTCTTTGAAGTACATATCCATAATGTGGTGGGTTAAAGGTGGGTGCGCACATAGGGAAACATATTGATAGTTGTTGAAACTAGGCACAAAGTGTAAGTCGGGAATAAACGTTCTCTCTATTTCTATTTGTTTGTTTTGTACCTATTGCTTTGTTGTGTATTATGGACTTTGTGTCTTAAGTGCTTTATTTTTTGTGTTTGGGTAATTTTATCATAAAATGTTAAGGTGCAAGTAATCAGTGTTGCCTCATTAAAACAAACAAACCACAAGTAACAACATCAACAAAACTAAGGTGTAGATGTCTGGTTATAGCTCCATCATGTAGAGAGATTGGAAATTGTCACTCTCATACTAAACAACAACAAAAAAGCTAAACAAACAGAAAATCAATGAGTTTTCACTGACCCATCAGAGAACGGAAGTAACAGGGCAAGCTACCATCCAAACTCTAGCAAGCCAGGTGAGTCTGCAGAGGATTGAAATTGTAGAAGGTCTTAAATTTTAAGTTTGAGATCCCTGAAGGCCGAGTTTGGACAAAATGAGAATGAGAAACTCTTACTATTGTATGCTGCAGTCATGGGAAGATGCACACATTTTCATGGGTTTTACCCAAACAAACCACAGCAGATTCTAATAGTGAAGAGACAAGAAAAATCCTATGCTGGCTTTCACATTTGTGTGGGAAAGAATAACCATTGTGAAAAACATTCAGCACGGTCTCAGTAGCAGAGGCTTACTTTCAAGAAGAGAAGATTTTATTGTTTTAGATACTTTGAGATAGGGCATTTCTTGACTCTAGTTCCCCATAACCTTTTTTCACTTAAAGTAGCAGTGGCAGGTGATAGAGAGAAAACACATAAAACTCAAAACACATGAGAAACACCTATGATGGTTTTAGCCCAGGGGCACTGGTTCTGTAAAAGGTAAAATTTAATCACAGGATTTTAAAAAGCTTATCACTCAAATCTTATCACCATATCATCAATGCTTTGATATAAGGGATTATAGCTAAAGGAACTGCAAGATGCAAATTCTAAGGAAGAATTTACAGGAATGACCATAGGCAACAGGGAAGATAAAAACAAGGACATGAGAGGAATTTGAAGCTCCTGGCATTTGCAACTACAGAAACCATTAAACAGATCCTAACCTGCACCCAAATTAATATAAAAGTATACACACACAAACACACGAAAGAAAGAATCAAAATCAATCTGACAAAGTGTCAGAACTGGACTTAGATATGAAACATATATTGGGATTATCATATAGGCAATTTAAAAATAATTTTGATTGATATTTTAATTGCTATAGTGGAAAAAGTAGATGACATGAAGAACAGATGGGCACTATACACAGAATAATAGAAATGCTAAGATTTAAAATAGAAAAATCAAAAACACTGTAAAGGAAATAAATGTTTTTGATGAGCTCAATAATGGATTGGATATGGCTGAAAAAAGAATGAGTGAGAATGAAAATAGTTCATTGGAAATTTCCCAAGAATAATGCAAAAAGAAAAGCATTAAAAACAAAACATTCTTGGATTTCAAAAGATGTGGAACATGTGTAATTGAATAGAATTCAGAAATATGGGTTGCCTTCAGCTCAGGTCATGATCCCATCATCCTGGGATTGAGCTCTGCATTGGGCTCCCTGCTCGGTAGGAAGCCTGCTTTCCCTCTCCTAGTCCCCCTGTTTGCATTCCTTCTCTCACTGTCTCTCTCTGTCAAATAAATAAGTAAAATAAAATAAAATAAAATAAAATAAAATAAAATAAAAAAGGATCCAGAAATATACCCTCACATATATGGTCAAGTGATTTCTGAAAAGGATACCAAGACCATTCAATGGAGAAAGGGAAATGTTTTCAAGAGATAGAGCTGGGAAAACTGGATATCCGCATGTAAAAAAATGAAGTCAGACCTTTATCTAAAATTATACGCAATTAACTAAAAATGGATTAAGTACCTGCATATAAGACCTAAACCTAAAAACTTAAAAGACATAAAATATAAGACCTTTTTCTCCTTTAGAAGAAAAGATAGGACGAAAGCAACATGACGTTAGACTAGGCAATGATTTCTGGGACATGATACCAAAGGTGTAAGTAACAGAGAATGTATATATACACATATGAGATTATCCACAAAGTAAAGAGAAATTATTTGCAAATCAAACATATAATATGGGATTAATATGCAGAATGTATAGAAAACTCTAAAACTTAACAACAAAAATGACCCAATTCAAAAATGGGCAAAGGACTTGAATAGAGAGTTCTCCGAAGATGAATGAATAACCAATAAGCACACAAAAAGTTGTTCAACATAATAAGGAAATGCAAGTGAAAAGTACAATGACACACCACCTCACATGATTTAAATAGCTATTGTCAAAAAAAGCAAACAAACACCTAAAACAGAAAACAACAAATATTGGAGAGATGTGGAAAAACTAGAAACTTTGTTTATTGTGTGAATGTCAAATGGTAGTGCCTGTGGAAATAGTACAATGGTTCCTCAAAAAGTTAAAAATAGAACTACCCTACCATCCAGCCATTGCATTACTAGATATTTATTCAAAGGATATAAAAATACTGATTCAAAGGGATACATGTACTCCAATGTTTATAGCAGCATTATCAACAATAGCCAAATTGTGGAGAGTCCAAATGTCCATCAAATGATGAATGGATAAAGAAGCTGTGGTCTATGGGGCGCCTGGGTGGTTCAGTTGTTAACTGCCTGCTTTCGGCTCAGGTACCTAATAAACAGACTATTAAACTAAATGAGGCAAAACTGATAAAACCGCAAGAAAAAAATAGGCAAACCCACCATTATAGTTGAATACTTCAATGTTCTTCTTTTAGTAATTGATAGATCAAGCAGACAGGAAATGAATAAGGATATAGTTGACCTAAAAAGTTCTATCAATCAAATTGATTAAATTGCCATTGACAGAATATTTCATTAAATAAACATAGAAGACATTGTTCTCAAGGTTTCGTAGAGCATTCAGAAAATGGGCACATTCTGGGCCACAAAACACACCCTAACATATTCAAAATAATAGAAACCATATAAAGTATGTTTTTGGACCACATGAAATTAAACTAGAAATCAATAACAGAAAGACAGCTGAAACATGCCAAAATATTAGGAGGATTAAACAAGATACTTCTTTTTTTTTTTTTTAACAACATACTTCTTAACAAAATACGAGTCAAAGAAAAAAATACCAATAGAAATTTTAAAATACTTTGAACTCACAGTAAACTTTTTGATAGAACGATTTTTTCAAAATTTATGTAGTGTGCTAAAAGCAGTGAGTGAATTCTTAGGATAAAAATTGAAGCATTAAAAATGTTAGAAAAGAAAGATCTAAAATCAAAAACCAAGATTACATTCTAGGATATTTTAGGAAATAAAAAAATAGAGCAATTTTAGATTAAAGCAAGCAGAAAGGTCGCCTGGTGGATCAGTTGGTTGAGTGATGGCCTTCGATCCAGGTCATGATCCTGGAGTCCTGGGATCGAGTCCCACATCAGGCTCCCAGCTCTGCGGGGAGTCTGCTTCTCCCTCTGACCTTCTCTCCTCTCATGCTGTCTCTCTCATTCTCTCTCAAATAAATACATAAAGCAAGCAGGAAAAAAAATAATAGTAATGAGAGGAAAAATCAATAAAATTAAAACAAGAAAATATAGACAAAAATCAATGGAATCAAAGCCAGTTATTTAAAAATAACAATAAATTTATAAATCTCCAGGTAAGCTTATCAATAAAAATGGAGAAAAGGGGCAATTACAAATATCAGAAATGAAAGAGAAACTACTAATCTCATGGACATTGGAAAGATATTAGAATAATTCTATGAACCATCCATTGTCCACAAATTTGACAACTTAGAGGGAATGTATGAATTCTTTGAAAGATGAAGTATATTCTCTATAGAAACTCACATAAAGAGAAATAGATAATTTGTATAAGTCTTTAGCAACTAGGAAATTTAATAAACTTCCAAAAAGAAAGCACAAAATCCCGATGATGTCACTGACCAATTCTACCAAACATTTAAGAAAGAAATTATACCAATATTCTACAATGTCCTCCAACAAAAAAAAGGGAACAGTTTTTTTAATGGTTTTTATTTAAATTCTAGCTATTTAACATACAGTGTAATATTAGTTTCAGATGTACAACATAGTGATTCAGCACATACATACAATACACAGTGCTCATCACAGCATGTGAACTCCTTAATCTGCATCATCTATTTCACCCATCCTCCCCCTACCTCTCCCCTTTGGTAACCATCAGTTTGCTCCTATAGTTAAGAGTCTGTTTCTCGGTTTCTCTCTCTCAATATCACGCTCTCTTTCTCTTGCTCTTCTCTCTCTCTCTCTTTTTTTTTTTTACAGTTGCTATTATATTTTCCTTTTCTTTTTCCTTTTTAAAAAAAATATTTATTTATTTATTTTTATTTAGAGGGGAGGTGCAGAGGAAGAGAGAGAGAGAGAAACTCAAGCAGGCTCCATGCCCAGTACATGAGCCCCACATTAGGCTCAATCCCACAACCCTGAGATCATGACCCTGAAATCAAGAGTCAAACACCAAACCAACTGAGCCACCCAGGCATCTCTTTTTTGTATTTCAAGTTTTTATTTAAATTCCAGTTAACTAACATATACTGTAACCATAGTTTCAGTAGAATTTTGTGATTCATCATTTACATACAATACCCAGTGCTCATCACAAGTGACCTCCTTAATATCCATCACTCATTAACCCATTCCCCAGCCCACCTCCCCTACAACAACCCTCAGTTTCTTCTCTATATTTAAGAATCTGTTTTATGGTTTCCCTCTTTTTTTCCCTTTCCTCCTTTGTTTTGTTTTTTAAATTCCACATGAGTAAAATCACATGGTATTTGTCTTTCCCTGACTTCTTCCGCTTAGTATAGTGCTCTCCAGCTATGTCCACATTTGCAATTGGCAAGATTTCATTCTTTTTTTTTTTTTTTAGAGATTTTATTTATTTATTTGACAGACAGAGATCACAAGTAGGCAGAAAGGTAGGCAGAGAGAGAAGAGAAAGCAGGCTCCCCACTGAGCAGAGAGCCCAATGCGGGGCTCGATCCCAGGACCCTGGGATCATGACCTGAGCCGAAGGCAGAGGCTTTAACCCCCTGAGCCACCCAGACGCTCCAAGATTTCATTCTTTTTGACAGCTGAGTGATATTCCATTGTGTGTGTATGTGTAATATATATCACCTTTTCTTTACCCATTCATTGAGGGTGCATGTATTCCTCCGAATTAGTATTTTTATATTCTTTGGGTAAATACCTGGTAGTACAATTTTTGTACTGTAGGGTAGTTCTGTTTTTAACTTTTTGAGGACCCTCCATACTGTTTTCCACAGTGGCTGCACCAGTTTGCATCCTAACATTAACATCCCCTTTCTCCACATCCTCACCAACACCTGTTCTTTCTTGTGTTGTTGATTTTAGCCATTCTGACAAGTATGAAGTGAAACTTCACTGTGGTTTTGATTTGCATTTCCATGGTGGTCAGTGATGTTCATCACCTTTTCCTGTGTCTCCTGGCCATCTATATGTCTTCAGAAAAATGTCTACTCATGTGTCTTCTGCCCATTTTAATATTTGTTTTTGAATGTTGAGTTTTGTAAGTTCTTTATGTATTTTAGATACTAACCCTTTATCAAATATGTCATTTGCAAATATCCTCTCCCACTCTGTAGGTTGCCTTTTAATTGTGTTGATTGTTTCCTTCACTGTGCAGAAGCTTTTTATTTTGATATAGTCTCAACAGTTGCTTTTGCTTCCTTGCCTCAGGAGACATATCTTGAAATAAGTTGCTGTGGCTGATATCAATGAAGTTACTGTCTGTGTTCTCCTCTAGGATTTTTATGGTTTCAGATCTCATATTTAGATCTTTCATTCAATTTGAGTTTCTTTTTATGTATGGTATAATAAAGTGGTCTAGCTTCATTCTTTAGCATGTGGCTATCCAGTTTTCCCAACACCATTTGTTGAATGTTCAATCATAGTTGTGGGTTCATTTCTGGGTATTCTATTCTGTTCTATTAATCTACGTGTCTATTTTTGTGCCAGTACCATATTCCTTTGATCAATACAGCTTTGTAATATAACCTGAAGGCTGGAACTGTGATGCTTCCAGCTTTGCTTTTCTTTTTCAATGTTGCTTTGGCTATTTGGGGTTTCTTGTGGCTCCATACAAATTTTAGGATTGTTTGTTTCAGCTCTGTGAAAAATGCTGTTGGCATTTTGATAGGGATTGCATCAAATGTGTGGATTGCAATGGGTAATATAGACATTTTAACAATATTTGTTCTTACAATCCATGAGCATAGACCGTTTTTCCATTTCTTTGTGTCATCTTCAATTTCTCTCATCTGTGTTTTATAGTTTTCAGTGTATATACGTTTTTCACCTTTTTGATTAAGTTTATTCCTAGGCACCTTATTGGTTTTGGTACAACTGTAAATAGGATTGATTCCTTAATTTCCCTTTCTGCTGTTTCATTACTGGTGTCTAGAAATGCAACAGATTTCTGTACATTGATTTTGTATCCTCTGACTTTACTAATTTGTGTATCAGTTTTAGCAATTTTTTGGTGGAGTCTTTCAGGTTTTTTATATAGAGTATCAAGTCATCTATAAGTAGTGAGTTTTACCTCTTCCTTTTTGCCTTTTATTTCTTTTTGTTGTTTGATTCCTATGGATAGGACTTCCATTACTATGTCAAATAAAGGTGGTGAGAGTGTAAATCACAAGGGGACAATTTCTAATCCATTTTATGAGGTCAACATTACCCTTATAACAAAACGATTAAGATAATAACAAGAAACAAAAACCAACTCTAATATAGGTATAAAAAACCTCTGCAAACTGAATATAAAAATGTTTAAGAAGGGGCACCTGGGTGGCTCAGTGGATTAAAGCCTCTGCCTTCGGCTCAGGTCATGGTCCCAGGGTCCTGGGATAGAGCCCCACATCCGACTCTGCTCAGTAGGGAGCCTGCTTCCTCCTCTCTCTCTGCCTGCCTCTCTGCCTACTTGTGATCTTTGTCTGTCAAATAAATAAATAAAATCTTTAAAAAAAAGTATAAGAAGACTTTTATACTATAATCAAATGTGGTTTATTCTAGTTATACAAGGCAGATTTAACATTCAAAAATAAACATAATCACCATTTTTAAGAAGCAAGCCAAAAATATAAGAACATACTAATTAATGCTGGAATGATAAATGCTGCTATCCCAGTTTTTCTTTAAATCTAAAACTGTTCTAAAATATAAAAGTTGTGGGGCACTGGGTGGTTCAGTCGGTTAAGTGTTTGCCTTTGACTCAGGTCATGACCCTGGGGTCCTAGGATTCAATCACACATCTGGCTGTTAGCCCAGCAGGGAGCATGTTTTTTCTTCTCCCTCTGCCACTCTCCCTGCTTGTGTTTCCCCCCACACTCTCTCTCTGTGTCAAATAAATAAAATCTTAAAAAAAAAAAAAATATATATATATGTATATATATATATATACAAAACATAAAAGTTGTTATGGACTGAATTGTGCACCCCTCCCCCTTCATATGGAGAACCCCTAACCTCCAAGTGCTGCAGAATGTGACTATATTTGGAGATACAGCCCTTAAAGAGGCAATTAAATTTAAATTAGATCATTAGGGTATGACCTAATCTAATCTAATGTCTATGTAAAAGGAGGGCAATTTGGACACAGATACAAAAGGAAGCCACAAAGCAGACATGGGGAGAAGAGGGCCATCTATGAGCCAGAGAAGCCTCGGGAGAAACCAACCTTACCAATATCTTGATCTTGGACTTCTAGTCTCCAGGGCTGTGGCAAGATAAATCCTATTTAAGCCACCAGTTTGTAGTATTTGTTATGGCACCCCTAGCAAGCCAATTCAGTTTAAAGAAATACAACATGTAAACTCCATTCCTATTCAGGTCAAATCTCATCTTACTCTGTTTTTAATTCTACCTATTATTGATGTCCTAGCCTCATGTGCTTGTCTTTGTGTACATGATATACAGAGGACCTTTTTTTTTTTTCTTTATTGACCTCATTAATGATCTTGATTTCTGTTCAGTGTGTGTATATATGTGTGTATGGTTTTTATACCCAATGACTTTAGTCTGTATATCAAACTTGCATATATTTTACACAAAAAGTCCTTTGACCTCCTTGAAGATTTTTTATGTCCATTTTCTTAGCATAATTTTTCCTTCAGCACTTATAAGCATATAAAGTAATCATTATGTTCAATCGCTTTAGAATAAAAGCTCTATGAGATGAAAGAATTTATTAGTTTTGTTCTCTGTTTTATCTATAGTAACCAGATCATTACCCTGGGCATGATGGATGCCCAGTTAGTATTAGCTCTATTTTTGAATACATATCTAAGTTTATATTGAGCTACAATATATTTACAATATACTCTTCACCCATAAATATGTCATAATATATCTGCTAATGCCTGCATGTAGTGATCTAGTTTTAAGTACTAAAAGTTTATATTGACTTTCTTAAAACATTTTTTTATTGTAAAAAGCATAACTAATTTTGTTTTAATCTAACATCCCTATGGTATCAAGTTTTATCCTTCAGTAATACATTTAATTTAAAATAAACAAACAAAAACCTTTTAATTTCTACACAATGTTTTATTAAGAATGTTTGGTTTGAGAAAGTGTGACTATATGCATTTTTTTCTCTTTCTATTTGAACAGTTGTCTTTCATCCTGTGTGTGTGTTTTGTTTTGTTTTTGAGAGAGAGAGAGAAAGAGAGGGAGTGCAATGTACAGATGGAAGGGAAAATCAGATAGAGTTGACAGTGTGTACAAATATAGAAAAATGAGGAATAGTATATTGCACAATGACTACGGACAGTAATTCATTATTTTTGGCCTGTAAATTCCATGTGATATCTCATGTCTGTACCAGGTAGTTACAGAGATAGGTCATCAGGAGCCTGACACACAATGTTCAGAACTATGAAGGATATGGACTTTGTGCTGAATGTGCAAGTAAGATGTCGGGGGAGGTAACAGAGGATAAGGTTTGTGTTAAATGAAAGTGTTTATACCAAAAAGAAAAAAAAAACAAACAAACCCTCAAATGGTGTCACTTAGAGTTCCCAAACCAGTGCTCAATACATAATCTAACTGCAGTTTCAACCTATCCCCAAAATACAATGTTAACCAGTCAGCCAGGAATTTTTGAGTCCTTGCAAGTAAGTCTGCTACCCAGGTCCTCCTCACTCAGTAAAGAAATATAAGGTAATCTGCATAACCTTACCATGAGAAGTACGGTAAGCAAATTTTTTCATTTGACTTGTGAATTCATAAAATCATATGTTAAGTTTTCTAGTACCTAGAAATTTTGAATATCTATATAATAAATACATAATAATATATAACATATAATAAACAAATTAAATAATTCAATAAATAAATGATAATAAGTGAATTTAATAAATACATAAATTAAATAATCTAATAAATAAATAATAAATGAATTAAACTTATTATTATTATTATTATTATTTTTTACTAAAACAGTAAAGCTATAGGGAGTGAATTAGGGATTTAAAGGATCTTAATGCTAGTCAAGAACTGTACAAATTTATAAAGTGAAATCTAAGATAGTAAGCTGATTATAATATTGGTGGGTATAGTCAATCCCCTGTGTCAAATATTGTTTATAATTTTAAATAAATAAATACATTGAAGTTATCACTAACGAAATGTTAATAAATTCAATTTTCCTTAATAAAAATTTATAATCCCAGGATTATAAGTAAATATAACAGTCTTGGAACTATGAAAACCAACTATCAATATCACAGGATTTTTGTTTGTTCTTTATATCAAAAAGTATAGAGACTTTATGATGATGAGATACAAAGTAAGCATGTGTTAATATTCAGTTTGGTAGTAACTATTATTTAAGTAATGACTAACCTTTTTAATATATCTAAATGAATCTAAGACTAGTTGAGTGATATTTCAATAAACTGCCACTCTATTGTTTTATTCTTTTCAAATTTGCTCAATAAATGACCAATTGAGGTGACATATAGTTTTATTCCACAGTATGCAAGAAATAATCATTAATCTAAATTTATAAAAGTGGAATCTGAGGTTTAGAAAGACTGAATTTAACTTCTCAAAACTATAACACTAATCAACTGAGACAGATTTACACTCAAGTCTCTACTCACTTTCCTAATGGTGAAAATAACAATATTTGATTCCATATATGGTGAATGAATGTGGCTCTCTTAATGGTGATAAGAGCATAATTGATGCTATTTGTTTCATTAAATAAATTATAGTACAAAAGAACCAAAAGAGCAATAATGGTATTGATATTAGCACTTCTTTAAAATTTCTTAATTTTTTTTTCAATTTAACCCACCCAGACTAAAATAACACACGTGGCATTTTTTGCTTCAATTTAAATTAACACTGTACAGTTTCTAATCTCTATCTAGGAAGTTTATATCAGTTTTACTTTACATTTTAAAATAATACCTTTTTTGGTAAACACCAAATTTGGTAACTGAGAGGACTACTAATGAACTGATTAGTTTAATCCCCAAAGATTTTTGTTTAAATGCTCATATAATAGAAGTAAAGAAAGTTTGAGATTTCACTCTATCTTTCCACATTTCCAAAGCACATAATATTTACATAGATCAGTTTGGCAGTCCCTTCCAAAAAACATGTGTTTTTTTAAGGTCAGAGCTAAGGATTGTTGGAAGAAATGTGAGGAGCAGACCACAGAATACTAGCTAACGTGTACATGGCTTCCATCCCTTGATTTCACCAGCACTAATTTCATTCACTGATAATTTTGCAAAGGTAAAATTATGACTGCCTCTGAAAAGCTTTTATAAATGCTTTAAGTAAGTTTATTTCTTCTTCTTTTCCATTTTACACTCTAGCATTGCAAATGGAAATTTCTCCTAAGTGAATAGTTTTTTAAAGAACATCAATCAGTGATTGAACTTACTAGCATTTAAAAAAATCTATTTATGACATAAGCTTGGCAGGTTTTCTGGTCTCCAGTTAAAAGCAATCCTCCTACTTAAAAGCAGCATTTTTACTGAAACTCTACCTAAAAATGTAACATTTATATCATTTTGTATTTGGGGGGGAGGAGGGACTAACAGCATTTAAAAACTTGTCAACTTACTAAAATGTGCAAACAAGGCTGAGGTATGAAATGGTGGCTTGTAATGACTATGGCCATATATTTTATATTCAGGGGATTTTAAGAAAAATAGCAAATTAATTCCTTGATTTCATACCCAAGACAATTCACTTCCCTTTCACATTTGCTATGTTTAATAATTAATTTGTACTGTTTTATATTCTCTATATTATCATTTTAATTTTTATAATTCTCTATTGTGAATATTTTAAAACTTTAAAAACTTATAAATGTTTATGTTTCATTATCATTTATATATATTACAATGCAATCATGTAATAGGTGTATGCATATGATGGTTATATAAATTACGAATGTATAAATCACTGTTTTTTAATATCTGATGTTATATTTGTGGCTCTATCTGAATACTTATGTAATTAGTATCTTTATATATAAAACTTTATAGAAATTCTGATTATTACCTTTGTAAAAATTTTCTGAGATTCGCAATAAGTGATTTAAATACTTTGAGTGTCTTAAGACTTCAAATAAGGATTTTTGAAAGACTTAACAATTTTTAATTCTATAAGAGCATGTTGAGAATACCATTTTTAATTCACTGGAAAATACTTATTTTATATTTAATAATATTTTATTTTGTGAGTAGAAGTCCAACCAACCTTTTACTGACATTTACTGTAATACTAATGACATTCATATTTTCAAATTTCTCAAATAAATTTTCTTTTGAAATATTTAATATCCTATGCAAAATCTTATTGATAACACTTTCATTAATATGCAAGAGCTCTGATTTTACAGACGGTAATATTTCATTTGCCATAATCATTCAATATTTTTTATTTAGCTCTTCATATATTTTCAATGTCTAGAAATATTAACTGTGAGTTGAAATTATCATTTCCCAGTCTGACTTCTTGATGCCTACCTTATGATCAGAAAGTCTATACCCATATATACTTCATATAAAATGTTTAATTATACTCAATTAAAAAAATGTCATTATATTTAACTCACATTTAAGATAAACTTTAATCCTTGCATTTAATTAAATTTTATTTCTGGTATTTGTAAAAAAGTGATGGCAGATATATTTTTACCAAAAGTTAACCAACTATTCTACAGTTTATGTTTTAATTTATTAAATTATATTTTGTTTTCCTACATTTTTTTCTCTGACACTTAACTGTTCACACTATTTCTCTACAGAACAATCAACTGTATTTGGGCAAGTTCTCTACCATCATTTTGTATCAAAATACTCTATTTTCATTTATTATTCTCTTCCAAATGAATTTTAGCTTTTCATTTTTTAAAGATTTTATTTCTTTATTTGAGAGACAGAGCACAGAGGGACGGAGGGAGGACAAGTAGACTCCATGTTGAGCACAGAGCCTGACATGGGGCTTAGTCCCAGGATCATGACCTGAGTCAAAGACAGACACTTAACCAACAGAGTCATCCAGGTATCCCTATTTTCTTCCAAATGAATTTAAAAAAAAAGAAATGTAATTTTTAAGAAAAACATTGATATTTTAATTGAAATTACATCATATGTATGTTAATTGAGAAAAATAATTTTCAATAATGAATTCTTAGACCTAAATAGAATGTATTTCTGAATTTGTTAAATAAATATTCAGACTTTCAGTATATTTTGTACTTTTCTCCATAGAGGTTTTACACAGTTCCTTTTTAAACATGAGTTTTCCTGAAGTACTCTTCATATACAGTAAAATGCTTCCAACCTTAAGTGAGTTGACCGATATGTCTTGACACCTATATACAACCATGTGCCCTTACACCAAATACAGGATACCCTAAAACTTCCCTTGAAACTCTGCAGCCCCATCACCACCTCCACACCATCCCAGGCAGAAATTCATATAATTTATAAACCATAGATTCATTTTTCCTTTTCTAAACTATCGTATCAACAGAAACCTATACAGGTACTTTTTTTGGTGACTGGATTCTGTTACTGAGCACAATTTTGTTGAGCTTCATCCATATTAATGTGTATATCTCCAACTGTCCCTTTGTGTTGCTCATTAGTGCACCATATGAATATACCATAATTTATTTATCCATTTACTAATTGAGGGGTATTTGAATATATAAGATTGTGACTGTTAGGAATAAAACTATTGTGAATAATCATGTAACTTTTTTCTGGAACCAGGTTTTAATTTTTGAAAAATACCTGGGAGTGAATTCTTGGGTCACAGGATAAGTGTGTGTCCAACTTTACATAACTTGCTAAACTGTTTTCTAAAGTAGCTGCATCTTTTGACACCCCTCACACTCACTGTATTAGACTACCAGTCACTGCAATCTTCACCAAGATCTGGTATTACAAATCTTCTTAATTTTAGGCAATCTACTAGGTATTGTGGTATCTAATTTAACTGTGGATATCCCTAATGACTAATGCTGTTGAACATTTTTTATGTGCTTTTTGATATTGGTAAAATATCTGTTAAACTCTTTTGCTTTGTTTTTATTGAATTGTTTTCTTCTTGTAAGAGTTACTTCTTAATCAGATATTGGAGTTGAACATTATGCAATATTGGCCAAGAATTTTCTTTGTGAGAAAGTATTTGTCATATTTAATTTATTTAATAAATATCGAACTTTCAGATATTCTAAATATTCTGGAAAATTTGTTTCCTTTAAGAAATTTGTTCATATAAAGTTAAATTTATTATCATACCTTTCACCCAAATACTCCTATAATCTTTCTAATAACTGGAGGATCTGTTTCATTTATATTAATAATTTATATTTTCTCTCTAGCCAGAGATGTTTCAAATGAACCATTTTTACTGATTCATCTTTTGGTTTGATTGTTTTCTATTTCACATGTTTTCACTCTTCTACTTACTTTGTGTGTGTTCTTTCCTTAAAAAATTAATTTACAAACTTTATTTTTAAACATAAAAAACGCAAAATTTTAAGTACTGCTGTAGCTTCATCCCACAAAATTTTGTTCTTTCCTTTATTATTCATTTCTTTTTTTTTTTTTAAGAATTTATTTATTCATTTGACAGACAGAGATCACAAGTAGGCAGAGAGTCAGGCAGAGAGGGAGGAGGAAGCAGGCTCCTTGCCAAGCAGAGAGCCCGATGTGGGGCTCGAATCCCAAGACCCTGGGACCATGACCTGAGCCAAAGGCAGAGGCTTTAACCCACTGAGCCACCCAGGTGCCCCTTATTATTCATTTCTAAATATTTTTGTTTAAATTGTCATTTTTATTTAATAGATGATTACAAGTGTCATAATTAATGTCCAATATTTGTAAATTTTCTAGGTACTTTAAAAATAGATTTCTAATACATTTCCATCCTGATCAAATAATATACTTTGTATGCTTCCAATAATTTATTACTTCTTGAGACATGATTCATAGTTCAGTGTTTTTATCCAGTATACATGGAACATTCATGAATGTTTATACATATACATGAATTATACATTTTTCTCTCTCTTTATCAATTTCTGGGAGAATAGTGCTTAAGTCTACAAATGTAATATATACTTATTTGAATATATAAAAATACATACACACACACCTACGTATATACACATATACAGAGAAAGAAAGAAACGGTTTGGGTAAGAATTTAACATATATTAAGAGAATAATTTTAATTGTTTATTCTGGAGTAAGAAAATCTATTGAGAAAAAGAAAATAGATTTTATTATCTGAAACAATATATACCAATTGTTTTTCAAATAAAACTGAAAAATCCTGACATGAAATCTCAGCTTATATATATTATTAAATATAATACTTGACAAGTAATGAATTATGTTTTTCTTAATATTTGGTTAAATAAAGTTTTCTATTTCTTAATAGTCATAAATCTTAGTTTTTTGGAAATCACATTTTAATGAATGTGCATATTGGTATTTTATTTTATACTTAATCAACATCTTATTTTATGTGATTATATAACCTGTTACATTCCTATTTTGTACGTTTTGTTTCTTTTAATTAGTCAATAGAATTTATTTTTTTAATACAGACTGATTTCTACATTAATTTTACTGGAATTTTGATTTTTGTGTTTGGTTTATAGCCCCCCAAAGTTTTATTTTCATTAAGTTTACTTAAGCATCAGCCATCAGGTCACTCATTCTATTGGCTTTCTAGTATAATGAAATTAAAACAACTATTTTCATTTTTGTGTATTAAAAATCATTTAGCAAACACTAAGTCAATGACATTTAAAAACATTATTTAATAATTTGTACTTTAGTAAACAAAATACACTATTAATGCACTTTTATTTTTATTAATGAATGCACGTTTCATTTATGTGTTTTTCAATCAACATTTTATTTACAAAATTATATTCTATCTTAATAGACTGTAACTCCTAACTTGGCAATATTCCCAATTCTTTGCTCTTATGAATCTGGTCTTTATCATCCTTATCCTGCTGTGCTTCCTCTGACAGCCAGTAATACAAGGTAGATTTAGCAGTCTGTTTTAAACCTCTGGAATCTGTTTTGCTAAGCACAAGAAAAATCATCTATGCTCCCCCACCCCGAGTAAACTCCTGCAAGTTCTTTGATTAATTGGTTGGCTAATAGGTTGATTTGTGGAATGCTAGCCTCCACTACAGGTATATCTATGGTTATTTTTATGGCATCCTAAAAATTTATTTTCCCTACATATGTATTCTATTTTTCAAAGTTTCTCTTTGTGTTTGGTTTTTCCTGTTATATATAGTAATACCTTGCAGCATCTTTCAATGTTTAGATATAATAATTATTTGCCAATACCATATTTTTAAACTAATGTTGTTAAAAGGAAGTGTTATATATCTTGGTACAGATAATTTATCTTTATGCATATTTACATATATGTCGATGCACTCACTTTAATTTTTTTCCCTGAGAGCTTTAGAATTATTTTGTCACATATTTTAAATATACCCCCATGGAATTTTCACTGTGTTAAATATAGAAGACTGAATATATTTAGGCTATTAATTCAAGAATAATTAAGTTTATTAAATTAAATTATTAGTAATTTGATCCTAGGACCAGAAAAGACAAATATCCAAGAAATAATTCTAAGGAACAATAGCTTAAGTTTAAAGTGGTATTTTGTCATATAAATTAATAATCAGAATAATTAAAAATGTTTTTATGTCATCTTTTTTATTCCTTTAAATGATTTTAGCAGTTTTATATACATTTAATTTATTTAAATAGGTATTCCAATTTATTTGTGTCAAATAGTTCTTAAAATTTTATATTACTTTGTTCTTTACTATGTTGTATACTAGGGGGAAATAGCTAATATCTTTTTCAACAAATAAAAGACCATAGGGGTTCCCAGGAAATAACGTGAAATATAACCTCATTTTTTATTCATCACTGTCTCCTATAATAGCACCATCCAACAGAGTTTCTGTGATAATGGTAATATTCTATATCTGCTCTGTCCAAAATAGTAGTCAATAGCTACATAGGACTACTGAACACTTGTACTGTGGCTAATGTAACTGAAAGACTAAGTTTTAATTGTATTTAATTTTAATTAATTTTTAATAGCCACCAGTGTGACTAAGGCCACAGTTAGCAGTGTTCTCTAGAAATATCCATGTGTGACTTGATGCAATGTTACTTCTACACTACTTTTCCTTACTGATCTGGTTTTTTGTATACCTTATTATCCCAGGTTTGATATTTAGCAAATTAATAACTGTAATCTAACCACACAATGATAAGTTATAAGATTATTTATTACATATTTAATTTAAAAAGAGGTATATATATATTAATATATAAACACTGGTAATATGAGATGATGCTCACAATAGAGTATTATGTGAAATGAAATTTTTCAACAGTATGAATAGTACAGTTTGATTTTAGTGAATAATAAAACACTATGTTTATAAGTGCTTGTGTTTCTGTCTTATTGTATAGCTTTCTATATATTGAAAAAGAAAATTTATAAAAAGGAAACTTCTGTTTGCCTTTGGAAAATCTGGGATAGAATACAGTGGTAAAGACTTAAGGCTGTGCCCATGATGCCTGCCTTCTGGTATCTGTACCTTTGTACAGTTCCATCACCTTAAGTATGGGTGGAACCTTTGACTTGCTTCTCCACCAACAGAATATGGTAAAGGTGGTAGGATGTGTGTTATTATGTACTTGTCTTACTCTTTATAATAGAGGGTAATGGGTCATGTCTGGCTCGTCCATAGTTACCGTTCTTGAACATACCACATTAAGTTAGGTATTAGGTTCTATATACTCATTGAAAGAATTTATAAATAACACGTGGTTTTGACTGAATAAATACAAGTAAAATTTTTGAGTTTCCAGATTTCCTTATGGTTTTGAAGAAGCAAGCTTCCGTGCTGTGAGCTTCCTTATGAAGAGGGCCATGTGTGAAAGAACAGGCCAGCATACAAACACAGCAAGAAACTGAGGCAGGCAGTCTAAAAGCCCTCAAGAAACTTCAAGCTGCCTCGATCATGTGAGCTTGGGAGCAGATCATGAAATGGACAGAGATGAGTCTGAAAATACAGGCTACAGTCTGGTCGTATACTAAAGTCTAATACTTTTGGATTCATCATATTGACAATAGGTAAAAATAGAAGGCTCTTAGTGAAGAGTGTCTTAATTTTTAGGAAGATTCATGATGAAAGGTGAACTTAAATGACTATAGTAAGCAAGGGAGAAAACAACCTCTGGCAAATCGAAGAGTGAGGCAAATTCTTAGGAATTTCAATCTGGAGACTGAATATGGAGAAATGAAATACAAGAGCAATACAAAATTAAATTGTTCTCATATACTAGATTCAACTTTCAAAATAAATTTTGAAAAGGTTATTATTACCGTGGCAGCAAAACAATAAAGGTCCAATCTATTAGTCATATGCAGGTCTTCAAAAACAATAATAACACTTTATTCAAAGACATAAAAGAAGATATAGATAAATGGGAAAATAACACTCTTCATGAATATAAGGTTCAGTATCATGAGCATGACAATTTTACTAAAACACAGTCTATATAAACAATCTAATTCTAAAACTTTTATTAGGGTTTTTAGAGAAGTTTGACTGAGAATATGCAGGGAATAATCTCAATCTTTTGGTATCAGTTGAGTCCTGATTTGTGACCCGATATGTGGTCTATTCTGGAGGAAGTTCCATGTGTGCTTGGGAAGAATGAGTATTCTGTTGTTTTAGGGTGGAATGTTCTGTATATACCTATGATGTCCATTCAATGCTCTTGTTTCTTTATGGATTTTCTGCTTAGGTGATCTGTCTATTACTTCATGGATTTTCTGCTTGGGTGATCTGTCTAGTACTACGAGTGGCATGTTAAGATCCCCTACTATTAATGTATTCATATCAATGTGACTTTTTATCTTGATTAACAGTTGGCTTATGTAGTTGGCTGTGCCTGTATTGGGGCATAAATATTTACAATTGTTAGATGGTCTTGGTGCTTTGAAACTGGTACTCAACTACAAGAAAAAATTTGGAAGGAACTAAATCACTAGGAAGCTAAAGATCACCCTGCTTAAGAATGTTTGAATCAACCAGGAAATCAAAGAAGAACTTAAACAATTCATGGAAACCAATGAGAATGAACTCACATTGGTTCAAAACCTATGAGATATGGCAAAGGTGGTCCTAAAGGGGAAATACATAGCCATCCAAGCCTCACTCAAAAATATTAAAAAATCCAGAATACACCAGCTCTCTTTACACCTTAAAGAACTGGAGAATCAACAAATTAAGCCAACCCCACACATGAGAAGGGAAATAATCAAGATTAGAGCAGAGATCAAATGAGATAGAAACTAGAGATACAGGAGAACACATCAACGAAACTAAGAAGCTGGTTTTTTGAAAGAATCAATAAGACCCATAAACCACTGGCCAAACTAATCCAAAAGAAAAGAGAGAGGATCCAAATTAATAAAATTATGAACGAAAATTGAGTGATCACGACCAACACCAAGGAAATAGAAACAATCATCAGAAATTATTATCAACAGTTATATGCCAATAAGTTAAGCAACCCAGATGAAACGGATGCATTCCTAGAAACCTATAAACTTCCAAAACTGAATCAGAAAGAAATTCACAACCTGAATAGACAAGTATCTAGGAATGAAATTGAAGCAGTGATCAAAAACCTCCCAAAAAACAAGAGCCCAGGACCTGATGGATTCCCCGGAGAATTCTACCACACATTCTAAGAAGAAATAATACCAATTCTCCTGAGGCTGTTTCAAACAATAGAAACAGGGGGTGCCTGGGTGACTCAGTAGGTTAAAGCCTCTGCCTTTGGCTCAGGTCATGATCCCAGGGTTCTGGGATTGAGCCCCACATTGGGCTCTCTGCTCAGCAGGGAGCCTGCTTCCCCCTCTCCCTCTCTGCCTGCCTCTCTGCCTACTTGTGATCTCTGTCTGTCAAATACACAAATAAAATCTTTTTTAAAAAATAGAAACAGAAGGAAAACTTCCAGATTCCTTTTATAAAGCCAGCATTAGCCTGATCCCCAAACAAGGCAAAGACCTCACCAAAAAGGAGAACTTCAGACCAATATCCCTGATGAATATGGATGCCAAAATTCTCAACAAGATTCTAGCTAATGGGATCCAACAGTACATTAAAAAGATTATCCACCGTGACCAGGTGGGATTTATCCATGGGATGCAAGGGTGGTTCAACATTTGCAAATCAATCAATAGGATAAAACAAATCAATAAGAGAAGAGTGAAGAACCACATGGTTCTCTCAACTGATGCACAAAAAGCATTTGACAAGATACAGCATCCGCTCCTGATTAAAACCATTCTAAGTATAGGGATAGAGGGAACATTCCTCAACTTCATAAAATCTACCTGTATTGTTCAACATAGTACTAGAACTCCTAGCAACAGCAATCAGACAACAAAAATAAATAAAAGGTATTCAAATTGGCAATGAAGAAGTCAAACTCTCTCTCTTCGCAGATGACATGACACTTTATATGGAAAACCCAAAGACTCCACCCCCAAACTACTAGAAGTCATACAACAATTCAGTAATGTGGCAAGATACAAAATCAATGTACAGAAATCAGTTGCTTTCTTAGACACTAACAATGAAAATACAGAAAGGGAAATTAGAGAATTGATTCCATTTACTATAGCACCAAGGACCATATGATACCTGGGAATAAACCTAACCGAAGAGGTAAAAGATCCGTATTCAAGGAACTACAGAACACTCTTGAAAGAAATTGAAAAAAACACAAAAAGATGGAAGACCATTCCATGCTCATGAATCAGAAGAATAAACATTGTTAAAATGTCTATACTGCCTAGAGCAATCTATACTTTCAATGCCATCCTGATAAAAATTTCACAGGCATTTTTCAAAGAGCTGGAACAAACAATCCTAAAATTTGTATGGAACCAGAAGAGACCCCAAATAGCTAAGGAAATGTTGAAAAAGAAAAACAAAACTGGGGGCATCACGTTGCATGATTTCAAGCTCTCTTACAAGTCTGTGATTACCAAGACAACATGGTACTGGCACAAAAACAGACATAGACCAGTGGAACAGAGTAGAGAGCCCAGATATGGACCCACAACTCTATGGTCAAATAATCTTCAAAGAGCAGATATACAGTGGGAAAAAAAATAGTCTCTTCAATAAATGGTGCTAGGAAAACTGGACAGCTATGTATAGAAGAATGAAACTCGACCATTCCCTTACACCATACACGAAGATAAACTTGAAATGGATAAAAGAGCTGAACATGAGGCAGGAATTTATCAAAATCCTAAAGAAGAACATAGGCAGTAACCTCTTCAACATCAGTCACAGCAACTTCTTTCAAGACTTGTCTCCAAGGGCAAAGGAAACGAAAGCAAAAACGAACTTTTAGGACTTCAACAAGATCAAAAGTTTCTGCACAGCAAAGGAAATAGTCAATAAAACCAAGAGGAAACCCATGGAATGGGAAAAGATACTCGCAAATGACACTACAGACAAAGGGCTGATATCCAAGATCTATAAAGAACTCTTCAAACTCAATGCACACAAAACAGATAATCATGTCAAAAAATGGGCAGAAGACATGAATGGACACTTCTACAAAGAAGACATACATATGGCTAACAGACACATGAAAAAATGTTCATCATCATTAGCCATCAGGTAAATTCAAATCAAAACCACATTGAGATACAACCTTACACCAGTTAGAATAGCCAAATCAACAAGACAGTAAACAATAAGCATTAGAGAGGATGTGGAGAAAGGGGAACCCTCTTACAGTGTTGGTGGGAATGTAAGTTGGTGCAGCCACTTTGGAAAACAGTGTGGAGATTCCTTAAGAAATTAAAAATAGAGCTTCCCTATGACCCTGCAATTGCACTACTGGGTATTTACCCCAAAGATACAGATGTAATGAAAAGAAGGGCCATCTGTACCCCAATGTTCATAGCAGCAATGGCCACAGTCGCCAAACTGTGGAAAGAACCAAGATGCCCTTCAATGGACGAATGGATAAAGAAGATATGTTCATATATACAATGGAATATTATGCCTCCATCAGAAAGGGTGAATACCCAAGTTTTGTATCAACATGGACGGGACTGGAAGAGATTATGTTGAGTGAAATAAGTCAAGCAGAGACAGTCAATTATCATATGGTTTCATATGGAGCATAAGGGATAACACGGAGGACATGGGGAAATGGAGAGGAGAAGTGAGTTGGGGGAAATCGGACGGGGAGACAAACCATGAGAGACTGTGAACACTGAGAAACAGAGGGTTTTGGAGTGGAGGGGCATAGGGGGTTGGGTGAACCTGGTGGTGGGTAATAAGGAGAGCATATATTGCATGGAGCACTAAGCGTGGTGCATAAAAAATGAATTTTGCAACACTGAAAAAAATAAAATTTAAAAAAATTTTTAAAAATAAAGGAATTTATGTGCTATGGTGAGTGCTGTGAAGTGTGTAAACCTGGCGATTCACAGACCTGTACCCCTGGGGCTAATAATATGTCATATGTCAAAAAATAAAATAAAATTAAAATTAAAAAAATAGAAATAAAAAATATAAAGAAATTTGTCAAGAGTAATTAGAAAAAGGATAAGCAAGACAAAGAACAAGGTGGATGGATGAATTATATCAATTAACAGGAAAGAGTATGCAGTTACATGAATTTCAGTAGAGTATGTTAACATAAGGACAGAAAATGGATCAATGGGACATTATAGAGCCCCAAAATAGAATCACACTATTGCAGCAAGTTGATACATAAAACAGAGAGCTTTAGAAAATGATAGAAAAAACACAAATGGTACTGAAACAACTTGCTTTTATAAAGTAATTATAGTAATACTAATAATGGATTCCAATGCCACTAAAAGTATATTCCAGAGAAGTCAGTTACTTATTTGTAAAAACAACAAAAAAAATATTTAAAATTATATAAATGGAAGTTTTTATGTCCTTGTAGTAAGAAAAAGTCCCTAGAGATCAAAGGGAAATAATAAAATAGTCTGATCAGTTTAAATATGCCAAAATGAAAATACTCTATAAGGTTCTAGACAATACAGTATTTTACCATGTATATCAAAACAGGATTAGTATCAATGAAATGTTCTAATGAATGTATAGATTCTGAAAAGTACATGACATATTATGAGCATAAAATAAATGCTATCTACAATATTCATTGTTTTTATGAACACTGAAGACCTTAAGAGCTGTAAGTAACACAAATTAACAAGACTTAGCTTAGTAGAAAAGTTGGCAAAAAATATGAATATCAACTTAAAGGAAGAAAAATGGAATGACCAATAAAAATGCTAATCTCACTAGTAATCAAGAAAATACAGATGAAATGTCATTCATTTCCATTAGATTGGCAAAAATTAAAATAACTCTATTAACAAATGTTGGCAAAGATGAGGAGCAATGAAAGTTTCATTAATTACTGAATTACTTAATTATGGGAAATAGCAAAAGCTTAGTAAAATTGAAAATGATCATCTTTCATTGACTAGTTATTTCATTACTAGTAATATCATATATAACTCATATATTTACAAAATGTGATATTTCAAAAATATGTTGTTTTTATAATATTTATAAATTTGATCTAAATATTTCCTAAATATTTCCATGCAAATTGATGTTATTTATATAATTAAATATCAATATTAATTAAGTAGAGATACAGGTACATGGATAAATATTAAAAGCATAGTATGTGAAAACATGCAAGAAAGTATATACAATATCATTTTTATGTAAAATCATATAAAACAGTGTTATATTTTTATGCATAATGCAAATGAGTGAGAAATATAAATGAACATCAAATTCAGAAAAGTAAATACTTGGGAAATGAAGGATGGACATGAGATCAGGAAAATACAAATAAGGCTCTTTAAATTTTCAGTTTATAGCTTATTTGAAATATAAAACTCATTCTGAATCAAATAAGGTAGAATATTAATATCTAGCCAGCTATGTGAGAAGAAACATGTTTGTTATCCTCTAATATTTGATGTGAACTTAAAATACTTCAGAGTAATTTAGAAAGAAAGGGATTTGTAACTGTAGAGACAGAAGATTGAATTGACAGTTTCTAGATTTGTTGTAAGAATGAAAGATACACTAGGTCAAAGATGATTAGGAAAATGGGACAATAATTATATCATAAATAAGAAAGGGAGATTCATGGACCTAGAGGATATTATGCTGAGTGAAATAAGTCAGAGAAAGACAAATACTGTATCATCTCACTTATATGACCAACCTAAAAAGCAAAACAAATGAATAAATGAAAGGCAGAATCAGATCTATAAATACAGATAATAAACTGATGGTTGCCAGGGAAGATAGCGAAGGAGGGGCATGAGAAAATTGGGAGGAGGGGAGTGGGAGGTACAGAAAGACTAAGTCATGGGGATAAAAGGCACAGCCTAGGGAAGATAGTTAAAAATACTGTAATAGCATTGTGCCATGACAAATGGTAGCTACATTTGTGATGAGCACAGCACAACATAGAGAGTTATTGAACCACTATGTTGTAAACGTCAAACTAGTATGACATTATATGGCAGCTATACTCAAAAAATAGAAAAAAGCGGGGGGGGGGGGGGCGTGCTTAGAAGCAAATAGTTATCTGAAGAGAACAATGAATTCAGTTTGCCAGGAAAGATTTTCAGGTACTTTAGATAACTGTAGTTAGTGATACACACCAGGAGTGGAACAGTGATTGAGCAGGTATGGAAATCAAGCTTTGGAAGTTATCCATATAGAACTGGATGAGATTAGCATTGGAAAGAACATCTTCGTGAGGAGGCAAAAAAGTCTTTTGAATTCTTCATTTGCATGTAGTGACCCCAAAATTGCTAACAAAACTAGACTATAAAGACAGAAATCAGTAAGAAAAGTATTACCAAGATGGAATGAAAGGACATTCCAAAAAAAAGTTTAAAAAAGAAAAATAAAAAGCATAAATTAATGTGGTAAAAATATTTCCAAATATATAAAAAAATACTAAAAATTTTATATATATATGTATATATATATGTATACTTTTTATTTAAAGATTTTGACAGAGATCACAAATAGTCGGAGAAGCAGGGTCTATACATCTCGACAAAAATGTATACACATGGGAAATAGGGTTACCTGGTTAAGAGGAAATCAAGGGAGAAGATTCAAGAATGTCCAGAAAATCACATGCCTGATTGCATGATATCACTTTACCCAGTGATTTTTATTTGTGAACCACCTACATCTTTCAATTAAGTCAGCAAATAAAGCTTTGAAGTACAGGTAGACACTGACAGCTTTATCAAAATGCAATGTGTGGAGAGGCTTACTCTGATGCCTTCATACTTCAAATCAATTTGTTCATAGTAGAAATAGAGAATCTTGTTAGAGAACATATGGCTTTATGCAAAAAGAGTTCTGCAACTACTTAGTAAGGCTATTCTGTGGTTTGGCATCTGGCGATAGAGTATTTTTTTCTACATATCTTGAACCTTTACTTAAAATATTGCATTGTAGTTTTTATTCTACTTAAGTTAAATTTGTTCTGACATAACTTTGTAACAAAAGGTGATCACATCAGTTCCTATGGCTTAACATTAATGTGATAATATTTTTACTGTATATTCTAAAAATAATATTTACTAAGTTGTACAATCAGTTCTGGCATGAAAATACTTTTATATATAAGGAAAACACTCTTTTCTTAAAAACTAAGCATATTTTAAAGTAATAGAAAATTCTCAAGCCCTTAATATATATACTTAACCTGACACAGCCTGTGAGAGAAGATGTGCAGACTTCAGTTCTGTCAATATGGGAAAGTTATTCTGAAAATACTCCAGCCCCAAAAAAGCAAATATGCTTTATAAAATACAGCAAACCACCAACAAAGTATACACCTTACTCTGTAAGGAAATTAGGAAAACTCCCATAGGACGTAACCTGGAGAAAACTAGAATCCATGGTGATAAATGCTAACAATCTGATGAACATAATAAGTTAAATTTGATAATTTTAGAAATCCAAAGACTTGAGTTTTAACTCCTCCCAGGGACCCAGATTGCAGATGAGAGCCTTTGTTCTATTCCAAGTGGAAAACTGGTACTCAGAGTCCCTCACAGAACATCTAGAATTTTAATGCTAATAACTAACAATGGCAACAACAACAGAATTTAAAAGTTGAAGAGAGATGGTTAAATAGATAACACAGACAACACAAGGACATAGAAGGTATCAAAGAGAGATTAAGAGGTAGTATAATGAGAGTCCAACATACAGTTTCTGAACTTCCAGAAGAAAGGGATGATAAACAAGTGTCATTAAAAAAACAAAAACAAAAACACACCTAGACTTATCAGAATGAACTTCAAAACACCTCAGTCATAAAACTTAGGTAAAAACAGCCCCCCCACCAAAAAAGGAACCAATAGAATAGCAAGAGACTTTCAAAAGATTTAGCAGAGGGGTGCCTTGTGGCTTTGTCAGTTAAGCATCTGACTCTTGATGTCAGCTTAGGTCATGATCTCAGGGTCATGAGATTGAGCCCTGCATTGGGCTCCAAGATGAACATGAAGCCTGCTTGGATTCTCTCCCTCACCCTTTAGCCACCTCCCACTGAAAAAAAAAAAAAAGTGCTAGCAGAAAAACTAAATTAGTAGAACCGAAACAGAAGGCAAAAAAAAAGTTTAAAAAAGAAAAATAAAAAGCATAAATTAATGTGGTAAAAATATTTCCAAATATATAAAAAAATACTAAAAATTTTATATATATATGTATATATATATATATGTATACTTTTTATTTAAAGATTTTGACAGAGATCACAAATAGTCGGAGAAGCAGGCAGGGGGTAGGTGGGAAGCAGGCTCCTTACTGAGCAGAGAGCCAGATGCGGGGTTCAATCCCAGGACCCTCGGATCATGACCAGAGTTGAAGGCAGAGGCTTTAACCCACTGAGCCACCCAGGTGCCCCGATATATACATACATTTTTAAAAATTCAGCCAGTATTGTATATAATATATATACCAAAAATATAAAAGCACAGAAAAGTATATTTAAAAAAGGAAATTAAAATAAATAAATAAATAAATAAATAAATAAAAATTAAAAAAAATAAAAAAGGAAATTTTTTACTTGGCAATTAGTGATTAATGTAAAGATTATCTTAATAAATTTATTTGATAAGATAGATTTTATCCAAGTATAATTAAAGATAAAAGGGATACTATATATCAACAAAGAAGATATATATGTCCCAAACATTATTAAATTAATAATACACATAAAGAAAAAATTATATAAGTAAAGTAGAAGTACATTACCAATGTAGTGAGAGATTTTTACCAACATCTTTCAATAGTTCATAGAACTGACAAAAATCAGTAATGATACAGAAAATTTGAAAAAGACATTCAACATACTTGATCTAACAGACATATATAAGACATGTAACAACAGCTGGAGAATTTATAAATTACATTTGATATTTAAAAGTTACCATATACTGGGGTGCCTGTGTGGCTCAATAAGTTTTGGCTCAGGTCATGATCTCATGGTCCTGAAACTGAGTTCTTTGCCTGGCTCACCCTCAATGGGGAGTCTGCTTGAGATTCTCTCCTCCTTCTCCTCTTCCCCTCTCCTAATGTTCATACTCTCTCTCAAAATGAATAAATAAATCTTTAAAAAAAAGTGCATGAGATAATCACTATTTCAAGATATGAGAAAAAGTACAGAAATATAGACTCAAAGTAGAAAAAAAAATTATACCAATAAAAAGCAGCAAAAAGTGTATGAGAAATGGAAGCTGATAAAACTTTATTCTGCAATTTGTATACCCCAAAATGATCACATTATCTGAGCAAAAGAAACACACCAGGTAGTCATTTATATATTTTCAGGAAAAATAAAAATAATTGGATAATTTCAACATTCACTCAAGATAAAAACACTTTGCACATCGAAGGAAAATTGCTTAAGTTGCTAAAGTGTCTGCCAAAAACCTATAGCTAGATAAATATATAATTTTAAAAAGGAAAACTTCTGGGACGCCTGGGTGGCTCAGTTGGTTAAATGGCTGACTTTGGGTCAGGTCATGATCCCAGCACCCTGGGATCAAGTCCCACATCGGGCTCCTTGCTCAGCAGGGAGCCTGCTTCTCCCTCTGCCTCTGCCTGCCTCTCTCCTACTTGTGCTCTCTCTGACAAATAAATAAATAAAATCTTTAAAAAAAAAAAAAGGAAAACTTCTCATCAAAAATTTAAAAAGAAACAGAATGACCACTAGAATTGATTCTATACAATATTCTGCAAGTGGTGACCAATGCAAGAAAAATTTTTAAAAAAGCATTCAGAAAGAAAAAAATCAGTATTCACTACTATCTGCCTAATAATCTCAATTTATTCCTCATGGTTACATATTTTGTTGTTATCATAAATGATGTCTAAATTATACTTTGTTTTAGGGATATATAAGAGTGTAGGCTTTGAAATTTTATCTTTTTCCATCAACTTTCTCACAATTTCCCGTATCTCTTAAGATTTCTAAATGCTATACATAGGAAAAACTAAAGATATAAATTCTTCCTAAATCACCTATTTGGTTTCCTCACAGGTTTTTCCTGAAAATAAACCTTGAGAAGATTATTCTCAGGGGTACCTAGAAGAGTTTGTCAAGAAGAGATTTCAGTTCTGAAAGAAAATTAAATTCAGACTGTTCCAGAAAGTTATAATTGGCTTTCATTATCAATTTTGATATTTTTCTTCAATGAAGCAAAAATATCTCTAAAAAAATAAGTGAATATTTTCTAGGCTATGTTATTAATATTGATTAGTAAAATCTATTAAGTAGGGCCTAAGGGATAGTGGTTTGTGTTATCTCCAGGAACTGTCCTTGAAGGCAAAGTGTGTTACTTCATTTCCTCTTCTCTGTGGCTGGAATATGGGTTCAGTTAACTGGAACTGACCCATGAAGCAGAAGACAACTACTTACTATGGTAGGAAAACGAAGCACAAGACCGCAAGTCCTGATGCTCATTGAGCTGATTTACCAGTTGTAGCCCATTAGCAATACATTTATATATGAGCAAAATATATCTGAACTGTGTATAATCCATATATATTTCGGGAAGCTGTTTATCCTTTACTCACAGCTGAATTATATTCCGTATAATATTAGTGACTTAGCTTACGAGAAATGTAGACCTATTATAAAAGCATCATACTGAAGACAATTTAGTACTAAAGGAGGAAAAAACATATTGTTTATGAAGTGACAAAATCAAATAGGTCTTTAACTAAAGTTGGTCCAGAACAAAAATGGGAAATGTATATATTTGAGCAGTCACATTCCCTATCAGTAGGGAGCAGATGTGAAATCATAAATGTGCTAGATAAAATAATATCATTCCCAGTATCACCATATTCTATTTTAAAAAGTATTATCTATGTATTTAGAGCCTGGAATATAGCAGTTTGGGGAGGGAAGTTCACATTATTTATTGAACATCATGAAGTTCAAATTATTTATTGAAAATCACAATAAACATTTATTGAACATCATGAACAACGAGGAAAACATATTAAGTTGGAGAGCTCCGATTTCAAAGATGGTAGCACTGTACTTTTATCTCTTTCTTCCTTGCACTGTGTCTTGGAGGGTTAACTTTTCAGTCTTTATCCTATTATTTTGTACAAAACACTGATACTCAGTAAATATTTGTATAATAGGGATTTTATTTAAATGTAGTACAGTAATTACTTTAAGGAATATATTATTATATGTTTTATATATGAGCCTCGTTTGGCTTGTCAACTTAGTTAATGTGAATCGGCTTTCAGAGATGGATCATTTGTTTCTGAGTCTGGAAGTTCAAGGGTTAGGTTTTGAGTTTTTGAAGATAACACCAATGTATTGAAGGACTGGAGACAGACTTCAAACTCTTTACTCCCATACTCATATATTTCTGGGTAAATATTTATAGTCTACCGAAGACCACACTGATTTCAAAATCCAATTCTCTTTTCAAAGAACCGTAAAGGTAAGATGATATATGTATATTGTATTCATCCAGAATCATTGCAGGAGTTTATGGGTAAAGAAGAGAATGAGTCAAGTGTCAAAATTCTCAATGAATGTAAGGGACTTTCTAAGAGATTTGTGGGCATATAGTATTTATACATAGTTGATGGAATTTAATGTATCTTAGAATTATGAATAACTTTAATAAAAAAGTGTCCACAACCTATTCATTTCCTTGCACATTTAGATGTTTAAAACACTGGAAATTATGGAAAATTCTACTTAAAATAGAAATAAATGATGGCATTAAAAAAAGTGAGTTAAAAAATGATATTATAAGTAAAACTATTTTCAAGTTATTCTAATTATATTTTAAGGATATATCTTATAAATATTATAAAGATAAGATGTATAATTTTTACAACCAAAAGTATGTTAGAAACTGTAGTCAAGTTGAATATGTTATGGCTGACCACAAGATGTACTTAGCACCTGTTCTCCCATAATCCACAAACAGGAAGTTTATCTGCTCAATCTATATATCACATTTTCAGCCTTCTGTAGCCATATATAGCCCTGAGATTATGTTCTGGTTAATCTGATGTCTGTTGAGCTGAAGTGCTCATTACCACTTCAAAGACTTAACTCACAAAGTATTTGTCATGCATTCCTATAGCCCTGTCTCCATTCTCACTGTATAGATGATTACAAGAACTAAATCATCACCTTTTCACTCAAACTTGGAAGCGAAGTGTTGAGGGTAGCAGAACTGCCCAATCAATGCTGGACCTTACTCATCAGCGTTGTTGGAACTAAATTTCCACATTGTCTATCCACAGTATTTTGTGGTCTTTTCTCCTCTCTCCTTAACAGAAGATTATTATATACCTTAATCAATACATCTCTAAAGCCCATTACTTATTAACTATTTCCTGTGAGCTTAAGTTAACATGTTAATATTCCAATCTTTAATTATCACTTAATTTTAGATTTATGCTTCCATTTAGATCCTGATACATGGTCCCTAATTTTTTTTATTCACTTATTTGAAACTTAAAACTGAAACATGGCTTTGTAATGTTTCTACCTAAAAATTTCTGTGTGACTAGCTAAAAATGTGCTGTAAAATCTCATCAGGATTTCTTTGAGCTGACAATAAAAACAGGACAGAAATCAATAGTCAGCATACAAGTGGTCTCACTATTACCATATTACTATTTGTTTATATTGGATCACCCCTAGAAATCTCTATTTCTGAAACTATTTTCCACTTCTGTTAGCAGTTCCTGTAATTTTCTTGGAAACTGAACAATGTATCATGCATGAGAAAACCACTGTATTAAAGGCAGAAGTAACATTTCAGATTCTACAACATTGCTGTTATAGTTCCAATAACAACACCTAAAATCACTAACACACCTCAACATAATTTAACAACTAGATTGTGGTTGACTCACAAGGAATAAAATTGTTGAATGTTGAACAAATTATATTCTGGCCCCATATAACTTCCAATTTTTTAGTGGGGCTAAAGTCCTGTTAAATAATTGTTAAGGGTACATTATATATATGGAAGTGTGTATACACTCCCAGTCACAAATTTACACACATTCCAATAATGTCAGGGGATTACCAGTCAAGCATAATGCATGAAAAAGCTCATTCCCTCTATGTTGCTTTTCTCACTTACACTCGCAAATATTTCTTAAATGTTTTTGTTCTCACACTGGATTGTGAGCTTAAGGTAAGGCTGGTTACAAAATACTCATCTGGCATTCAGCAGCTGATTAATATATATCTGTTCTCTAATTAATTATTATTCTCCACAGCAACTGGTTTGCTTTTATATACAGTCACTGTGAGTTCTGACACTGAATATATTCATCTTTTGCACTGGCTGTTAGGACACTCAGAATGGACTATGTGAACCACCTCCACATCTTTCTGTGTGTATTTGGTACACCTTGTCCCTCGTCTTTTCAATTCTACCTTATTACCTCTACTTTACTTTTTTGTCACTGAGCTTCTTAAATTAATCATTCAATGCAAATACTTCAATACTCTTTTTGGAATGAAGTGTGGGTATACAAAATATGAATAAACAAGTATAATGTAAATGACTTTAGAAATTCCATTTTTAAACTTAAATTCAATTAGCCAACATATAGCATCATTAGTCTTTGATGTAGTGTTCAATGATTCATTAGTCCATTCGTGGTAGCATACAGACACAAAATGGTTTTATTTATCTTTAATCAGTGGCTTCAACTAAGCTGTATTCTGTCCTTTAGTGATATTTGTGGAAGACCTCATTGCCTCCTTGTCATGGTTAGTGATTTTAAAAGTTCATCATTACAATCCCATACATTTTTTACCTTTTCCACCCTCAGTATTGGCCTGGCTGTTTTGTCAGGTTCTTGGAGCAGAGAAGTGGTAGATTCTTTTCTTACTCTTTCTCTTTCCTGTCTCCCTCATGATCTTTTCTCTTCTGGTGTTTTGAGTGTTCAGAGGAGGGAAGGTGAGGGAAGTACCCTTAGTTAACTGGCACTGCCAGAGGCTTCTATTGGTTGTCTTTACTTGTTTAATTTTGTAGTTATGTGTGTGAGTCCTTCATCATGTTCAGCAGGAGCCTCCCACATTCACAGTTACATTAAATAGGAGATCTATTTAATCTTGTAAGTCAACCCTTCAATATGTCATAAACCATGAGCTTAAAACATGACGTTGAATCCCACAGGATGTTAAGAATCCTTCTTATATTTGTCCAGTGAGGATACTCAAGAAGGTTGGATCAAGAGTTTTATTTAGTGATTTAAAAAAAAAGTGTTCTACCATGTTCTTCATATGGTGACATCTTAAGACAACACACAGTGGTAGATTACAAAAATGGCCACAATTATCCATATATCACTAATAAAAACCCCTTTGCAATGAGACTCTGCAGCTCTATCCATTTAAAGATAAAATCTATTTCTCCACTTATTGAATCTGGATGGCTATGTAAGTTGCTTTGCTGTTAGAAAATGGTAGCATTGAAGGTACCCAGGTTCTGTGTCTAGTCCTCAACAGACTGCATACTTCTACTCAGTCTCTTAGTATGCAGCTGAGACAGCATTTGAAGAAGCTCAGACTTTCCTAATGGCTAATGTGAGACTTGCTTGCTTGTTGCTCTTATTACTGTGGCTGACACAATACCAACCACCACACATATGAATGAGGGCATCTTAGGCCTGCCTCTCTCAGCCATCCTGCAACTGGCCAGCAACTGGCCACAGATACATGAGAGAATCACCCAAGCATTAAAGAAAATCTTTACTGCATTCAGCCCAAATTGCCAAACCACAAAATTTTGAGTTAAATTAATGGTTTTTGTTCCAAGCCACTATGTTTGGGCTGGTTTGTTAGACAGCGGCAGATAACTAATACATCACATACTGATATTACTTTCAAATCACTATTAATCTACCCAGCTGGAGAAGGGTTCCCAGGCCAAAACTGTCTAGGATGTGGATCTGAGTTTTAAATAATCACTGAAAATGACATTACTGAGATCCCTTCCCAAAAATGTGACTATGAGGGGTGTTTATAAATATTCTGGTTATGTAGTCAGTTTTTTTAGAGCAGCATATTGAACCATTAATGCATTTGCATTTATTTTATTAACTTTAAAATAGCTAAAGATGTAGATAGAAATATGGAAAAAGATTTGTAATTGTTAAATCTTGACATTAAAAGTAGTATGCATTTTTTTACATTTTTTCTTATGTTTAAGGTTTTTCTTAATAAAAACTTTTAAAAAACAGGTTTTCCTCCATCTTGCCATGGGAGATAAACTTCACTTCTAATAAATCCTGAGTCACATAGTAATTTAGAATTTCCAAACTAGAACATAATCACAAGTTGGTTCCATCTCTACACTTATCCAAATAACTTAACATCAAATGCCAAGAACAGGGCAGTGAATAAAATGACATATTCAACTTCCTTTTGTCTCCTGTACTAAAATCTCATTATATTAAATTTCAATTTCTTATATTTAAAAGAAAATCAAATATATCAAATTCTATCGCTTCTGTAAGTCTAATTTACTGTGTATCTCCTTTCCAAATAAGTTATCTTCATGGTCCAATCAGAGCTAATGGTCCTTTCTCTCAATGCTTTTAAATTATCAACTACAAAAATCTTAGTTGCCATTGGATTTGAGTTAGAGAATGTTATGTGATGAAGATATTACTTTTTCACACACTTATCCTAAGCATAAAATATGGTATGTGTTAAATGGTTAGCACAGTGATTGGAATATAAAATGAACACTAAACAAAGTAAAGTTACAATTTTTATGGTTAATGCTATACTTTACTATGTGATCATTTAATTCATTTACACAAATAGTCATCGAAAAAATAACTAAGTGTGGGTACCACTCAAGACTGTTGAAAAAAAAGTAATAGAAAGTTTATGTTCTTAGAATGTTTCCAAAAATATCTACATACTAAACAGGATATGATAATTTTAGAATAATGTGCCAGTAAAAATGCTATGAGTTTATTTGAAAAGAGAGATCTCAAGAGCTCCAATGAACTGATTGCTTCTTTACCTAAATTTCTTTACCTCTTGGCTAAGATGCCTTGGTTCCAGCATATATATTTTATTTGGTCATTCATTGACCATACCATGTCTTAGTTATCTTTTATTCCCTGAACTGTTGCACACCCAACGCAGGTGTTTCAAACCCAGGTGGGGAAGATGAAGACTTTCCAAGTCCAGGAAACTGTTTATTTTCTTTTCTATAGAAAGAAATGGTTAGACTAGGTGATTATTAAGATGTTCCTCTGATCTAAGACTCCATCATAACCGGAAAATTGGAAAAAGCTGTGATAAATGGAGTAATTTTTCATAGCAAAGAAATGGATGTAAAACTTGGCTGTGCTCTTTGATACATGGATCATATTTATAGAGTCCCTTGTTCCTTATATAAAAATATAGACCAACTATAAGATATTTTGTTTAGGATTAAGTGATCTAAGTATCTGTAGGTATGGGTTGTAAACTATATAATGTCAAGCAGATTTTAAATTATATTAGTGTTATCATAATTTCTAAGGAATGAGTAAAAGCAGGCAGAAAACAGCAAATATAATAAGAAAGCCATGAGCTTGGCCAAGCCAACAGTATAATTAGCATAACTCTGGGAAAGAAGGCTGAAAAATATTACATGTTATAGAAGGCCTTGAATTTCAGCATGTAGAATTTTATATCAGCAAATGTTAATAAATTTTGGTCTGGTTTAGGGGAGATAGAATAGAGCTGAGCATAAGA
This sequence comes from Lontra canadensis, assembly GCF_010015895.1. Classification (NCBI taxonomy): domain Eukaryota; kingdom Metazoa; phylum Chordata; class Mammalia; order Carnivora; family Mustelidae; genus Lontra; species Lontra canadensis. The sequence goes on along the minus strand of NW_022631046.1, from coordinate 445,810 downwards.
ATTATTGAGATAACAGTAATACACTTAGTAGGGTTCAGGTAAAAGTTAAAAGGAATTATAAAGAACTATTCAGAAATAGAAATTTTTAGCCTTAGTGGGCAAATGTATGTAGAAGATTTAGAATTTTAACTAAAGCTTTTAAAGTTAGGTATTACTGAAAATTATTCATCTAACCTGACAATGAAAAACATTTTGGCCATTTTAGAACCTGGTAATGAAGTGAATGTAAGAATTTACCAAAAGCTATAAATTATCCTAATTATTATTGTGCCTGCAAGAGTGGATTGTTAATTTTGTATAAATCCATAGAAAGGTATATAATCTAAGTTTATGAGTTAATGGGAAAAAATCTTTCATGTTTGTATACAATAAATATAGCAATCATATATACCTTAATTCATATAAATACAGGTAACATAAAACAATAAAAGTCTACAAAATATTTACAGACCCAAGGGTTTGCCTTCCTTTCAATTCTCTTAAGATGTGCAAAAGTTATGGGGCACCTGGTTGACTCAGTTGTTAAGCGTGGGCCTTCTGCTCAAGTACTGATCCCAGAACCTTGGAATTGAGCCCCACAGCAAGCTCCCTGCTCCGCAGGAAGCCTGCTTCTCCCTCTCCCACTCCCCCTGCTTGTGTTCCCTCTCTTGCTGTGTCTCTCTCTGTCAAATAAATAAATAAAATTAAAAAAAAAAATGTGCAAAAGTTAATGGGCAATGGAAAGTGTGTGTGTGTGTGTGTATTCAAAGGTGGCAACTAGAAATTTTTATGAAATTAGAAGACAAGAGAGTATACTTAGTAAACAAAGAAAACAGATAATAATTGAAAATCACTCCGATTTATAAATGGTAAAGATGTTGCACAACTCTAACTCATGATCAGAAAATCATGCACACTGTTGATTCACATGAAATGTGAAAGTGAAATAAACCTGTGTATTGATATATTTATGATTACTTCATTTTATAGTTCTGAAATACAAGAATACATATATTAAATCTATTATTTTACATCAAGTATTAATTATTAAATTGATGCTAAAAAACTATTATTTATCTACACAAAAATCATCTTCATTTGTACTCCACTTTTTATCTGTGCCAAAAGAAAATAGACTTAAAAAAAGCTTTATGTATAATATTCAAAGTTTTCATTAAAAACAAACAAACAAACGAACTTCTCTTACAATGATTCTATAATTTGGGAGTAAGCTGAGGAGAAAAAAATAAGACATACATTTAATTTTTTACATAGTCAAGGATTACAGATATTTATTTGTTGAAAATCTGTCCAAATCAAATCCTTTACTCCCTGTGCCACCAAAGAAAAGCTGAGGCAATTAAATCCATCCATCAGGTTTTTTTTCCCCTAAGTTGAAAATCTTTCTATGCTCAAGCTACAGTGCCACTTCATTAGTCTGACTAAAAAGGAATATTCCATCAATAATGACTGGAGTTCTTATCAAACACACTCTTCTTATGGGTGTTCTCCATAATTGTGATGCAAAATGGGTAACAAAAAAAGAAAAAAATTCAGATCACCCTCCATATTATAGTAGAATTAAGGAATCATGAAATTGGTATACTACAGGGTTTATAAAATATAGCTCCTTCCTCCAGGTCACACAACAACAGCCAAGGATAACCATCCAACCATCAAAGTGTGTATGTGTACAATTTATATTTATATATATTATATTTATGGTCAAACTTCTTTGTTGACTTTAAATTGAATCCAGCACTATCAATTCCCTTTTCAGCTTACCTCAAAGGGATGTATCAAGAATTATCATCCCTTACCAGGTGTCCTCATTCGTCTCCTCCTTTCCAGATTGCTGGGGATGGACAAGCTTCATCTAATGTATGTAAGTACAAAACAGCTCAAATGAACCAAAGAATTCTACTATGTTTCTGCCAACTCTATCCATCACAATATTTCCATTTGAAGTCTCCACCTGCTGAGATTGATTGCTCTAGTCTTGCTGCTATTTCCAGAAAAAGGCTTGCATTATAGCCAAAGCTATAAGAATTTATCTGACAACCTAATTTCTTCTTTTTTCTTTCTTTTTTTTTTGGTTTTGCTTTGTTTTGTTTTTGACCTTCATGACCTACTTTGTTTCAGTATCACAGACTCCAGGTGCAGTGATTTTTTTTTCTTAATTCTCACAGATTTTCATTTTTTTATGTCAGGCAGGAATAATGAGTACAGCCCCCGATGGGAGGGGTGTCCAAACTTTTCTGGAGTATATTGCATTTCTCATTCATGCATCCACGCATCTCTCCATTTATCCATCTATCAGTTCATCACAATAGTTTTTTGTCCACCAAGAAAACCATTCCCAAATAAGTTAGAAAATCCTACTCATCAGTTTATGATATTGTTTTAGTTTCTGGGGAGGGAGGAACAAAAGATAAACTAAATATTATTTAATATATTTAGTATATTAAATTTAAATTAATATATTTTATATATATTACCACCTAAACATAAATTCATGTTTCTTCCCCAGATACACAAATGACTTACTTTCCCTCATGTTTCTCAATGGTCATTTCATCAGTGAGTCTTTCCCTGAACAAGTCATAAATACAACAGTAAGTGCCCCCCCCCGCACTCCTTCCTGATACCACCTAAACATAAATTCTTTGCTTATTATTCCATTGTGATAATGGGTGAGTCTTGCTTAATTATGACCAAATAAAAGCCACACTATTATGTGACTTTAAAATGTAAACAAAGGAAAGTAAATTTTACATGAGATTCACCAATGGATTTGACCGTACTGATTGCATTCTCTCAAAAACTACGCAAAATGATTAGGATATATAAATTAGTATTCTAAGTTCCAAGGCAGAATGACAAGTATAAGTTCTAGGGGTTTGTTTTTGAAAAACCATTAACATTTCTGCTATTCTCTTCTATTTGTTTAGTGAGCAATCAACGTTCCCTAGCATATATTAAAACCATACTTTCTATAACTCAACAAAGATCCAACAAAATCCAGCTTAGCCATTCCTAGAAAATAAAACCATCACTTAAAATAATTGTGAAATTGAAATGGAGAATCTTCTTACTATGTACAGGATACAAATTAGCATTTGCAGTTTATTTGGTTAACCATGAAAAAGTATTTCTTTAGAATGCTTTCATGAAATCCTGTTTCTTAAATAACTCTTTAAATATTTAAAAAATATCTAAATAAAGGTAACAAAGATAACAAAATATTTCCATCACACAATTTTATGCCAAAGCTTTTTAATGATTTTCAAAAATATGTTTCTTTTCTCCCTCAATGAATAGTTCACAGTTAGGGTAGGCACTGTCTTATTTGGGCCACTTTTTTATTACCTGAAACTGCTTATGAAGGTGTTCAACCATTCAACTACGTTCACACTAATTCAAAATAAATAGATAAATTCCAAACAATGCCTGTAAATTGTTATTTAAGAAATTTTCCTTTCATGAAGCTATAAATCAGTATTTATTTTTCATTGTTTGGGGACTCACTGGCTTCTCAGCATGCAACTTACAAGTTATATTAAAATTGTATTTGCAATTTAAAAAATATTTCTTAGTAATTAATTCAGTGCATGGTATGGTCCAATTTTCACTAGATAATCATAATCTATGCACTTCAAGATTATTCAGAACCACTGCCTTTCGGAAATTCAACCTTTGTCAGTATTCCTATGTCAATTAATATCCTCCTGCCTGCCCAAGTTTTTTTTTATCTTCTTCTGCAGTGATATTTGGGTTTAATGGTGACCTAAATAATACCAAGGAATTTGGGATATTTGTAGTGTTATTTTTGCCCACTGACTTCCCCTGACCATCTCAGATCTCACCTTTTTCTACTGTTTGCCCTTTTCATTTTAGCTACAATGACCTTGCTCCTCTTTGTATATTCCAAGCATACTCCCTCTTTCAGGCATTTGGACTTGATGTTTTCATGTTTCTTCCCCAGATACACAAATGACTTACTTTCCCTCATGTTTCTCAATGGTCATTTCATCAGTGAGTCTTTCCCTGAACAAGTCATAAATACAACAGTAAGTGCCCCCCCCCGCACTCCTTCATCACAACTTATTTCACTCCATAGCACCTACCAACACCTGACATTTTATCTATTTATTTCTCTGTTTATGGTCAGTCTTTCTGCAAGGAGGAAAGCTCCATAAATGCAGACAATTTTAGTTCTGTTCTTTGCTATATCCTCAGCACTTAAAATCAGGTCTAGCACCCAGTAGGTGTTCAATAAACACTTCTTGAAAATGAATGATAAAGAAAAAAAGATTAAGAAGGAAAAGGATTTGACATGAATTTCATTTCCACTTCATCTGCTCTTTATATCCACAGTCATCAGCTCTTTATTTCCTCTCCTGTAACACCTGCTCTTACCTTTCTGCTTCTGTCTTTTTGGTTACTTCTGGATTATATCATATGTGCTTCCCATTGTGCTCTATGAGGCAAAAGTATGCACTGCCCATTTCTAGATCCATGAGAGACCATGGCTTCTATGAGACTTGCTCTCTTTTCAGGATAAATCTGGGAACGAATGTAAAACTTCTTCTCTGAAGTCTTTCTGGAGGCACCTGCTGTTTATCTCACAAATCTCTCACAGATACCATTCCTTTGAACATCATCATCTAGACTCTCTTATTTTTGCCATCCTTTCCAAAATTCTAGGTCAGAAAAACTCTTATCTTATCTCTTAACAGTGAGAAAAAGTGATTTGTCATCAAATGTTCTTTCGAGTTCTCTGGTCAGAATTATTTCGATCCTTCTCACTCTATTCAAAGCTCTGCACTTCAGATCCTGCTAGGTTATTCCCGTGGCCTTGACCTGCATGAAATAGCCACTGTGTCATTATAAAAATAATGCCATTTATTAATTATACTACTAATTTATTAGTTTAATAATTAGTAAAAAGTTACTTATCAATTTGTTAATAAAACAATAAAATAAAAATCCCAAGTAGCTCCCAGAGATTTTTGTTACTTGTTGTATGGAGTACTAAATAATATGAAAATTTAAGTTATTAAGAGCTAATGCCTGTTGACTACATTAAACTTAACAATCATTAAAGCCAACTATGAGTGCCTCTGCATGGTTTACCACATGATTGCAGGTTTAAAAGCAACTACTTTTTTTTTTTTTTTTGAGAGAGAGAGAGAGAAAGAGAGAGAGCAAGCAAGTGTGTGGGCTAGTGGAGGGGGACAGGTAGTGGAAGAGAGAGAAGCTTAAACAGGCTCCACACCCAGTGCAAAGCCCAACCTGGACCTGGGACTCCATCTCATGACAGTGAGATCATGGCATGAGCCGAAATCAAGTCAGATGCTTAACAGACTGAGCCACCAGGCGCCCCTGAGTAGAACTGCTTTTTAAAAATTACAACCACCAGGGTTGATTATCTGATTCCTAATTATAACTTCCATGTGTGGATAATCTTGGACTATTTGTGCTTTGATTTACTTATCCATAAAATGGGATTTTTGTGGTATCTATTTCCTAGAGCTTCTACAAAGACTACTTGAGATGTGCATGTAATATTCTTAGTATGATGCCTGGCCCATAATAAATGTACACTAGAAGCCAGTTACTACTAATCACTGGATAGCTACATCTGTATATATAGATATAACATTATATATATTAAATATGTATTGAATACTTATAATGTTATATAAGTATATATATTTAAGAAAAATTTCAAAATTTTTATAAATTCTCTTCTTCTTTAAGTTGTACTACTCATCACTAAGGTAATCATTAGGGACACACTGAGTCTGAGCAATAATTTTCTTGGTCTTCTTGTCTCTCAACATGAACAACCACCCAATGGTATGCATACAAAGTCAATTAAAAGAAACAGGGATTATAAGAGGTACATTTAAAATCAAATTTCTAACTCAGACACATAATCGAATAGAAGGTTGAGATATGTATGTGTATACAGGTTCATGACGCTCTGTTGTCACATTTTAGATCTATTATCAACACCCACCCCAAGTACTTTGCTCTTTGAAGACTGGGGCCTATCATCTGATTAAACTGTAGCCTCTATTAGTCTTTACATTATTTTCTTGGTAAGAATATTGAGGTGGCTTATAAAAACATATACAATACCATGACTAAGAACTGTAAACTTTACTAAGCTTTATACTCTAGACAATATCTATACTTTATGATCAATAAACTGGTAGGAAGTGCAGAGGATGGGAATAAACTTGACTTACCTTTTTCTGGTTGTGCATATAAAATAGCGGTGAATTTCCTGCATCTAGATCACTCAGTTATCTTAAGGTAGAAATATAAATATGTTAATTACTTTAGAATGGTCTAGCCAAAAAAGGGCAATTTTGCTTATGCATTGTGGGCACTGTTACCACTGAAGATTATTAGAAGAAAGCCTAAGTTGCACTGTTAAAAACAAAAACAGAAACAAAACTGGCTCGATATAAACATCAGAAAAGAGTGGCAAGACAAAAACAGGAAACAAGTATCTATAAATAGCCTTCCAGAAATGTTCCTAAAATCTCCAGTTAGGGGGAGCATCACTGGTATCAAATAGTTAATGGCATTGCCATCACTAGACCTATTTCAGAACTGCAACATATGTGTGCATATCAGGAGGACAGACATAGCATCTGCGCTGTGCATCAGTGTATATTTTCCTTTGAAACCCTAAGTGTGGTCTAATTCCGACTCTGTTTTCATGTTGTGGCACTATGTCGACACGAGAGTACAATATTTGGAAAGCTATTGTTTCCACAGCTTGCACTGATTTATGCTTCATTCTGTTTGGAGACCTTTATAGTAGCTCAAACCTGAATGTCATATGTAGCAATGTAGTAGAGGATTGTTTCTCACTGCTTTAAGCCACATGCCATTAGATCATCTAAGATTGTTTTGTTAACTAGTCTTGGATGATGGTTTACAAAAGAACTTTCAAGAGACCCAAATAAATGAAGGGAATCCAATCTAAAGCTATAGGTATGAACACATCCTATCTTCCCAAGATTGTCAACATAATAAAAAAAATATGAGAAAGTGTGTAAAACTTCTCTTAATAACATGTACTTTGGGACAAGGTTTAAGGAAATACATGATTTCAAAACCATTTTCATCCTAAAAATAAATCAACTTTCTGTTATTTCCTTTGAAATAGGTAAAAAAAAAAAAAATCTTCTTAAAGATAGTTACAAAGAAATTTATGAGAAATTCCATTTGGAAGCAAAAGCAGTGCATTTTCTAAACATTATTTTGAAGCTAAGAGAGAGACAAGGAACCATGTAGACAGAACACTCAATTTTCAAAATCCCCTATTTTACATAATTTATCATTATAAAAATCATACTTTCTCTATAATCTCTGATAAATTCAAGTAGTAAAATTAGTATTTTTGTTGTTGTCATGGACTTTGCTTAAAAATTATTTCCATGAACCAAGGCAGTCAATGCACATTTCCAATGCCTTCTCTATGAAAGTGCTTTTTTGAACAACCCTATGGTCTACTAAGGAATTCTGCACACACAAAGAGCAGTTTACATGCACAAATCCAGAGAATTATTCTATTCAGCTGAACTACCAGCTTTCAATTTAACTTTCCAAATATTTCTCTTATCTGGCTGATTATTTAATCATTATCAAGATTTATTATTGCTTTATGGTCACACATTTCTTCATTATGTACAAAGCATACAGCTGGTGATTAATAAATGTGTTCATTGAGTAAATCAGGTGCATGGACGTCATCAATTAAGGTGAAATGTTACATGGTAGGAAATTTGTTATGATCTCATGGTATACCCATTCTAGTTGTTGAAATAAATTTCTAGGCCCAAGATGGAGTCACTCCTGCCTGGGGTGCCATGTCAGCAAAGCAAAACTTCGATAACTTCCATGTCCTAAAAATGTTCCCCTTATCCAGACACACAGGGCATTTGGTTAACCAATTCCCAAACACAAGGCCAACTCTGGGCCTTCTCACCACAAACAAAGCTGACTATATGGACTTAGCAGATTAGATTTTCTCTTCCTTGTTCTTTATTTTTTTTTTTTTCCTATAAACCTTTCCTGCTTTCTCCCCCATTGTGCAGTTCTCCAAAAGGAGACTAACTACATTTCCTGAAATGTTAAATAAAATTTTTTTTTATTACCAAAATTGTCTTATTTAATCATCTTTAACATAGTGTTAAAGCACTGAAAGTACTAGACTCAAAACACTTTTTTTTTATTGAATTAAGCTAAATACCATTCATGAAAGTAATAGGATAGTGTGGATGGTTTTGAGGGAAAGTCAGAAGAACTATGTATCAATAAACAGCATGCAGTTACCATGTAGATTTTATTCCATGCTCTAACTTCAAATTAACAAGATATGGCAAATTCAGCCTTGTTTTTATATTGTGACTGAAGATGTTAACATTTTTTTAAAGATTTTATTTATTTATTTATTTTTAGAGAGAAAGAGACACAGCATGTGCACACGAGAAGGAGAGGGGACAATAGAGAGGATCTCAAGCAGATTCCACGCTGAGTGCAGAGACCAACACAGTACTCAATCCCACGACCCTGACTGAGATCATGAGCTGAACCTAAACCAAGAGTCAGACACTGAACCAACTGAGTCACCAGGTGTCCCTATTTTTTAAAGTCAACTTATTGTCAGCATATTAATGTTCATATGTGTGAAATAATAAGGTAAAAATAATCACTACTACATATTTAAAGTACATAAAAATGTTAAAAACCCTGAAACTGTAAGTTTAAAACAATATTTTTTTCATCTTTCACAATTGATCAGTTAACATCGTAAAGTTTTATTTTTAAATAATCTATAATATATATTAGATAACAGAATCTATTAATTATTCCATATGTTCCATGACTTTGTTCCACCTTCCTATTGCCTTTACAAGGTCAGGGAAAAAATCATGGTTTTATATTAAAATGGCCAATCCAAAGTCTGGGGAATATGATCTGGAGATTTATTGAAGTAAAACAGAAGAAAGCAGCAGCCATAATACATCAGTTCTACAACAACAATTAAAACATAATGTTTATAAATCCTTACAAGCCTTACAAATAAATGTGTTAAAACATTCCCACCATAAAAGCAGTAAAGTATTTTATGAAATGCAATCCTTTGTAAATGGAGCATCAGAAAGAATAAAACAAGTTTAAAATCACCTTTATTTTACAATTTTTTGGTTCTAATCTGATCTTAATGCTTTCCACCTGCCCCATAAACTGGGTGGAGTTTGTGCCTATATTTGAGAACAATGAAGCTTAATTTTTATGTTTTCTTCTTGAGAGGTTTTAAGAGTCTAATCTCCTGACAAACAAATGGATCTCCCTGTGCTACACTTTCTTTACCCAATGGATGATTTTAATTTGTATGAAACATTTGGTTCATTTGAAAAGAAACAAAGTGGTTTGATTATAAACATTTTTTAATTTCCTTCTCAATGTTTTCAAGAGTTTTTATAATTTATAAAAATATGTATAATTTTCATAATTAAAGTCAAATTTCTCCAACAGTCTTTTGAAAAGTCAACCTAATTTTAACTGGAAATTAAAAATTTAAATTGAAATTATAAAAAATGCTAATATAATGTTGAATTCTGGTCACAATAAATGCTTCTATATGACTCATGAAAAGCAAGTTTACTTTCTGCTCTGACATTGGTTAAATGCTCACTCACTGAACCCTGATTTTCTTCACCAAAAAAATGTGTGGATTATCCCAGATGAGTATATATCCCTTCCATATGTAATATTCTTTATAAGTCATAACTAAACCAAATGCTAAGTATAGAACATTTACTATCTGACTAAAGACTAATATGAAGGCATTTTATTATCAGTCAAGTATGAATGTCAATGCCTTAGTCCAAATTCAAAATGTCCGTGAATCCAATGACAAACAATGGCATAATATTGGGGAATTTGAAAAGAGGAAGACATTAACGGCTTGAAGAACAATCTTTAGATTGTTGATTATTCCTAATGTATATTTTCCCACATTTAATATCTTTTTTCATTCTATTTTGACATATTAATGCCACTGTATGTGCTGACATGTGAAAAGGTAAAAACATGCATTTTGGTGTAAAATCCAAATGCATGAAGATCTATAAATTGAGGATGAGACAGTGGTACTAATTGCAACTTTCTTTCAATGCTTCTATCATGTGCATGACTAGCTAACTTATGATCTTGGGAGAATGATGAGAGATATGTAACGCAGAGATGTACCAGTTGAGCTGCCTCTACTGAGCCTAACCAAAATTGGCATTCAGGTCCCACAAAGATGTGTGAGTGATTATTAAAAAGAAAATGTTTAAGCAGCTGGTTTGTTATATAATAAAAATCCAATAATGTAACATCCTACTTTAAAGCAAATGAAAATTCAATACTTGATTTTTAAGAATTACAGATCTAAATCTCTCTTATATTGTATAATCTGTCAATTTACCTCTCATTTTTTACTATCTCTGTATGCCAGCAACTATGTTATCTTTATAAGAGATTCAAAGATACTTAAATATTGTTTTGTACAAAGGACGTGTGCAACCAAAGAATATGATTAAGTATACTTCTCACCATACTGTAAAATAGAATATAATCATCCCATCATAGAAACATAAAGAGTAAAGGGTGATTCTTTTTTTTATATATACTCCTTTGCGCGTGCATGCGCGCACACACACTTTCTTTAACGATAGAGAGTGTAAAAATAGAAAATAAAGCTGAGAAATACTTTGGGATTCTCATGTTAAACATGTTAAATTAAACATATGAAATCATCTTTTCTTCTTCCTAAAACTAAATGGCATTAAAATAAACCTTTGAAGGATAAACTCAAAAGATAAATAGAAGTAGAGACAACAGGGTTTGAAGTATACTAGCAAATTTTGCCGTATGGAAGGTAAATGTAAGAGTGACAACTTACCTGGTACTTGAACAGGTTAAATCCTGGGTAATAAAAATAGGAATGCACCTGAGTAGCAAACTGAATTATCCAAAATAATCACTCAAGACAGAGGAGCTTTGGGCTCTAGTTATCTTATGTGACAAAAGAGAAGGATGAGTCTCAAAAAATTTTATCAATTCAATGTAAATTATGTGGGAAACAGAGGCAGAAGAAAATTTATTAAATTTCCTTACTATGCCGAGCCCACTGACAAGTCCTTGAAATGGGCAGAGTGACATTCTTCTAGGGACTCAATGGCTTCTACCTTAATACTTAGCAATAAGGGCAAAAGGCAATAATACTAGCCTGACCGCCCCCCCCCACCCCAACCAGGGTCCTATAAGTCTACTTTAACATATAAAAATTCCTTGGAAACTTCCTTTATCTCTAAACCCTCCAAGATACATGCTGGCAATCATCCGCAAGCATATGGCCCACCAATATATATCTGAAGGGTCTCATGACTAAGGTTTTATTAGACGGTAATAAATGACCTTTTGCCAACAACTGCTAGCACCTCAAGGTCCTGGAAAACTTGCTTCCAAAACTCCTTAGAGACTTACACCATCCCTGACCCCCTCACAACTTGCAAGTATATAATGGACCACTCCTCACAATCCTGGGGCAGCGACTCTTCCTGACAACAGTTCCTGTCCCTGTGCTTTAATAAACCACCATTTTGCACCAAAGACATCTCAAGAATTCTTTCTTGGCCGTTGGCTCCAGACTCTACCCAACTGAACCTCACCTATATTCTAAAACTTCATCATTAAAAGCAGGCATATAATCATATCTCATCCCCCACCCAAAAGTCAAAGAACATGTCTGTCCCCTGCTTGCAAAAGTGAAACCAGTATTTTCTGAAGAAAGTGAAGTTGAGAGGTTCTTAATACTACAATAACAGATATAGTAGAGCACAGGTTCAGTCATCAATATGAAAACAGGAAAATCTTATGAAAGTCTACACCATCCGATCTGGAAACACACCCTTCCCTGGAGAAACTGACCCAGGAGAAAAGTCCTCATAAAACCAATGTTAGATTTGTCAGGCCATTGCTTAATCACTTCACAGAAAAGCCAACAAGGCACAAGAAACACCCACATATGAATCTACTTAGACATTTTTTGTTCCTTTCATGTAAGTGTGAACAGACTAGAATGCATCAGCAGACATTTAAAGGAAGCTACTCAAACAAAAAACAGAAACAAACCAAAGAAAAAAACAAACAAAAAATAAAATAAAATAAAAAAGATTGGAAGAACATTGCAAGGAGAAGATACACACACACACACACACACACACACACACTACATAATTAATACTGTAGAAAATCAAATTACATTCTAATTAAATAAATAAAATTTAAAAGCAGATTTAAAGGGGTTGGAAAAAAAACTAAAGGAAATTGTCTAGACAGTAAAATAGAAAAGAAAAACAGCGGGGAAAAGTGTTAGGAGATTAAAACATTAAGATCATGCCAGATTTAGTATCCAAATTCTGGGATTATCAAGAAAAATAAGCAAAACAAATACTAGAGAAACAGGAAAGGGGAAATTACCAAACACTAGTGTTTTTTAAAATATTGACAAATAAAAACTAGGGCCTCCTAGACTGAACTGGCCAACTGAGATTCTTGCAAAACAAATGAACAAACATAAACACACTTCAAGCACATAATTGTGAAATTTCAGAACACTGAGTGAGATGAGTGGAAACAGAAATCAATGTGATGCCTCCATCTTGTTCTATGGAAATAGATAATTAGTAAATTTAAGTATACAAGTAGTAAAAGCCAGTATTTCCTTCCACTAAGATAACAACCGACTAAAAGAAAAAAAAATAATTTAAAATGGAATTGAGGGTGAAAGAGTAGAAAGGTGTCACAGGACACTGCCTAGGTGATACATGTTTTATGCTATTTGACTTTAAAATTAAATATAACCCTTCACTTAAAATTAAAAATGATTAAAACAAACAAAATGGCAAGTTGGAACTGTTTTGAAAAGAAGTTTGAGTGTCAGCCTAGCTAGTTCAGCAAGATGTTAGACACTGATGGTGCCACAGAAGGTTTTATTGTTAGTGAAGAATTAGCAGATACTAGTGCAGCCAGTAAGTCTCTCTCCACCACCCCATTGCTATTCCCATTACAGGCATCTTCAGTTTACACTGCTTAGGAGAGATGGACAAGGGTTAGATGAGTTTAACTGAAAGTAATAATGTTAAGTAATGTTAAATTTATAGACAAATATAGATCTGGAACAATATTTCTTTGTCCTTTATTCACAATCCTTTCAATGTCCTTGTTGAATAAAAATCCCCCCATCATTCTTTAAAAGTACATATTTCATTGTTTTGCTTTTGACTTTATACTGTTGACTTTAGTCTGTTTAATGAGAAACAGACTAATAACCTCAGAAACAATTTATTATGCATAATTATTAGAACTTTTGTACAAAATAGAAAATTCACCCTAATTCCAATTATTAATGACCATTCCATGGAAACCAGCCTAAGACAGTTGTTTTTTGTTTTTTTTTTAGTGGTGTTATTTTCAGTTTCATTTTGGGCATATGGCACTTGTTTTTAATACTGATTTAAAGATACCTAATTAAACAAAAATATGCCAACTATTCATCTACGATTAAGATATGATGCTGAAAAAAAAAAGATATGATGCTGACTTCATAGAATTATGGGGCTGCTTGTACAATGATTAAAATAAAGTAGGCAGTATTTTTTATTTTATGATCTTTCTTAGAGTTTGTATAAAAAAGTCAAGGTTTATACCATTTGAAAATAAAGAGTAATGCTTAATTTTATTTATAAAGTCAAATTCATATAACTGAACTGTATAAAAAGTTAATATTGATGCAAATGTCCTCACTTCAGGATTAAAACAAAGTCAAAAAATAAAATACTACAGAGTAATCCAAATCTTCTAAATGTTTATATAATTTCTATGAAATTAAGTGGCTTTACAATACTTTAAAATATATAATGTACCTGATTAATGATTTTTTTTTTAAATGCTACTTTGAGTGTCTGTCTCTGAAAGAAATAGGATGGAGATATTTAAGTGGAATAAGTTGATATAAAAAAACATATATTATGGCATTATTGGAACTGTTGACCAGCAAATCACATGAGGCAAGGGTCTTAATCTCTTTGGATCAACATCCTTAATGTGCAAAATGAAAAGTTTTAGCAAGACAATTTAATTCATAACTAGGAGTTATCACTATGACAATCTATTGTTTCTTCTTGATACAGGGAAATAATTTTAATATTTTTAAAAACATATGGCAGAGTTCATTTTCATTAAACATTTTGAATTTCCCTAAGTGCTGAGTATACTGTGCAAAATACTGGGTCTGTTTATTCTAAGTATATCATGACTAGAAATAGATTAAAACTAGCACACTGGATTAGATATGTTTACCTGATAGGAAAAATTAGTGGCATTTAAAATCATAACTCTCTTTAGCTCTTTAGCTCTTTCTTAAGTAGCATGCACAAAACTACACAAGATACAGCCACATACATTTTCTAAGCTATAGTTTTTAGTTTAGTAAAATATAATAGTATGATAGTGTCTTAAGAAAATATGACAATAAAGCTTTAAAGGCATGAACAAAAAATTGTATATGAAGATAATACAAATTAATTGTCTTGTACTGTAGTGTGTAATTTTTAGAAGAATCCAAAGAACAGGGCAGGGACCCAGGAGTATTAAATGTAAAGATCTCCACCACGATGGGAAAAGCTAAAACTCTGAACAGCAGAAATGGCTGAAGGACATTTTTTTAAAACACTAATTACTGGTATGAAGTTATTCTGTAAAGGACCTCTTACTTCATTAAAGCCTCAAATTACTGTAGAAGTAGGTTCTGCTTTGGAAAATTATGGAAATAGAAGTGGTGTCAAATGAGGTACCGCAGAGCTTAGGAAAGAGGGAAGGAGTAGAGATAATCCATAATTGAATCAGTCTCATAGAAACAGGAACCCCTAGTTGATGCAGAGACAGAACAAGAAATACATAGAAACACACCCATAATCTCCCTCCACAAGAATCACTAAGTGTAACCAGAGAAAAAAGAATTATGTTTCCTAAATATGTGATTTGGAATTTAAACAAATTTCATTTAACTATCATGATACTGGCATACTCTAAATGACAGAAAATTTGTATGTGGCTGTAATACAGTAATCTCATTTTATTTCTTTCTTCAGAAAACAAAAACAATAGTAAAAAGTTGGTATATATTTAGATTTGTTACCTAAGAGGTACAACAAAAATACATACCAAAACTAAAAATGTGCTCAAAAAGTTTACCATTTCTCAAAATAATTAATTTTCTTAAAGTTAGCCTCAATTGTTCAATGTAAAAAAAAACCCTAAAAAATATTTGGGAAAATTGATTTACATAAATTTTAAAAATGAACAGATTTCCTAGACTTCTTTAAAGCTTTAAAAAGGAATAATATTAATCTTTACATGAAAATACAATATATACTATTTCCCAAACCTAGTTGAACATGGAATGTGAATGTGCATGTGTGCATTTCGTGGGAGCCAGGGGTCCCATGCAAAAGCTGCTATAGGTCTCAAGGAGACTGTTAATGATAAATCGAAGACCGTTGAGAAAACTGATGGTAAAAATTTAAGGACAGTGAGAAAAATGTTGGAAACTCTCCTTGAATCAGTGATGGTCTATTAGTTCCTTGACTAATAAAGTAATTTTGATAAGATACTGTGCCAGTTACAGACCTACGTTATAAGAGTAATGGCACCTTTGTCTTGGTCACTGGGCATCCTAGTCTGTAACTCCTCCAATACAGGGAAAAGTTGAAGGGACCTAAGAATACATGGATTGGAAAAGGAACCCAGCTGAACCTAGCTTCCAGCCACAACTCCTACAGTACTAAGTATATGATTTTAACCATATTGGATCCTCCACATCTGGCCAGCTGCCAGGAAATTACCACCCAATGATTCCAGTTGGTATCTTGTGAAGTAGAAAAATAGCCCATCTAAACCCTGCCTGATAAAAATATATTAAATCAATGCATTTCACCCCTTAAACATACACAATGTTATGTCAGTTATATCATAAAATAAAATAAAAAAAAATAAGACAAAATAGTGCTAAATTAGGCTTTTTGATATTGGAGACTTTTAAAGTTACAATATAATTATCCACATAATTTTATAAATAGGCATTTATTATATTCCTACAGCTAATTAATAAAGGCACGTGTTATTTAAATACACATCATCAAACTAAGAAGTGGAGACAGCTTAAATATTGGAAATAAATACTTCCCAGACTAACTGCCAGAAGTAATAAATTATTGCACTCCTGGAAATTTATTCTTCAGTCTGAGATTCTGACTTGAAATGGTTTTGGAGTAAACCTGTATAATTCATCTTTTTGAACCTAAATTAACTTGATGAAGTCAAATTGAAATCCTTTCTAAATATGGATTCAAGCCAGGAAATTAAAAATTTCATGAGGTAAGGGTCCGTTTCTACCTTTCCTTCATAGAAAAACTGCTAGTAACTGATAAACTACTATTGTATTTTTTATTCTTAATATATTTCTAACTGTAATCATTGTCATGACTGCCACCCAGCACTGAGTGACATTGCCAGTTATTAGTTGAATGTACAAAATCTTTGAGAGAAATTAATTTGGATCATTAATTTAAATGCCATCAAGTTACTTCTCTGTAAATGGTCATCAGGTGTTGAGGTGTCTATATTTAAGAACTACTGTCAAATGATAGTTTTTAATTGAAAGAACTCTAAATTTATGATTCATGTATGCTTGACAAACTTTAATAATTTCAAAAACTTAGGTAATTTATTTTAATCGTAAAACAAAGCACATGGTATAATTTAATGTTGAACTGACCTGACAGAGTAAAATGAAAGATGGGGTTCAAAATCTTACCATTTTATCTCGAAAATGTGTAAGTGAGACTACATAAAAAGAACATTTTCTTTTTTAAAAGACCGTTCTCAGGTCTAAAATTGACTTTATGAAAATCCTAATACTAAAAAGAAAAATTTAAAAATCCATTAGATAAGCCCATTTAATTTTTATGATTTTAAATAAATCAGAGAAAAATGTTGTAATCTTCTTCAGTTCCCACTTCAATTTTTTAAATGACCAAATAGAAATGTAAGACATCAAAATACATCTTTATAAATGAAAGTTATAAAGAAAATTTAATTGACTTTCTTATCCTCCAATCCCCAATTCCATCACTAAACAAAAGTATACATCAAAATGAGATGAATGTAATATAATCAAAATATATCTTTATATATGAAATTTATAAGGAAAAATTTCTTTCTGCCTTACCCTTCAATCACCAACCCTACCACTCTAAAAAGCAAGCCATGTTCACTCTTTGATATATATTTATACAAACACATGTACACACAAACACTTTTTTCTCTGCTCAAGCACACATACGCCTACACATAATATAAAAATGGGACCTCTCTACATACATTACTCTCTCCTTTTTATTTTGTTCATCTAATAGCATAAAATAAATATTCCTTAACCCCACATGATAGATAAGGTAGGTTGGCATTTAACTCATTTTTTTTTTAAAGATTTTATTTATTTATTTGACAGAAAGAGATCACAGGTAGGCAGAGAGGCAGACAGAGAGAGAGGGTGAAGCAGGCTCTCCACTGAGCACAGAACCCGATGCGGGGCTTGATCCCAGGACCCAGAGGTCATGACCTGAGCCGAAGGCAGAGGCTTAACCCACTGAGCCACCCAGGCGCCCCTAACTCATTATTTTTAATAGTTGAGCTGTATATCCTTTGTTTCTTGAATATGCAGCATAATATAATGATTAAGATCACAGAGCTTTAAGACTAGCTCCTTGGCATTTTATCCACATTATACCATTTGTCAGCTGTGTACATGGAACAATCATAAAATTAGCCAAATATCATTACCACAAAAAAACTGAGACATGTAAGTAAAAATATTATAAATAGATTCGCCAATTACCATATGATAAATCTAAAAATTAATAACAATATTTTAAAATCCTTTCTTTCTGGAGATTTTAAAATACTTGATTAAAATTAAATAAGGTAAAAATATAAACCAAAATTATAGAACTTTAAGAAAATAAAACATCACAAATTACACAAAAATTAACTAAAAATGGATCATGGACTTAAATGTAAAACATAAAAATTTAAAACTTTTAGGAAAAATAAAATGGGAAATCTTTCAGGACCTAGGGCTAGTAGAAGAGTTCTTAGACTTGTCACCAAAGACATGATCCATAACAAGAAAAGTTGGCAAATTTAATCTTATCAATATTAAAAACATAAAATTTGCAAAAAGCCCTGGTAAGAGGATTTAAAAGACAAGCTACAGATTGAGAAAAAGTTATTTTCAAACCATATCTGACCAAAAAAAATATATATATTATATATAAACCACCCTCAAATTCAACAACTAAAAAATCAAGTAATCTAATTAGAAAATAGGCTTAAGTCATGAAGTGGAATTTTACTGAAGAGGATGTAAGGATGACAAATAAGCACACAAAAGGGTTTTCAACATTATTACCCCTCAGGGAAATGTAACTTAACCACAATAACATATTACTACACGAATGTCTAAACTTTAAATGCGGTAATGGCATCGAATGCTGGCAATAATGTGAAGAAAAAGGATCACTCGTCCATTTCTAGTGGGAAAGTAAATTTGTACTCCAGAAAATAATAGGACAGTTTCTTATAAAAGTCAATACACATTTACCCAAAGACTCAGCATTTGTCTTCTTGGACATTTATCCCAGATAATGACAACTTATGTTCAAACAACCTGTTTGAACCTATGAATGTTCAGAGCAGCTTTTTCACAATAGCTCAAAACTGGAAAGAACTGGAATGTCCTTCAGCAAGTGGATGATTAAAAAGATTATGGTACATCCATACCATGGAATTCTACTCAGCAATGTACAGGAACAAATGAATAAAACACACAACTTAGATGGGTCCATCACAAGTGAGTAATGGTGAGTGAAAAAGAGCAGTCTCCAAAGGTTATATACTGTATAATTCTACTGAAATAGCATTCTAGAAATGACAAAATTATAGAGATCATATGAAGAAGAAAATATTTAATGGTTGCTAAGGACTGGAAGGTGGGAACAGGGACGGAGATGTCTGTCTCTAAAATGGTAGTGTGAAGGAACCTTGCTATAGAACTATTCTATCTTGATTGTGGTGGCAGATGAAAGAAACGATACGTGGAATAAAATGTGTATAACTAAATTACACACTTACATACAAGTTAGTGCATATAAAACCATTGAAATCTGAGTAAGTTTGGTTGATTTTCAAAGTCAGTTTCCTGGTTTTGATATTGTTGAGCAAGATAGTACTGGGGGAATTGTGTACAGGACATATAGGATCTTTTTTGTATTATTTATTTCAACTGCCTGTGAATCTGCAATTGTCTCAAAATAATGAAATAATGTTTTTTAAAGAAATGTAATGAAAACATTACATATCATATAAGAAAGCAGAGTGTACTGAGTTAATTCCACTTTTATCCTGTCTCCTATTTCTGTGCTTTCTTGTCACACTTTTCACCTACCAAGCTTACTTATAACTCAGGGTTGATTACTTTAGAAAGATTTTATGGCATTAAAAGAGTAGAAAAATCTGAACTATCAATTAAATTATTCATTATATAAAACTAAGCTAAAATGAATAAATTAATACTTATATGTGAGAAAGTACATTTTACTTTAATTATAGAAGTCCAGGTTTAATGAACTTATTACCAAGTCTACCAGACTTCACTAAAAAGAAAAAAAATTTAAAAAGCTTTTTTTTTTCTTTTGTTAACCAAAACTTTTATGTTACAGAGAGCCCTTCGTCTCCTTTTTCATATTTTCTAAAATCAATCCAAGGTTTCAAATAAAAAACTTCATAAGATTTAACTGCATATATCTGAACTCTTTTATCTATTATTTGTCATCAGCTAAGGTATTTTCTATGCCATAAATCTACTTCACTGCTACTAACTAAATGCTAATATTATATAAATGAACATTGCAATCGTACATTGTCCTGAAAAAGGCTGAACTACAAGCTTTAAATAAATCAAACAGATTGAAATAGTATCATCAACCATGCTGGAATGGTTTTAATATACCTGAAATAGTCTTTATGTTTTTCTCATTATCCTGTGTCATAAACCCTAATACAAAATTTTCTAGAGCTATGATATAGTCATGCTCCCAAAAACTAAGGGTCCTTTTAAGGCAGAGTGAATACAAGGTATGGCTCGGAAAATGAAATTCAATTCTTTATGGATTGAACATATTATGATAAAAATGACAAAGTTAGTATGTGACAGGTTATATTAATATTGGCCTTTGTGTCTTAAAGGTGATCATGGAGGTAAAATTATGCCTGTGCTTTAAAAAGTAATGTGAGTAAGTTTTCTTTTTTTTACAGGTATAACTCATGTTTAATGCTGAGTTTTATATTCATGGCCTCAGTTCTAGAATACTCCAGGAAATATCATTCACATGCAGTTCAATGTATAGTAGTCTTTCTTTATCTGTGGGAGATATATCCCAAGACCCCCAGTGGATGCCTGAAACGGCAGGTAGCACCAAACCCTATATTTACAATGTTATTTCCTACACATGCCTATCTATGATGAGGTTTAATTTATAAATTAGACACACTAAGATATCAATAACTAATAATAAAATAAAACAATTATACTGTAATAAAAGTTACGTGAACATGGTATCTCTCTTTCTCAAAATATCTTATGGAACTATCTTGACCCTTGTGATAATGTGAAAAGATGAAATGTTCACATAATGAGATGAAATGAGATGAATCATGTAGGCATGCTGATGAAGTACTGAGCCACTACTGACCTTCTGACAATTCATCCAGCAGGAGAGTTATTTGCTTTGGGACCAAGGCAGACCACCTGAAGCCACAGAAAGTGAAACCGCAGATAAGAGGGACTGCTGTACATAATATCCTCTGGGTTTCAGGCTTAAATTCAGGGTTTCAAAAAGGAGATACGAGAGGACATAAGCCAAAGAGTGACAAAGTAAAAACAGAAACCAGAAATGGTTTTTAAAAATGTAGAAATAAGACATGTGGCTACATCTTGGGCAAGTGGGGCCAGTTTTTACAGTGATATCCAGGTACAGTGTGCATTACGGAGACTCAAGAACTAAAAACCAAGAACAACTTCTAGCATGATAAGGACAAGGAGAGCAATCCAAACACCAGACTGCCCAGATTTTGTTGAACTCTTACCCACACAACGGGGGAAAGTGCCTTTCCCATTCAAGGTTCCTGATTTGTAGATATTTCATTAAGTAGCTATGCTGGACAAAAAGTGGAAAAACGAAGAGATGTAACTACATAATTTGCCATTTACATCGACACAGCTGAAGGAGAGGAGCAGATGGGAATTTCTCAGGTGTCAAACATGAGCAAGTTCAAGGTGATACTTTAACATATTTTGATATTATACTTGTGGAGAAGGGGTGGAAAAAAGCACTCAGAATTTCCTCTTCAGTTTCCTTAGGTCAGTTAATCTAGAACAGAGAGCCTAAGGTGAACACTTACATGGTAACACTTATGGAGAGGGGTAGTGCAATCTTAGAGAACAAAGGGAGGGTAATAAAGAAATAAGTTTCAAAATAAGGGAGAACAATTACAAAGGGCTGCATTACTAAGCTAGCCAGTTTTACAAGGAAGGTATCAGTCAGTCCTGTGAAATACTACAGCAGAGGGGCGCCTGGGTGGCTCAGTGGGTTAAAGCCTCTGCCTTCGGCTCAGGTCATGGTCTCAGGGTCCTGAAATCGAGCCCCGCATTGGGCTCTCTACTCACTGGGGAGCCGCTTCCTCCTGCTTCCTCCTCTCTCTCTCTGCCTGCCTCTCTGCCTACTTGTGATCTCTGTCTGTCAAATAAACAAACAAAGTCTTAAAAAAAAAAAAATACTACAGCAGATCAAGCAGTCTGGGGTACTAGGAAGGAGAAAGCTAAACAATAGATCTATTGATTCTTTCCCATCTCTGACTTCCTTTATTCCAAAAATTTCCCTATGGCATCAATTTCTCAGCATTCAGAGACAAACCCTGGGGATGGCAGTGTCCCTGTAGGTCCAGTACAGTCAATGTGCAGGCACAGAAGTTCTTCCTTGCCAACTGAGATTTTCCATAGGGGCTTTTGGGCCATAGGTAACAGAATTTGACAGTATGGCTCAGGTTTCTATATTTACATTGCCTTTCTGTCTACTTATTCTACATTTACTGAGAGAAATGCTGAAATCTTTAACTGTATTTGTAGATTGGTCTATTTATTCTTCTAGTTATGTCCATGCTTGTGCCATCTGTTGAAGATCTGTTATTAGTGGACACAAATATTGGATTGCCATGTCTTTTGAATGAATTGATCACTTCTCTACTATGAAATCTCCCTCCTTACTCTGTTATAATACTTTCTTGTTATGCAATCTGCTTTTTATTTTATTTTATTTTATTTATTTATTTGACAGACAGAGATCACAAGTAGGCAGAGAGGCAGGCAGAGAGAGGAGGAGGCAGGCTCCCTGCTGAGCAGAGAGCCTGATGTGGGGCTCGACCCCAGGATCCTGGGATCATGACCTGAGCTGAAGGCAGAGGCTTTAACCTACTAAGCCACATAGGCGCCCCTGCAATCTGCTTTTTAGTTTTTAATATAGAACATTTCAACTACATTGTGATTAGTATTTCCAAGGTATATTTATTTCCATGTTTTAACTTTTAATCTCTCTACACACACAGTTACAGTTTTATCTAATCCGACAAAGTGCCTTTTATTTATTTATTTAAAGATGTTATTTATTTCTTTGTCAGAGAGAGAAAGAGAGCAAGAGCACACAAGCAGGGGGAGTGGCAGGCAGAGAGAGAAGCAGGCTCCCTGCTGAACAAGGAGACCGATGTGAGACTCAATACCAGGACCCCGGGATCATAACCTGAGCTGAACGGAGATACTTAACTGACTCAGCCACCCAGGTATCCCATGACAAAGTGCTTTATAATTGGAATGTGTATGCCATTTGTATTTAATGCAATTATGGATACAATTGCTTTAAATTTACCATCCCACTATGTGTTTATTATGTATCTTATCTTTTTTTGTTGTTATTCTGTATTTCTTTCAAACTGCCTTCTGAATGTCCAGCTATTTTAAAAAAAAAAGTATCTCTTCTCAGACTCATTTAAACTCATGAACATTTTCCCATCCTTTGTGAGCTCTGGGGATCGTCCATCTTACAACTCGCAGTCATTCTTGCACAGACTCATGCAGTTTCACCCTATATATCTGCGGCTTGATATTCAGGAATAGATTCAAGGGAAATTATCATATAGATGTTTGTAGCTCTTTACCTGAAGAGTTCCCTCCTGTCTAGTATTTTGCCCCTAAAAATTTTAGCCACCTCTGCTGCTCTGAACTTGAATTTGTAATTCAGAAAGACCACACTGTATTCTGGGTCAATACTCATACTTACACCAGAAAATGTCCCTAGGTAGAAAGGCAGGTGATTAGAGACATTATATGTTTTATTCCTTCTTTCAGGGATCATAGTCTTGTGCTGTTTTGTGATGCTGGAATTGTTTTGTATATTTTGTACAGTTTTCTAGTTGCATATGACAGGACAGTAAGTCTAGTCTTAATATTTCACATGGTCGCAAAGGGAATTCTCACTAACCATTCTGGGAAAAGAACATAAGTAATAGATAATACTAGTGATTTTAAGAGGTAATGATTAGGCAAAGCAGATGAAAATATAATATTAAGAATATTAAAGTAACAACTAAATAGGTTTAAAAAAAGAATATGAATATAAGCAAAGTTAACCTATTATAATTCAAGACAATACTACTCAGTTGAGGTAAGTGGTAAGTGACCAACAGGGACCATGAACAGAATTACTATGCTACTGGTAATAATCTCTTCCTTCATCTATGTGCTGATTACCTCAGTGCATTCATTTTGTGCAAGCTGAGCTGCACACTTTGAATATATGAATTATGTATGTACATATAGACATGCATAAGTATATATATATATATATATATATATTTCAATAAAATAATATGTCTACATTACACCACAGAAATTACCAGAGGAAAATAAGTTTAAAGCACATGTAGTGGGGTGTCTGGGTGACTCAGTGGGTTAAGGCTCTGCCTTCGGCTCAGGTCATGATCTCAGGGTCCTGGGATGGAGCCCCACACCAGGCTCTCTGCTCAGCAAGGAGGCTACTTCCCCTTCTCTCTCTGCCTGCTGCTCTTCCTAATTGTGATCTCTCTTTCTCTCTGTCAAATAAATAAAATCTTAAAAAAAAAAAAAAGCACGTTTAGAATATATGGAAAGAAAAACAACTTTGTTATACAGGTGAGTATATAAACATCTGAAAGTATTTTGAGAAGAGTAACACTAAGTTTCAGTTATTAAAATATTAACAGATAATTCAAATATACACTAGGATTCATTAAAGACTAAGGAAATGAAACAAGTTAGTAACAAGCTAGTAAAGTAACAAGTTAGTAAACAAGTCATAGTAATAAGCAAATTACTAAGACAAATTGTAAAATATTCTACATATTCCAGTACATTTTAAAAAGCATGTGGAAGGCACATAAAGAGAAATATCAATGGAGCAAGAACAGAAAGCTAGAACAATCTAAGGCATTTACAACTAGTTTATTCTTGGGGCACTTGGGTGGCTCAGTCGGTTAAGTGTCAGCCTTTGGCTCAGATCGTGATCCCAGGACCTGGCTCCCTGCTCAGCAGGGAGTCTGCTTCTCCCTCTGCCTCTGCCTGCCCAGCTCGCTCTCTGTCAAATGAATAAATGAAATCTTAAAGAAATAAAGAAATAAAATTAACTAGTTTATTCTGAAAGTAGTATTTTTAGTCAGCAAGGGATATCTATACATCCAAGAGAGTGAGAACGACCTGAATTACACACAAACTACTGTTAGCTATGTGAGTACTCAATTATTTCCCCTTCCAGTATGTACATTAATTTGATTACCCAACAAGACACTGTGTTTATGGGAGGGGCAATTTATTTATTTATATTCAAGTTTATTGACACAGTGAATCAAAGCCATGACTCTTTTTTTCTCTTGTGATATTTAATTATGTATTTCATTTAAAAATGTCTTCATACAACAGAGATATTTATCGTTTGGTTACAAAATATGTTGTTAATAATTTTGAGGTTTTCCTTAATTTTTGCATATGCCAAGTGGATAGATATATGTTATTACATTTCAGGAATTTGTATCTAGCAATATTTTCATTCACAACATTATTCATTAATTTCTTAACTCAAAAAAGTGTGTATCAATCTGTAATCATGCATTTCTGATCTAAATTTTCTCTTATGCTTGTATCTCTTAATACATTTAAAATTTTAATTAATCTGACATTTAAATTGCTAACATCTGATATGAAGTAAGGGCTGACTTTCTCAGCCTGCTTTTCATACTAAATGGATAACAAATTGAGATCACTCTCTAAAAGTTAAGAGCTACCTGCAAATCATAGCACAACACATTTTCTTTGGAACATAGTCAACATGTATAGGTTCTGTGGATTTTCTAAACAAAGATTCCTGGAACTATAGTCACTGTCTTCCATTCCTTCCTTCTTCCCTTCCTCCCTTCCTTCTGATTTCAGGTTCCTGTGTGACATTGTTCCTTCTTGCCAGCAATGTTTTCTTTACTGCTTCCTCCTCTTTTGAATTTTTTTAAACTCCTTATGATTCCTAGTGTTTGCTTCTTTCGAGGTATATGGATGAATCACTAAATGGGCTCCAATTGAGCTAGTATCTTCAGAATTATTTAATAAAACCCATGGTCACAGTCATATAGAAAGAAAATATAACTTTCATCTGCTATTTTAATGTGCTACTAATAAGTAAATACTAACATATCTAGTAATTAGTTCATTATGAAATAATTAGATAATTTGTTTTTTTTAGCTTTGTGCTTTTGTAAGTTTTCAATTTATAGAAAAGTTACAAGGATGGTTCAGATAGTCTATACAGCCTTCATTCATTAACATAACCTAACATTAACATAGCCATTGCACATTTATCAAAATTGAGAGTAACTTTAACTAACTACAAACCTCACTTGGCTTTCACCAGTTCTAACACTGATATCGCTTCTCTGTTTTAGGAACCAACCCAGGATTTCACATTGCACTAGTGTGTGACTGTATTCTGTGTCTTTGTCTTTGATGATCATTTTCTGTATATTGTACTTACTCTAATGGTAGCTAAGGATTTTTATGAATATGCTCATATTACATACCTGTAAATAAAGATAAACTAAATTTCTTTCAGGGTGAGAGCTAAGAATTAAATTTAAAACACACATTTTCATAATTCTTTTTTTTTTTTTTTTTTTGGTCAGAGAAAGAGAGAGAGAGAGAGATCATAGGCAGGAGGAGCAGCAGAAGGAGAGGGAGAAGCAGGATCCCTGTGGAACAGGTGGAGCCCAATGTGGGACTCAATCCTAGGACCCTGGGATCATGACCTGAGCCAAAGGCAGTCGTTTAACCAACTAAGTCACCCAGGTGCCCACATTTTCATAATTCTTGACAAAATACCATTCTTCCTTATTTTGATCATTGGTACTATATAAGCTGCCTTTCTAGCCCCCCACATCCCATCATTCTTGCTTTTCCACTCTTAGTACTAAATTTCAGTAGCTTAATTAGCTTAGGTTTTTATATGGTTTTATATTATTATTGTGTCTGGTATTTTTATTATATGTAGCTCCAAATACATCTGAAAGCAGGTAAGTTGTAAATAAGTTATGCATAGAGAGAATGTGCAATACTAAAAAAAGCTAGAGAATAAGGAATTGGGAAAGGTTAGAAGGAAAAAGGGATTTCACCCAAAGGCTATTTATTTCTAGGCACCTCAACCACTATCACCAAAAAAAAAAAAAAGATAGGTTGCTACTACAAACAGCTCTAATTTATGAGTTTACATGGAAAGATACCATATTCGCAATAAGCAAGTGCATGGTTTCATTTTCTTTAAATTATTTTTTCCACACAGCACATTCACTGATATAATCATACCTAAGATACATTTTTCTCATACTCAGAAGATATGAATATAAAATTCGTTAATCTCCCTTTTAAAAGCTGATCTTTTTATCAAAATAGAAAAAAATCCTATATATTTTAATATATGTATTTATGAATGCAAACCTCTTAAATCATGAGAGTCTTACAAAGTAAATGCTTTTTTTTTTTTTTAAGATTTTATTTATTTATTTGTCAGACAGAGATCACAAGTAGGCAGAGAGGCAGGCAGAGAGAGAGGAGGAAGCAAGCTCCCCGCTGAGCAGAGACCCTGATGCAGGGCTTGATCCCAGGACCCTGGGACCATGACCTGAGCTGAAGGCAGAGGCTTTAACCCACTGAGCCACCTAGGTGCCTCTTACAAAGTAAATGTTAAATAAGAGTCAATGATACATCATGAAATGTGATTTAATCTTAGAAAGTTGGAACTGAGTTGTTATAAAGGAAGAAATACTAACTTAATGTGGACCACTAGATGGTTTTAAATAAAATATGTAATTCTAAAAAAAAATTTACAATCTAAAATTAAAGTTTGTGTTTGCCATATGTGCAAGCTTTGGAAGGATTTATAAGCCTCCTGCTCTCTGAATTAAAGGATTATGGATACTTGAAAATCATTTCTTAAAATACAAAAATAAAGTGGAGACTACTTAATGAGATAGATCAAAAAATGGCATAGCAATTGAATTCTTGATACTCACCTGTAATATCTTCACTGAATTATTATAGTCTATCAATGTATGTTTAATAAAGAAACATTATGTCTTCAAAATTATGTAGAATGGTATTATGTCAGTTTTCTACTTTAAATACTTATTTTCTAGATATAAAAAGTAAAGTAAATGAAAAGTATTAAGACAAAATTACTTTATTTATTTATTTATTTATTTATTTAAGACAAGATTACTTTAAATGTCTACATTTTCATAGAACTATTCAAGAGCTCCCCAAAAATAGTACCCATTTATTCCAATTACAATTATTCCAATTAAGACCAGAAAGGTTAATTAAAACACAGGTTTACAAACTATATCAGAAAGATGATGAAAACTTAATTCTAATTATAATGGGCACGTCTTTCTACTCTGCCATGTTTTACTTAGAAGTATGCATATACATTTTTTGTTTTGTTTTGTTTTGTTTTGTTTTTGGTCTGAAGTATGACATTCAGGTTAAGCACATGAGCCCCAACTCATAAAGTCTGGGTTCATTTGTTTAACAGTCTAGTTGGGTAGATTTTAAGTTAACTCTTCCTAATTTTCTCACCTGAAAAATGGACATAACCATGGTACTTACCTCACTGATTACTTCTGATGATGAAATTATAAAATGAGTGATGTCCATAGCATGTTTCATGAAACAATTTAAACATATAAATGATACTCTATTAAACATAATAAAAATAAGGATGCCAAGATTCATTTTCCTTTAAAAAAATAGATCTTTACACTGATCTAGGGAAAAGTTCAGATGGAATAGAAATAAAAGCCAAGTAAACTAACAAAAATCTCATAATCTGTCTCAACATTAGTAGTAAATCTAACATATTGGTAGTGTATAATATTCTAGGCAGAGTCCTTGGAACCTCACTCAAAATAAAAAGCAAGTCTTATTAGATATTCAATACACAAATAATCAATTTTATAATGAATTATTTGATAAGAATATTAGGGCTCTCCAGGGAACAAAACCAATAGTATGTGTAGAGGTGTATAAAAAAACATATAGTACATAGTAAAGAAAAAATATATTCAATTGTCTTGGCAAGTCCAAAATCTATAGTATTGGCTGGCAGGCTGAAGACCCAGGAAGGAGTTGAAAATTGCATTTCAGGTCAAAGCATAGTTGGCTAGGAGCACTGCCTTTTTATTAGGGGACATGAGTATGCTTTCTATTAAGGTCTTCACCAATATTATGGAGGACAATCAGTTTCACTCAAAGTTTGCAGATTTAAATGTTATTCTCATCTAAAAATGCCTTCATAATGGGGTGCCTGGGTGGCTCAGTGGGTTAAACCTCTGCCTTCAGCTCAGGTCATGATCCCAGGGTCCTGGGATTGAGCCCCGCATGGGGCTCTCTGCTCCGTGGAGAGTCTGCTTCCTCCTCTCTCTCTGCCTGCCTCTCTGCCTACTTGTGATCTCTCTCTGTCAAATAAATAAATAAAATGTTAAAAAAAATGCCTTCATAGTAATATACAGAATGGTATTTGACAAAACATCTGGGTAGTTTGCCCTACTCAAATTAATACCTAAAATTAGCCATCACAATAGCTCAACCCAAAATTGTTCTTTAGCAGATTTCCCCAACTTTCTTTCTTTCTTTTTTTTTTAAGATATTATTTTTATGTATTTGACAGACAGAGACCCCAAGCAGGCTCCCCGCCGAACAGAGAGCCCAATGTGGGGCTTGATCCCAGGACCCTGGGACCATGACCTGAGCCAAAGGCAGAGGCTTTAACCCGCTGAGCCACCCAGGCGCCCCAGATTTCCCCAACTTTCTTAAGAACAAAAATACCCATTCATTATCAAAGCAGAAAACTACTTATCTTCTCCTTTTCCTTGAAACTTATATATATCACCTTGCCCCCTTCCATTCCCTTCACCCATAACATCCAAGAAATCAATAGGTACCCCGACTGTTAACACTCCCATAAAGATCACCAGAAAACTATTTTTACCAGGCAAAATAGAGCTTATCTGACTTAGAACAGCAAAGGAGAACACCCCAGAAAGAATCTCAACAGTGTCTCAGGAGAGGCAAGTTAGGGAGAGGTATTTACAGAGTCTGGATCTAACTTCAGGTAGTATTAGGCAGGTTCTTCAAAGAGGGGAATTGGATGGAATTGGGCAAAATCCATTACAGAATATTTTAGTACCTGTGAATTCAATATGCCAAGAGTTTTGAGGAGCCTTTGAAAGCAAAATGGTATCTGAGAAGCAGGATATTTGTGCAGGTGAACAAAATGTTATCTTTATGGGAGATCTGTTTACACAGATGAGCAAAATACTCAAAATGAATTTGTTTGCAAGAACTTCCTGATACTAACAGGCAAACAGTGGCAGTACTTATCTGGTTACACCATCACCTCCCTAGCAAAGAATTCCTGGAATGAATTGTTAAGTCATGTTGATATAGGTCGTCTAGATTCTCCTTTAAGTGGTGTCTCCTTTGTAATCTCTTCATTTTCTGCTCTTGAGCCGTCATCTACATTACTTCTTCCTCTCTCCTGGATGCTTAAGAATGTTTATTATATATGGTCTTTTAACCTCCCCTCAAACCTACCTTCATAGTTTTTTTTTTTCCTCTAATTTATTAGACATAAATCTAAAATGCCCATTTATTCTGTAATTCTCATAGTAAAACCTTCAATGTCTCTAAGTTTACAGGTCACCAAAAAGGATAAAAAAGCTCATAAGAATAGTCCTTACTGTTTGGCCTTGGTTTATTCCTTCAATATCTTCCCTAGCCAAACATCTATATCAAAACCAAAACCCAAAACAAACAAACAAACAAACACTAAAACTTCAATATGCTGATGAAAATACAGGTTCGGGTCATTTAAGTTCAATGAAATATCCCATTCTTTCTTCCAATTTGTTACTGTTTGTTGTTAAAATATGAATGAGACATAAATGGAAAATAAAATCAACTCACAAAATAGAATTGAAAAACAGAGTATATCATTAAGTCAGAATTAGCCCAAACCCACCATATTGAATATCAAGATTTTTGAGTGACTAAAATTTGTACAACAGATTTTGAAGTAGTCTTTCACACACACACACAAGCAAACATTCATTCAGTGATGTTTGCTTTCATCAGACACAGACAGCAAGCCCCATCCACATGCCTGGTGTCTCTCTACACTGACCACATACCAACCTCTATTTGGTATTTAAGGAGTGCTTTTTGTGATGAATGCAATGTGTTCATTAATCCTCATTCATTTTTGAGAAGGCATTTCTGGAAGATATTTGCAAATCTCACAATACTGCATATGGAGATAGTGACTCACAGAGAAATTGAAGAATCTGATAGCAGTATTACCAAATACTGTGTTTCACTGGGGTCAGAACTTTCTTCCAATTTACATAGTACATACCAAACAGATGGAGTGTTAAAACAAATCTTTGTTGTGGGTGGCTTTATCTTTTCAGCCAAAACAGTCCACATATACCCACAAAAGATATGTATCCAATAAATCTGAAAAAATATTTCAGGGATTTTTTTTCTCAAATATTTGACTAATTTCTTTGTAATGCTTAATCCTTTTTCCAAATAATCTAATTTCTGGAAATTAATTATTTTAAAAAATGATTGTCAAAAAATCAGCTTTATTGATATTATTAAAACACAGAGTCATCCAAGAACCAGAACTCCAGCAGTTGGAGTGCAGTTAAGAAATTTACGGTTCATGAAATGGATAGAGTCTTACTCAGCCAACTCTTAGAATAGGGTAATGCAGAGAAATGGAAGAGTGTTTACCATGTGACATTTGGTAGGAAGAAGTAAATATAAGATTTTATGTATATTATGACCACTGTGAAAAGTGTGAATGGAATTGTTGGAAGGCTAAACCAGAATATAAAAAACAATTAAAAATTATGCTCTGTTGTTGGGTTTGGCATATCTTTTTCTTTATAGACATGATTTATGTTGCCAGAATATTCTTTGTATTATAATCAAAACTATAGTTAAATTTTACTTATTATTATTGTTTTGTTTTTTTATTTTTCTTTTTTTTTTTCAAATTTTAGAAGGTGCTTGGCTTTTGTCTCAACTCTTCCATTCTTTTCTGTTGTACCACAATGAGCTGACCTAAATAAAGTGAACAATGTGCAAGTAGATTCTAAGTCCGTTAAACTTGTTTTCCAACTGGAGTTTTTGTTTATTGAGTTCTCTGTCAAGAGCTCTAGTTTGAAGTGTTACACAAAAGCTACTTGTTAAAAACAAAAATATTTAATGTCCCAATATATGCCATTGTAATTTGTAAAGGGCAGTTACTGGAAAGAACGGATCTCATATGAATTTTTAATTATAAGACTGATACCAAGTTCCAAGCAAATGTCAACTATGATGTTGTTGGTCTTTATATGGCCTTCAGATGTAGCAATTCAATAATTTACTTAGTGAACAGTGTTTGCAAAATTCTGTCCTGGGTATTAGAAGGAATGTGAAATAATAATATAAACCTTTGTGTAAATTTGATTTTATACAACATTAATAAATCAAACCAAGTTTTTGTTGTTTACCAATTCTCTTTTTCCCAAATAAAGGAAATGATACAGTACTTATCTATCTCATATAAATGGATTACCATGTATTTAAGCCAGGAATAGAATATAAATCAGTGCTTTTCTTTCTAGCATGTCTATGTTTCCTCTCAGGAAAAACAAAAACCAAAATCCAAAACAGAACTTGTGGTAGCTCATGGTTTTGGCCCACTTATGTTACTCCCGTGATTCCCACAAATGTATTATATTACATGGCAAGAAACTTTAGAGATGTAATAAATTTACTAACTAGCTGACCATAAGATTGAGAGATTATGGACAATCCAGTGGATCTAATCACACTGACCCTTAAAAGTACAGATGTTGCTCTGGCTAGTAGCAGAAGACGGTGAGAGATTAAAAGCATGGCATGGGAAGAACTTGACTTCCCACTACTTTTCTGAAGGTAAAGAGGACCACATGGAAAGCATGCATAAGAAATGAATTCTGCCAACCATTGGTGGGCTTGAGGGTAGACTCCAAGACCCAGATGAAAACTGCAACCCTGGCTGACACTTGAATTTAGCTTCATAAGATCCTAAGAAACCAGTCAAGATTTTTTTGGCTTCTGATCTCCTAAAATGTGAGATATTGTTTTAAACCACTATATTTTTGGTAAATTGTTTTAATAGCAGCAATAGGAGTTAATACAGTGTTTGTCCTATTAACTTTGCATGAAAAAAACAGAAAAGCAGATAAAGTTTTGCAGTTTAATTTATTTCTACCTTCTTTTTCTCTCTGTTTCTTCCTTTTGCTGTTTTCCTTTCCTTCTGAAGCTATCCAAGGACAACTGATTGTAATGTAAACCCCTGCTAGGGATAGTTCTTTAAGGATAAGAACACATGTTGAAAATCAACCCCATCTATACAACCTTTTACTTCAAGTCCAGCTGGTAACTAGAGAGAAAGGTAAGGATTACTTCTTAGAGTTCTCCAATGGTATTTTCATTTCAAGTTTGGATACATGAAGGAACAGCTTAACAGTTATAAATATCAAATGGTGAAATTTCCATCATTCTAATAGATGGGGAAGGTATAATATGATAGGCGGGTAATCTCCAATATGCATTTTAAAATGTCCCCGAACCTCCACATCAGCAGCATGTGGGCACCCGTTAGAAATGCAGAATCTCAGTCTCCACTTCAGAATTACAAAATCAGAATCTTCATCTGCACAAGATCTACAGATAATGCATATATAGTAAGGTTTGAGAAGTGCTGTCCTAAGTTTCACTATGTGGGTAAAATATTCCTTCACAGCTTGAAAGAATATCTCTGCTAATAGCATCCTCTCACTGAAACAAGGAAATGCACAGAATTAGGAGATTCCCTAAGGTTGAACTTCAGAATCACTGTTTCCTTATATTGAGCATTTATTTTGTGCTAGAGATTGCTTTATATGTTTATGTTAATTATGCATTTAAATGTCATAATTAACATTGAGGTTGATATTAATATCCATATACAACCAGGAAGAAACTAAACTTTTGAAGTAAAGAGGTTAATTATGTTGCCTAGACCGAAGGTAACTGAAATTGATATCTAGGCAGTCTGACATCCTAGCATTTGGGTAACTGCAGTTAGTCACTATATCATGATGCCTTCTATTAAGTTTCAAAGTAGGATTTAAGTTGCCAGACTATCAAATACTGAAATTCCCTCTCCCAGTGACTACCATATACTGTCTTGAAAGGCCAAACTAAAGCAAAATCTTAAAATCATCCCATATCCTTTACATATTACTTTACTATAAATCATTTAAGCAAACAAAAAAAGATTTTATGGTTTTATGGAAATGGCCCTGTTGTCCTGATTTAAGGTAACTCTTTTTGATGTTTTCATATTTCATCTGGAAAAAAGAAATATATTCTATTAAAAAATCTAAATATATTAAACCTTATTATTACAATCAGAAAACTTTGGGATGTATAAGATGACTGATAAGTTTTATTAAGCACTTCTGCACTAGACATTTAAGAACTTCATACCCATCAAATCTTTAAATAACTTGTGAACACAGATGAGCTAAACTGAGTTAATTGTAAAGTAAACTGAGACTTGGGAAGTTTAAATAATTTTCCAAAGGTTGCACAATAGAGCTAGAATAACAAGTCATAGTAGTCTGACAACAGAAACCACATATGTAATGACACATTTTTCAGTATTTGACTACAGAATGCTTTTAATTGAATGGAGGCTCTAGCTTTTAAAAATCTGTCATAAAATGAACATTTGAAGAAACCTTTATGGGAGTTGCAGGAAGAATGACTAATTTTATCAGATCAAAGCACAGTCTTTTCTTTCCAAACGTGAACAGAATAGAAAATGGAAAGGAAAAAGAACTTAATATATAAAAAGAGATATTAATCAAATTTATCTCTTAGAGTAATAATGAGGGAAAATAACATGCATGTACAGCATGTTTTATAACAGCACCTGGAAAATTATAAGCCTTAAATATATTATTTGCCTTTGTTGCTGTTATTAATATCACTGTACCAATCTCAGTGTATGTACTCTTGTGATCTCATGGAAGATGAAATATACAACGTCCCTCCCTGTTATAGAGTAGATATTCTAAATTTCAGAATCTATTTCTCCTCCTTAAAGAAAATTGTAACATTCTGAATAGATATAGTGTTAGAGTGTTTTTTGTTTTTTTAAAGATTTTATTTATCTATTTGACAGAGAGAGAGACACACACACAGCAAGAGAGGGAACACAACCAGGGAAAGTGAGACAGAAAGAAGTAGGCTTCCCACTGAGCAGGGAGCCCTATGCAAGGCTGGATCCCAGAACCCTGGGATCATGACCCGAGTGGAAGGCGGACGCTTAATGACTGAGCACCCAGGCGCCCCAGAGAGTGTTTAAATAACAAAATAAACCACGACACCAAAACGTATTCTTTGCCATTTATACTATTAACTTTTAAGTCACATTTTTATATTTCATACATATGTGATTTTTTAGGTAATTAACAATTATTCAAAAATAACAGTGTAAATGTAATACTACTGACTATTCCTTGTATCTGTACAATATGGACAAAGTAGAAATTTATAAGATTTATTTTCAAAAAGAACATTAAGTATAAATATAAATATGCATATATTGTTCTGATAATTATAATGTCATCTATCCTGAGCATTCAATTCTTTCTATGAAATCCAAAAATACAATTTATCAGAATGAGTAATACTTCAAGTTAATGTAAGTTTCTAAGTGATTTGGTTTTGTGTATAAAAACAGCAAAAGAGAGGGAAAGAAAAGTTATAGTGCATTGTAATACAATAGCCTGTGAAAAAATATTTACATGACAAAATGTACTACGTTCTCATCTAAATCTTTCACAGGTAAAAATAACTCCCTGTGAGTACTTTACTAACTTTCCTTTACACACTGATACTTAGAGTTGCTAAGGGTAGCTCTTTTCTCAGTTTAAACAGCCATTTTAAATTACTAAAGGGGGACATAGTGGGTTTTTATTCTTTCACTTAATGGATAGAACAAAAATTTTATTTGTGTAGGTTAAAGTTTAAGTAGGTATTTAAAATTTAAAAACCATTTCAATGACAAATATTAATAACAGTACTGGTGAAATGCAAATTTTTAACAGCATATGCAACCCTGAAGTTTAGAAAAACACCAAATTTTGACATAGCTTATCTGTAAGTACATGTGAAAATATCCAATTATGCCCATAAACAACTGAATGTAGATAAAGGGGAAATCAGAAAAAGCAAGAAATCATGATTCCAAAAAAAAGATCCAGAAATAGTCACCCTAAAGGTAATATTTTTTACAACTAAAATCCTTAAAACACTCACACACACACACACACACACACACACACAAACATATTCTATTAAAATCAGCACAGTATTAGAGAAATAAAAACACATTTCAATAACAAATGGGCAATACAATTATTATGTGAAAGCAGACTTCTCAAAAAAGCAAAGATTCCAATTAACCAATTATGTGTCTATTACATGTTCGATATTGTACTAAACATTATAAGCCATTTCTTGCCTTAAAAATTATACAACATGAATGGAAACATGAATGGAGAGAGTGAGAGAGAGAGACATTTGGGCTGACATGATAATAAAAATCTAGAGTCCAAGGGTTCCTAAAAAAATCATTCAGCTTTTTATGTACGGTCTCCAAATTTTTCCCAGACTTGCCTGTGGAAGATCAGCATCCCCCAAAATCTTAGAGGTCAGCAGGGTACAATTTGAATACACTGAAAAGAAAGTCTGTCTATTCCAGAACCAGGAATCAGAGTAGTTAAGGGCAGAGAAAGAGTACATCATATATGTGAGACTAAGAAAAATGAAGCCTGCCTTTATGGAGAACACAAGTGTGGAAATTTCTCCACTCAGCAGGACAGAACCGAATTATAGAAGATATTAAAAGCTATCAGAAGGTTTCATGCAACTGGCAAAAGAGGAGCTTTGCAGATCTTAGGAAGTAACACAAGATTAAGACTGTTTGGCTCCTTAATTTCTCTGTTTCTCTCCCTGGAAAGTTTTACTCATTTTCCAAACTATAGCCCTGGAAGTCTTAATGGGTACCTAAGTTAGTTTTCTAAATATCGTGTTAGTTCAAATTATTCATCATGAAGTACATACACAGATAAATCAAATTGCATATTTTTGCATATTCTATTAGAGATGATACAGAAAACCAAAATGACGGGGAAAAATATATCTTAACATGAGAAACACACAAAAATTGGAAATAATTAATACATGTAACTACAATGCTATCTTTGTGATTAATCTTAATTTTTGAAATATTCAATGTTGCAGAGCTTAATATTACACTTCAATTTATTTATTTTCAATGTTATTTACAGTGATGTATTTTATAGGATTTAATTTAATTCATAACTACTTTTAAAAATAAAACCATATATAAACAGATGAGTTAATACCAACTCTTGAAAATAAAGCGAGTTTTCACTTCTAGCTATATGACGGCATGATGGAGTTTACACTGCAGCTTCCCAACTGGACTGCAGCAGAGCTTTCAAGTGTTTCCTGTAGAGAACCGTTGTTCGCCCTATTTACATAATAATTCACGATATTTTCTAGGCTCAGAAACTAGTTTTATTTATTTGTTTAATTATAGTCAAAGTTTTATTTTGTTTAGTTTTTCCTTGGATTCATAACATTTCAGAAGAAAATTAAGTACTTTAAAGCAATGAAAGAAAAAATTAGGTTGGTTATTTCTTCTGTCAATTCCAAATCACTAAGATTTTTTTTTTATTAAGAATTAAAATGAATCTAATCTTCCTCTCAATTTTTTACAATGGCTTAAAAATTAATTTATTCTGGGATGGGACCTTGCTTATAGTAAAAAAAATTCTTTAATTAAAAAAAGGAGTACAGATTCATATTTAAGTGTAAAAGACAAATACAGAGCGAGGCTGTCATGAGAATGGATGAGATAGATTCTGGATAGCAGTTATACCAAAGTATTTGCCCCTGTAGTTCCAACAGCTTCCCATCCTTAAATGAATCATAAAGGATTATTAATTCAAGATTAAATTTATTTCCAAGCCTAACACATAAATGGATTATAAAGGCTTTGGGTGTTAGAGTAAATTGATGAAGTTTGAAGAAGACGAAACCATCTTAAATAATAAGAACAAATCAATAACAAAAGTAAAAATAAATAACATATTTTGGTACATATCTAGAAGACTACTATAACAGAATTTACCTGGCTTTAGAATTTACATTTAGGGCTTTACAGAAGGTAAATTAGTGAAAGTCCACAGATAACAGTTTGGGGAAATGGAGACATTATATTTCATTCAAACTCAATGGATACATTAAGTTTAGAGAATATAAATAACTCCTTAAATGTAGGGTTTATTAATTTCCTACTGATAGTACAATTTAAAAAATCATAAAATCCAAACAAAATGATTTAGATCTTCAAGGCTACTGTTTTAAAATTTTAATTTAATTAAAAAAAAACCTTAAATATAGATGAGTGAATTATGTAATAACCTCTTGCAAGAAATATATTAACCAAAAAATTTTGTGAGTACTTATCCATAAGTGCCAGGTATTAGAGCCTAGCATATGTGTTTCATTTAATCCTTACAATCCCATAATTCTGTTTACAGAATTGCCCTCATTTTATGAACAAGGAAACAG
This sequence comes from Lontra canadensis, assembly GCF_010015895.1. Lineage (NCBI taxonomy): Eukaryota > Metazoa > Chordata > Mammalia > Carnivora > Mustelidae > Lontra > Lontra canadensis. The sequence goes on along the minus strand of NW_022631046.1, from coordinate 407,196 downwards.
TAGCTTAGAATAAATAAATGAGTTGTCTAAGGATATGCAGACAGGAGCTGCTACAGCAGGTGTTAAAATTCAGGAACAAAATTTCAGTGCCTAGACTCTCAAACACACTGTTACTCTGTCATCTTAAGAAGCAATTATCTGAGGAGGCTGAGAAGATAGCAGAGAAGGAGGACCTAAGCTCACCTCCTCCCAGGGATATAACTAGATAACACTCACATCAGTGTAAAATGACCTGAAACTGGCAGAATGCCATAACTAAAGGTAGAGAACAGGCCACATGCAAGAGATTAAGAAAGGAGGAGACACAGTGGGGAGCTGAAGGAATTTAGGCTGTCCTCAGGAGGGAGAGACCCACAGGTGGGGAGAGGGGAGAAAAACAGACCCTCACACTGGGGAATCAAAGCAGTAAGAATGAATCGCTATAACATTCGGCTTTGAAAACCAGAGGGGCCAAATTTCCTGAGTTCTTACAACCAGTGGGACTTAAACTCAGAATTTTAAAATTCAGGGGCTCTGCTTTGGGAGGACATAGAGGGCAACAGGAAGCTGAGTTCCTGCTTTAAAAAGACAGCATGAGAGATAGCCCAGGAAGATACAGCATAGAAGCAGCAGTTTGAAAAACACCTGCAGCATATGGGAGGGAGAATTATTTACTGTTCTCAGAGTGTATTCTGCAGGGGCAGGCTTTCCTGAGGGACTTCTCTAGGAACAAAGGAGCTGGCAGGCACCATTCTACCCCCCTAAACCATGGTGACCTGAGGGAACCAGCATTGTGTAGGCACTCTCTACTTAACTTGCTTATACCAAGTCCCACCCTCCCGGGCTTTGGGATTCACCCTTTCTAATCACACCTGCCTCGGTGGCAGAACTGTGGGTCCACATTTCCAGAAGGCCTGTGCAAACCTTATGAATGTCACATCTCCTGCCATGTATTTTGTGGGGCCTTGGTCCCTGTGGTGGGATCAGCAGCCCCACAGACAATCAACTTGTTAAAACTGTGTGCCCCACCCCAGGCATCCCTGTCCCAGCAGTGTAGGCACATCCCCTCCAATACACTCTTGGCTGGAACCCATTCAAAATGGGGCCAGAAGCCTGGTATTGTGCAACTAGCCTCAACAGAAGCCAGCATGACTTCAAAGTGACTTCTGCCCTGGGGTTAGAAGGAGATAATGACACACAGTGGTCAGATCACTGCCCCAGCAGTAGGAAAGTGCCCTAAAATTTGGGGCTATTGCACTTCTGGCAAACATCTACTAGACTCAAGTGAAGCCCAACGTGGTCCTAGAGAGAGCCATTAACATGATATGGACTAAGTATGGTTCACAACATGCAAAAAAAACCACTGTAGATGCAAAGAAAGCCATTGCTGAAGGAAAAAGCAGCTAAAACACAACACCAAGGCACACACAACACACTTAGGACATATCCCTAAAGCACTATGTTGTGGTGCTGCACTACAGAACCTTTTCTTCATAAGGCCACTGATATCAAGAGCAGGATATGTAGCTGACTGTATTAACACAGAAACAGGCACAAAGAATTTTATAAAATGAGGAGAAGAAGGAATATGTCCCAAATAAAAACAGGACAAAACTACAGCAAGATACCTAAGTGAGAAAGATATAAGTAATATACCAGATAAAGAATTTAAAGTAATAATCATAAAGATCCTCACTGGACTTGAGAAAAGAGTGAAGGACATCAGTGAGACCCTCAACAAAGAGATTAAAAAAAGAACCAATCAGAGGTGAAGAACACAATAAATGGAATTAAAAATGTATTAAGTGGAATAAATGGTAGACTAGAGGAAGCAGAATGAATCTGTGACCTGGAAGACAACAATGAAAAGTAATCAAGCTAACAAGTGAGAGGAAAAAAAAAAAATTGGCAAAATTAGAATAGACTTAGGGAGCTCAGTAACTCCATCAAGCATAATAACATTTGCATTATAGGCATCCCAGAAAGAGAAGAGAGAGAAGAGGAGGCAAAAAACTTATTTGAAGAAATAATAGCTGAAAAATTCCTGAGCCTGGGGAAGGAAATAGATATCCATATCCAGGAGTCATAGATCTAACAATAAAATCACCCATGGAGGTCCACACCAAGACATATAGTAATCAAAATGATAAAAAGTAATGATAAAGAATTTTAAAAGCATCAAGTGTGGGGGGAAAAGCACCAAGAGAAGACAGTTACATATAAAAGAAATCTTGTAAGTCTCTATCAATGGATTTTTCAGCAGAAACTTTTCAAACAAAAGGAGAGTACTATATTATATTCAAAGTGCACAAAGGGGAAAAAAAAAAAAAAAAAAAAAAAAAAAAAGCCTGTACCAAGAATACTCTATCCAGCAAGGCTAGCATTCAGAATAGAAGGATGAAGAACTTCCCATGCAAACAGAAGCTAAAGGAGCCCTACAAGAACTGTTAAAAGGGGAGTGTGTGGAAAAGAAAGACCAAAATAAGAGCAAGAAGGGTAAGAAGCACAAAAACGGTAAAAATAAGTATATCTGTAAAAATCAGTCTAGGGACTCATAAAATAAAAGGACACAAAGTGTGGCGCCATCTACCTAAAATGAGGGGATGAGTAAAAACAGGTTCAAACTTAAGTGAACATCAACTTAACATAGACTGCTATGCGCAGAAGATGTTATATACAAACCTAATGGTAACCACAAATCAAAAAACAGTACATATGCAAAAAATAAAGAGAAAGCAATCCAAGTATATTACTAAGGAAAGCCAGCAAACTGTGAGAGAAGAAAGAAAGACAGGAAAGGATCAAAGAAGATCTGTAAAAACAACCACAAAACAAGTAATAATATGACAATAAACATACACCTATTAATAATTACTTTCACTGTAAATGGACAAAACACTTCAATTAAAAGACATATAGGGTGAGAGAGTAGATTAAAAAAAAAAAAAAGACATACATCTATATGCTGCTCACAAGAGACTCATGACTGACCAAAAGATACGTACAGATTGAAAGTGAGAGTATAGAGAAACATTTATCATGCAGACAATGTCAAAAGAAAGATAGGGTGAGGTACCTGGGTGGCTCAACCAGTCTGTCTTTGGCTCAGATCATGATCCCAGGGTCCTGGGATGGAGCCCCAACATTAGGCTGCCAGCTCTGCAGGGAATCTGCTTCCCCCTCTGCTTACTGCTTCCCCTGCTTGTGCTGTCTCTCTCTGTCAAATAAATAAAAATCTTAAAAAAAAAAAAAAAAAGTCAGGGTACCAGTGCTTATATCAGACAAAACAGCCTTTAAAACAAAGACAATAAAAAGAGACAAAGAAGGTCAATATATAGTAATAAAGGGGACAATCCAACAAGAATACATAACAAGTGTAAATATTTATGCACTTAACATGGAAGCACCCAAATACATAAAACAGTTAATAGCAAACAAAAGAATTTATTAATAGTAAGGGACTTTAACATCCCACTTACATCAATGGACAGATCATCCAAACAGAAAATCAACAGTCAGTGGCTTTGAATGACACACTGGACCAGATGGATTTGATATGTATTCAGAACATCACATCCTAAAACAGCAAAATACATATTCTCTTCAAATGCACATGGAACATTCTCCAGAATAGATCACATAACAGGCCACAAAATAATTCTCAACAAATTCAAAAAGACTGAAGTTATACCATGCATCTTTTCTGACTGCAACGCTATGAAACTAGAAATGAACTAGAAACAATTTTGGAAAGAGAACAAATACATGGAGGTTAAATAACATGCTACTAAACAATAAATGGGTCAACCAAGTAATCAAGAAAAATCAAAAATTGCATGGAGAGAAATAAAAATGATAACAATGGTTCAAAAATCTTTGGGATGAAGCAAAAGCAGATCTAAGAGGGAAATTTATAGCAATAGAGGCTTACCTCAAGAAGCAAGTAAAATCTCAAACAACCTACTCTTACATCTAAAGGAATTATAAAAAGACAAACAAAGCCAAAAACAAGCAAAGGAAGGAAACAATAAAGATTAGAGCAGAAATAATTGAAATAGAAACTAAAAATACAATAGAACAGATCCATGAAATGATGAGCTGACTCTGAAGAGATCAAGAAAATTAATAAACCTCTACTCAGACTCATTAAAAGGAGGAGTAAGAGAGACAGAGAGAGAGAGAGAAAGAGAGAAAGAGAGGAGTTGAATAAACAAAATCAGAAATGAAAGGGGAGAAATAAAACTGCACCACAGAAAATCAAAGGATTAGACTAGGATACTATGAAAACTTCTATGCCAAAAATTGGGCAACCTAGAAGAAATGGATACATTCCTAGAAACATACAATCTACGAAACTGAAGCAGGTACAAATAGAAAAAATTGAACAGATCACCAACAAGGAAATTGAATCAGTAATAAAAAAAAACTCTCGAAAAACAAAACTCCAGGACCAGATGGCTTCGCAGATGAATTCTATCAAATACTTAAAGAAGAGTTAATACTTACTCTTCTCAAATTATTCCAAAAAATAGAAGGGAAGGAAAACTTCCAAATTCTTTTCAAAAGGACTGAATTACCTTAACACCAAAACCAGATAAAGTCACCAAAGAAAAGGAGAACTACAGGCCAGTATCTCTGATGAACTTAGATCCAAAAATCCTCAGTAAGTATCAGCAAACCAAGTCCAATAATATACTGAAAAAATAATTCACAATGATCAAATAGGATTTATTACTGGGATGCAAGGGTGGCTCAACATTCACAAATTAATCAACATGACACACCACACCAATAAGACAAAGGATAAGAACCATATGATCATTTCAATAGATGCAGAATATTCATTTGACAAAGTACAATATCTATTCATGATTAAGAACCCTCAACAAAATAGGTTTAGAGGAAACATACCTCAACATAAAAAAATGCCATATATGAAAAACCAACAGCTAACACCATACTCAATGAGGAAAAACAGAGAGCTTTTCCCTTAAGATCAGGAACAAGACAAGGATATCCACTCTTACCACTTTTATTCAACATAGTACTGGACGTCCTAGACATAGCAAGCAGATAAGAGAAAGGAATAAAAGACATCCAAATTGGTAAAGAAGTAAAACTTTCACCATTTGCAGATGACAGGATACTATATATAGAAAACTTGAAAGACTCCACCAAAAAAGTACTAGAATTGATAAATGACTTGTCACAGGATATAAAATCAATGTACAAAAAAAAAAAATCTGTTGCATTTCTATATACTAATAATGAAGCAACAGAAAGAGAAATTAAGAAAACAAGCCCACTTACAATTATACCCAAAATAATAAAGTACCTAGGAATAAACCTAACCAACGAGGTGAAAGACCTGGACTCTGAACACTGTAAAAGACTGATGAAAGAAGTTGAAGTTGACACAAAGAAATGAAAAGACATTCTCTGCTGATGGATTGGAAGAACAAATATTGTTAAAAAAATCTTTGCTACCCAAAGCAATCTACACACTTAATCCATTCCCCATCAAAATATGACCGTATTTTTCACAAAGAATCCTAAAATTTGTATGGAACCATAAAAGACCTCAAATAGTCAAAGCAATCTTGAAAAAGAAAAACCAAATTGGAGGTATCACAATTCCAGACTTCAAATTAAACTACGAAGCTGCAGTAATAAAAATAGCATAGTACTGGCTCAAAAGGAGACATCCAGAAAACCTAAAAATAAACCCACAATTATATGGTCACTTAATTTTCAACAAAGCAGAAAAGAATATCCAGTGGGGAAAGGGAAAAGGACAGTCTCCTCAACAAACGGTGTTGGGAAAATTGGACAGCTACATGCAAAACCATGAAACTAGACCACTTTTTTACAACATACACAAAAATAAACTGAAAAAGGATCGAAGGCCTGAATGTGAAACCTGAAACCATAAAAATCCCAGAAGGGAGCACAGACAGCAATTTCTCTGATATTGACCATATCTTTCTAGATACATCTCCTGAGGCAAGGGAAATAAGAGCAAAAATAAACTATTGGAAGTATATCAAAATAAAAAGCACAAAGAAGGAAACAATCAACAAAACCAAATGGTAACCCATGGAATGGGAAAAGATATTTGCAAATGACATATTTGATAAAGGATTGTATCCAAAAAATATAAGAACTTATAAAACTGAATGCTCAAAAAGTAATCCAGTTAAAAAATGGGCAGAAGACACAAATAATCATTTTTTTCAAAGAAGACATACAGATGGCTAAGAGACACATGAAAAAATGTTCAGCATCACTCATTGTCAGGGATATGCAAAGCAAAACTACAGTGAAATATCACTTCATACCTGTCAGAATGGTTAAAATAAAGAACACAAGAAAAAAAGTGTTGTCAAGGATGTAAAGAAAAAGGAACCCCTGTGTACTGTTGGGGGGAATGCAAGCTGGGGCAGCCACTTGTGGAAAATAGTATGGAGGTTCCTCCAAAAGTTAAAATTAGAACCACTCTAATATCCTGCAACGCATGACTGGGCATTTACCCAAAGACTACAAAAACACTAATTAAACACTAATTCAAAGGGATAAATTCAGTTGTATGTTTCGTGTGTGTGTGTGTGTGTGTGTGTGTGTGTGTAATGGAATATTATTCAGTCATAAGAAAGAATGAAATCTTGCCATTTGCAACAACATGGATGGAGCTAGAGAGTATAATGCTAATCAAAATAAGTCAGTCAGAGAAAGACAAACCACATATGATTTCATTCATATGTAGAATTTAAGAAACAAAACAAATGAACAAAGGAAAAGAAAAAGAGAGACCAAAAAATAGAGACTTCACTATAGAGAACAAACAGATGGTTACTAGATGGGAGGCATGTAGGTAGTGAAATAAGTGAAGTGGATTAAGAGTACACGTATAACAATGAATTCTGAGTAATGTATAAAATTGTTTTGAATCATTATATTGTACACTTAAAACTAGAATAATGTTATATGTTAATTATACTGAAATTTTAAAAAATGTATAATGTAAAAAAGGCAATCATTTATGAAAGTCTCTTTATAAATAACTTTAATGTGAAATCACGATTTTTTGTTATCTTCTAAAGTCATAATTCTAAGCATGTTATAACCTGTAAGTACACATACAAGTAAACTCTACATATACTTGGTGTTCTCTGGGTATTTTCTTTCCCTGTGATTCCAAGATGACTGTCAAACATTGGAAGTGATTCATTCTCTTTCACATCCAGGAAGAGAACAAATGTGTTTCACCACCACCATCTAACAGAAGCCCTAGGAAGGTACTGACTGGCCTCTCTTTACCATATCATTTTGTTTTGGGACATGGCCTCCACTAACCAGCTTAAACTCCAATCACTGCCCATCCAGAATCTCTGTGATAGGGGTAAGGAGGCCCTCGGCCTGCAGCTGTCAGTGTCATCAACAGATGAAGCACTTTGAAAGAAGTGTTTAGTAAGACTGCAATCTAGTCTGCCACCTTTGCTGATATTCTAGGGAAAATTGGAGAAATTTGGCTAATCATTTGACTCTTGAACTTAGCATCCACACATAAATATGTTCTTATTTTTTGCTCATTTTGCTCTTTTAGACTACAAACAGGGTGTTCAATTGGTAATAAAAATATTCAGTCTGGAATACTGGCTCAAACGCTGAGCTTTCTTTATAGCTCAATAGTCTCTCCCCATGTAGCTTGAACCAGTTTTGGCTACAAACTTGATATAGGAAAAGGACATGTGTGTTTGGTGTCATCTCTAAATTTTCTAAATGGAAAGCAATGGCCTTATTTAAACTGGTCACATGTTAAGCTAGGTTTGTATTCTGTGGAGCACGTATTTCAAGATCATTTTCTTTGGGATATTTTCCAGTGATCCTCAGAAGATCCTACTAGGTCCCTCTATCCTGAAACTCTTAATCCTGAATGCTTTTATTTTGTTCTAGTACTCATTTTTGGTTCCTTTCTCAGGCTCTAGGAGTTCACATCTAGGTTTTTGCTAGTAGAGTGCCATCACCTTGCCGAGCAGCCTAAAGAATCCAAGACCATCCCATAGAGTCACTTGGGACTATGAGAAATAGCCTTATATACCTGTATGCTACAAATTCTGGGAGTTCAGTGCAACTGATCCCAGCAAGGCAGCACTCTAAAGGCTCCAAATTCAAACTAATTCTCCAGACTGTCTCTAGCCTTCTTGAAATTCTTTAGCAGGAACAAACAAGAGTCTGTTTTCAATCTACATGGGTCTCCTGTTATGTATTCTAAGTAGATTAACAGAAGTCCCACCCTAACTGTCTTTGAGGGGCAGCTACTACCCCATGCAGTGGAATGGAAAAGGACTAACAACTCTACTTTCCTCAAAGAGATCCCACTCACAAAAACCTACTTTATTCACCTCTCTCATCTTTGCAATAATCTCAAAGTGGGTGGTGGGTGGGAAGAATGTGTTCTAGGATGCTGGAGTCACGCAACAAGTCCCAGGCCATATCCTCAAAAATCTGCACAGTTACACATACTATTGCATATCAAAACTATGGTGCCTAGCTGCAATTCTGACTTTTAGGTCTTGTTACAATTGTGATGATTAAATTCAATAGTTTTCCAATTTATTCATTTTAAAAATATTTTCATTGTTACATATACCAATATTTGCTTAAAACTGTATAAAACATTTTAGAATAATCTTCCTAAGATTTTTAGAAAACATTCATTAATAGTAAAAACACTTCATGAAATAAAGACCAGTTTTGTCATAGGCAAGGCAATATTTCATTAAAAAAGTAGTTCTGTTTACTAATTTAGTATCTACTATTATATTAATATAAAATAAGCTTTATGTTAAATTATCTGGAACATACTAACTATATTAATATATTCATTTACAGCTTTAAAATTGTTAACACTTTGATTTACATGTGTATTTAAGAAGAATGGGGCTGATACTCAGCAGGGAGCCTGCTTCCCTCTCCCTCTCTCTCTGCCTGCCTCTCTGCCTACTTGTGATCTCTGTCTGCCAAATTAAAAACAAAAAACAAAAAACAAAAAAACAACCTTTAAAAAAAAAAAGAAGAATGAGGCTGATAGTAAAAAAGGATCATAGACTAACACTGATTTAGTTAGTCTTTTCTAACATTGCTAGCACAGAGGGAGGTGCTGAGTAAATGTTTTTCAATTCAATTAGTTAAAATATTATTTTAAAAGTACAACAAATTTCAGATTTTCTTTTTCTTCTTGTCCTTTTCTCCCTTCTTAAAAGCAATCAATATATTCTTCAAGTCTGTGGTTCATCATCAGAAGAAAATGATATAATTGATCACAAATATTAGTCTAAATATAGTCAACCCAATTTAAATGGACATCAGTCGATCTCATTCAGAATATAAATTCTGTAAGGATAGACTAATCAAAGGACAGGAAAATTACTGCTTTAAAAATGCTGAATATTCAAATGCATTTTAATGACACTTGCATTTAGATGAAGACAATTAAGAAAGAAACTTTTAAACAGGTTGGAACTCAATAAACACTTCTGAAACTTGTTTTAAAATGTAATTTGCTTTACAGCCAAGCTCTTCCCTGGTAGCTTCTCTATCGGTTCTTAGCAGCACAGTGTAGTCAATGAGCCAGTTCCAAAGATATTTCAGGAACCTAGTTTGTGCTTAGGGGCAGCATTTTGGTAATTAGAACTTCCATTCTACACAAGTGGAACTTATTAGGGGGAGTGCTTTAAGTGACTGAAGCAGGTAGGACTATTGGTACTCATTTTCTGAGCTGCCGATATGTTAATGTAGCATCTGGTTGGGAGGGGCAAGTTTGCTCTGCTCTGCCTTCAAACTTCTCTTTGTTTTTTTCTTTTTCCATAGAACTTAACTGTTCTTTACCCAAGTATACTGCTAATGCATATACCCCTTGAGACAATATTTGCTTTCACTTTGAAAACCATGGTGCATAGCAATTATGCTTAGGCCTTGCACATGGCACTTGTTTAATAAATGTTTGTAGAATTGAATTAGCCTTCTGAATTTATTGCCCTAAAGAAGTCATGGATATATGCTAACTTTATTATTGTAAACAACAAAAATAAAAGAAGCAATAAGAATATTAATAGCTAATATAATAGAGCACTTAAGGCAGTTGCAATTTCAAGAACTGTCTGTGCATTAACTAATCCTCATAGCAAACCTATCAGTAGGTAGATTTGTTTTCTCTTGTTTGCACAATTAGGAATTGAAATGATATGAGATTAAAGACAGTAATGGGTAAGTTCAAGATTCAAAATCCAACATTCTAACTTCGCATAATTTATGTATTCAAACAAATCTTAAATTTTAGAAGCATTTTGCTTATGGCTAGAATGGAATAATTTGGAACAGATCAATGTTCACATAGACACTAACTACAAAAAACAAATAAAACAAAGAAATAATTTACTTAAAAGCATCAGAGACCTGCAGAAACAAGGAAGACAAGACAGGCTAAGATTCTGGAAAAGAGAAAAACCTAAAGAGGAAAACTTATTATCTGCAGTTTTTTTTTTTTTTTTTCTCCCCAGAGTATTCTTCTGGGGATGGGCAAGGACAAGGGCTGTGGTTATGAGTTACAGAAACCAGGAAATTTCCATCAGTTAGGTGTGGCGACAGCAACATGGCTAAAATTCAAACACCTAACACACGTGGGTGGTCTCCCATGGAGATATTTCACAAATCCTGATACATATGCAGCAGAATGCAAAAAATCTAAGAAAAATCCCTAAATTGCAGAACAGAATTTTCTACAGTCTTGTGATGGGAAAGGTATAAGGAACAGACCAACAGAGGAAAAGATTCCAGTTTAAAAACGAAATGAATAAACAAATAAAACAAAGGCCCTAACGTGAAAACTCAAGAGGCCCACACCTTTTTTAAAAAAATGTGATAAATGGAAGTAACAGAGCCTTAAGAAACTGCACCCTCAGCTCAGGCTTTGATTTGATTTAGAGTTCAACTCAAATTCCTCTTTCTGAAAGAGACCTTTCTAGAAGCAGATAATTTCATCTGTGTCCTCTAAAATTTTGCTATAAAAGGCCTCTATAGCATTCAATAAAATAGTACCATAATTATTTTTAAAAGGACCAAAAATTTAGAAGAGAAATAGTCAATAATAGTCCAAAAATTGGGTTAGATAATAGATTTCTTTAATTGACCAAACAAATTTTTAAGCAGAAATATGGTTAATATTTTAGAAAATAAAGAAAAATATGAAATATTTAAAAATGAATCAAGTGGGTCTTCTAGAGTTGAAAATAAAACATCTGAATTTAGAAAAATAATGGGATTGACAAAAATTTAAGCAGATCAATAGAAATTACCCAAACTGAGTCCCAGAAGAAAAGAGAATAAGAAATAAAATAGGCTTGTAGAAAATTGTGACAAGGTCAAATATAAGTGTAATTGAAGTATTTAAAAATAAGAGAGAGACAAAATGATATAGAGGAAATATATGAAGAAATAATGGTCATAATTTTGTCCGAACTGATTAAAAAAAAAAAAAACAAAACTCTACAAAGAACTCTACAAACTCAAATCATAATAAACACAACAAAACAAAATATTCCTGAGCATACAATAACAAAATGGCTACAAACAGAAATATCCTTGAAGGAGGGGGGAGAAAAGAAAACATGTTACTATGAAAATAGCAACAGTGAGATTCTCAGGAAGGCAGGTAGATGATTAGATAGATGATAGATTAGATAGATGGATAGAAAGATGATAGATAGATAGATAATAGATATATAGGTATACAGCCTGACATAGATTTAGCACCTTTATGAACCATTAAAACATTTATTCCTTATAACATCTCCAAATGAGAGAATTCAAATTGATCCATATAGTCTGTTAAGTAGTCTTATACCAATTTCACATATTCTTTTCCAATGACTTTTAAGTGGATAAAAATAACATGTAGTATGAGTCAATTTCCCATTTTTATAGGCATATCTAACTGAATTCCTAGTTGTGCTTTAAATCTATTACCTCACCAAGAACATATATTGTAAGGGTTCTCCTTATTGAAATCGTATTTCCCTCACTTTACTGGATCCAACCTAAGTTTTCAAAATTCTTACCATTTATATTAATTAAAATGATTTTTCAATGTCAGATCTGTGTTTTATAATTCTCTTATAGACTTTTTAGGGGTGCGTGGGTGCTTCAGTGGGTTAAGTCTCTGCCTTTGGCTCAGGTTATGATTCCAGGGTCCTGGGATCGAGCCCCACATCTGGCTCTCTGCTCAGCGGGGAGCCTGCTTCCCCTTCTCTCTCTGCCTGCCTCTCTGCTTACTTGTGATCTCTGTCAAATAAATAAATAAAATCTTTAAAAAAAAAAAAAAGACTTTTAGGTAGAGGAGCTGCAATAGTATTTACCTATTAATTGTGGGTTTTTTAATAATGGATTCCATTTTTTAAACAAGTCTAAAATTATGCTACTGAATTTCTTCAAAACACTAACGTCAATACATAAATATATATAAATACATAAAAATATATATAATTATATCCAATTATATACACATAATTTTATGGATGTATGTATTTTTAAAAGATTTTATTTATTTATTAAAGAGAGAGAGAGAAAGCACACAGGTAGAAACAGACTCTCTGCTGAGCAAAGAGCCTGATCTGGGTTTTGATCCCAGGACTCTGAGATGATGACCTGAGCTGAAGGCAGACACTTAACCGACGGAGCCACCCAGGTGCCAAATTTCATGTATTTATATATGATATATTGTTATATATATTTCCCTAAGGTGATAATATCTTAAGTATATAATGAACATTTAAAGAAAATGTAAATCATAAAGAGGGAAATGATGTAGTTCTGTCTTAACAAAGGTGTTAAGATGAAGATGCCAATGTTAGGTCACTAGCAGCCATTACACAAAAATATCAAGTACACTCCACAAAAGAACTAAAAATATTTTTTAGAAAATCCATAAGTAAAAAAAGAAAGAAAGAAAGAAAGAAAGAAAGAAAGAAAGAAAGAAAGAAAAGAAAAGAAAAAAAAAGAAAATCCGTAAGTAAGTGAAACTGTTTTGCTAATGATGCAGTCAGCCTGGTCAAGGGTAGAGACTGACATTTTGTTAGCTTTTGGCTGATTAGTTTTAAAGAAAAAAACAAAACAAGACAACACATTGTTCTAGCTTTTATTTCTATAAAACCTGCCTTGGCTTTCTTTAGTTATTGCTAATCTATACATGATAGATTTTACTTATGATATATCATTAAATTTAGTTTCATTTTTAACAGAACTAAATAGTTTTTGTCTTATTATTTATGAAGATTCCACTGAAATTGCCTACCTGTCTCATTGCATTGGAACTATAGAGATGTACTGCCCGAGTACAACATCAATTTGTACAACTTAACTATATACAATTTTTGTCAGTTATACCTCAGTAAAGCTGGGGGAAAATAGCCTAAAACTATTTCTTAAGTAGGGCTTTAAATTGGGCTTTAAGTGAATGTTTGCAGAAGCACACAGTTTTACTATAAGAAATTAGTAGGAATTTTTCATTTGTCAGTGAAAGTATGCTCCTGTATATAAACACAGATTATACTAAGATTTTGGAATTGAAGATATCTGAACAAATATGTGTGGGTAAGTAAAAAAAAAAAAAAAAAAAAGAATCTGTCAAAATTTTTTTCCACATCATTCTCCATATGTTTTGATCTATGGTTAGCATTGGGTGGGAAAATTATCTTTTAAAATTTTAGGTATCACTCACGGCCCAGCATCTGGAAAGTAATAGTAATGCATTTGTTACATAACTACACATAAAGGAAAACTATAATATAGGTTTAAAAATATTACTTCATATGATGTCATTTTAAGCTTGTTTTGTTCTTAGATTTGAGGAAAAACCCATTTTAAAACAGTAGAAATATAATCGTGTGAGTATTTAAAGGGATTTCTGGAGAAAATTGATTTTTCATTTCTCAATTTGGACTCTTTTTAAGTCTACCAATTTATACATCTCTAGAAATCTATCTTTACTTCTCTGTACATACTCCTTCCTTAGGCAGGCTCATTTTCAGGACTTCTAACTTCAGTCGCTTGCAAAGGGCAACTTATCTTTTGCCTTGACAATTCCAGTTGATTATTTTGCACCTCCCTTTGGTAGTTCTGATAGTTCAAAGACACCTAAAATTCAACATTTCAAAACAAAACAAAACAACTCTTAATACCTTTCCCCACAAAACCTGATCTTCATGCAACATTACTTTCTGAGCAGTTGCACAAATATCTATCCATATATGCAAGAGCTATCTCCTCCCCACCCCAAACCTCATTCACAGTCAGTCCAACACCAGTAATTTCTATACTACCTCTTACAGATCTGTTGACTTATTAGACTGAGTTTCATAAGGACAGAGACTGTGCCTACTTTTTGTTCACAGATATATTACCAAAACCCTATGTGGTACCTAACAAAGAGGAACTTAATAAATATTTATCAAATGAATAAATGAATGTTTATCAGTTTATTTTGGTCTATAAGAATCAGTGAAACTTATAAGTTTTTACCTTTCAGGGTCAAGCAAGAAAAACAGAAACCAGCATTTAAAGGGAAGGGACACAGGGGCTCCTGGGTGGCTCAGTTGGTAAAAAGTCTGCCTTCAGCTCAGGTTATGATCTTGGGGCCTGGGACTGAGCCCCACATCAGTCTCCCTGCTAAGCGGGGAGTCTGTTTCTCCCTCTGCCCCTCTATTCTCCCCACCCCCTGCCCTGCTCTCTGCTCTCTGTCAAATAAATAAATAAAATCTTTTTTAAAAAATATAGGGGAGGGACGTTATTACAGTGAATTAGTTACACAGTTGGCAGAAAATCTGAGAACCTAACTAGAGACAGTAAAAGAAATACAGACTGGTGGTGGGTATTAAGGAGGGCATGTATTGCATGGAGCACTGGGTGTGGTGCATAAACAATGAATTTTGGAACACTGTAAAGAAAGAAAAGAAAAGAAAAGGAAAGAAAAGAAAAGAAAAGAAAAGAAAAGAAAAGAAAAGAAAAGAAAAGAAATACAGACTTTGAGGACAGAAAGCTATTAACTCTTAGGCTGGGAGGACAAGGAACTGAGAAAATGTAGCAGTTAGTATCATAAACAGCAGCTGGACGTGATGGGTGTACTCTCTATGGTGCTGGAGCCATGGTGGAAATGTAAACTTTTTCCAGAGATGATGACTGAGGCATGGAGATAGAGAGACATGCCAATCTCCAGCTGCTGCCACCTACTATCCAAATAGCTGGAAGTAACAAGCTACAAGACTTGGGAATGTACACTCCATGTATTATTATATATTACTACTACTATTACTACTACTACTACTATTAATAATAATAATGATTATAATAAAGTATGTATATATGTATATAACATAATAGAACAGAGTGAGGTAAGGGTGAACTTAATATAAAAATTCAAAGACTGGCAGATTATCTAAATCTATGAGAAAAAGCCTGAACTCTTTTTCCCAGGTTAAGATTCATTGAACACCTGGACAAAAGTCATTTAATGATGGTTGATCACATGGACTATGGCGTGATACACAATAGAGCCTTAGACTCAAGGGTTAGTCCCCACACAGTAAAAAAAAAAAAAAAAAATTTCACACATAACTTTTAACTCCCTAGACTTAACTAGCAATAGCCTACTGTGGACTAGAAGTATTACCAATAACATGAACAGTTAATTAACACACATTTTGTATGTTATATGTTCTATATACTGTATTCTTACACTAAAGTAAGCTAAAGAAAGTGTCAATGGAGCACTGGGTATTGTACATAAACAATGAATCTTGGGACACTGCATCAAAAACTAACAATGTATTTTATGGTGACTAACAGCACAATAAAAAAAATGAAAAAGAAAGAAAATCATGAGAAAAAATCGTAAGGAAGAGAAGATACATTTACATTACTGTACTATATGAAAATCCACATATAAATGGGTCTGTGCAGTTCAAATCTCTGTTGTCCAAGGGTTAACTATATTTCTCTTAAGTATTTTAATTAGTACTAAAGTCCACCATCTATTTTTTTAAAACAAAACTACAAGTATTCTTTCACAGTAAGATCTACTAGACAACAGATGATATCTAAAAGTTCTGCCTTACACTTAGTTCATTTGATGGCAGAGTTCATAGATGGCAGAGAAAGACAAAATACTGTGGTATCTATCACTTACACACGGAATCCAAAAAGTTATACACATAAAAACAAACAGAGTACAGGGGTGATTATTAGGGGATACAAGATGGGGGGATGGAGAGCTACTGGATAAAGAATACAAACTTTCAGTTATAAGGTAAATATAGTTCTGAGGATCTGACGTACAGCATGGTGACTATAATTTATTAAAACTACACTGTACATTTCAAATTTGTTAAGAAAGTAGATTATAAGTGTTCTTACCACACATATATAAAACAGTAATGAGGTGAGGTGATGGATGGTTAATTAACCTGACTGTGGTAATCATTTCACCATATATACATATATCAAATCATCATGTTTTACACCTTAAATATATATAATTTTACTTGTCAATCATACCTCCATAAGGCTGGGGAAAAATAAGATCTCTGATGCATTTGACAAAAATACAATTTAGAGTTTTAAATTTATTTTATCATAAGACACGTAATTAGTTAATTTAAACTCATTTGGAGGCAGCTACCCATATTACTAACAGAATCTCAGAATTTCCAGTAACCTACATACAAGGCATGACACACGGGACCTTATGTTTGAGCATGGTACTAGGGGATAACTGGTCCTAGGCAAGTGTTTTGAAACTAGTAGGCACTTAATAAAAAATACACAAATAAAACACAAACTAGATACTTGATAGGAAATGGCTCCATGCTGAAAAATAGTTGAGACTAATTCTACATCTCTCTTCAATCCTCTTTAGTTCACTTTTCATTAGAATGAATTAGGAAGTGTTAGCCTGAACGGCATGGTGATATATAAAGTCCTCTATGCAGTGGACAAAATATTTAGTGAGGCGTTAAGAACTTCCCATTGAAAAGTAAACAAAATTCATCTTAGTGATTAGCTGAATTCTCTAGCCATAGCAGAAAATGTAAGGTAGATTTACTCAATGATTCATTCTATTAAATGAATTTATTCAATGACTCCACACTAAAAATTATTACTAGCACATTTCTACTAATCTAAAACTGGGACCCCCTGTTACCTAGTTGGGAAATAAACCTAACCTCAGATTTACATTTTTTCATTAAAAGCATAATTATCACCACCTCTACAGGAGATAGTAGGTCCTAAACGGATATCTCAATCCAAGCCAACTGTTTCTTAGAGCTGTTTCCACAACTCACTTCTTTATCACAATTTATAGGACAATATAGCGTACATATTTATTATATAGCATGCACATGGATGATGTGACTATTTTTACTTTTCCTCATTGTTTTATTGCTTTCTCCAGATCTCACCTAAATATATTCCACAGTCAGCTTCTGCAGTCTTTTGCATGTACCTTTTCCTGCTTGTATTTCTCCTCCAGTTATTCTGTTGATATTACGCCCTAATTCTATCAACCTCCTTTAGGTCTGCACTGGCTGGAGCAAAACGCAATGGCTTTGACAGGTCTAATTTGGACTAATTTCTCCTTAAAGTCATAGCAACCAACAAAGCTCAAGTGGATTCTTAATGATGTCCAGCAATCATATGTTCTCACTCCCCCATATCAGATGGGACTATTTAATTTATTTTCCTCTTCACTCAAACCTCCTATCACTGCTTCTCAAAACAAAGGCTCAACTTACGACGTTCCACCTACTTAGTGGAGGAAAAAGAACCAATCAAAGTTAAATTGCAGCAGACTACCAAACTCATCTCTACCCCCACACTCTGCCTGATACCAGAGGTGAACTATTCATGCTCTTTCCTAATGCCAGTCTCTCCATAATTCTGCAATTATGAAACAGGGGTTACCGTCATGTTTTTGTTGTATCATCACTCAAAATATATTTAGCTATTCTATTTAAAATTGTTGCCTAAGATATCAGATATCAGAAGTGATATGTTTTGCTGTGTGCTTTCATCACTTAAAAAAAAAAAAAAGATGATTGTGTTTATTTAAGAGAGAGAGAGAGCATGAGCAGGGGGAGGGGCAGAGGCAGAACCAGACTTCCTGCTGAGCAGGGAGCCCAATGCAGGGCTCCATCCCCTAATGCCAGGATCATGACCTGAACCACAGGCAAAAGCATAACCAATGAGCCACCCAGGCTTCCCCTCCTTTCATTAATTTTAAGTTAGAAAAATCACTTAGAAATTCACTTCTGGGGTGCCTGGGTGGCTCAGTGGGTTAAGCCTCTGCCTTCGGCTGGGGTCATGATCTCAGGGTCCTGGGATCAAGGGCTCCCCCAACAAGAGGGCTCTCTGCTCAGCGGGGAGCCTGTTTCCCCTCTCTGCCTGCCTCTCTGCCTACTTGTGATCTCTCTCTGTGTCAAATAAATAAATAAAATCTTTAAAAAATTTTTTCACTTCAATTTTAAAACAAGATAAAAACATTAAAAATATAAGTTTTCATGTACAAAAATAGGGCTTAATGTATATACAGAACCCCAGTTCTAAACTTAGGATAAAATATTAATAAAAGCCTAAACATGGGGCACCTGGGTGGCTCAGTGGGTTAAGCTTCTGCCTTCGGCTCAGGTCATGATCTCAGGGTCCTGGGATGGAGCCCCACATCAGGCTCTCTGCTCAGCAGGGAGCCTGCTTCCTCCCTCTCTCTCTGCCTGGCTCTCTGCGTACTTGTGATCTGTCAAATAAATAAATAAAATCTTAAAAAAAAAAAAAAGCCTAAACATGTCTGTCTGCCTACGTGAAATCCCAGATTGTTTCTATATGTATCTTAGTGGGTGGGGGGAACCTCTACTGGAACCACACTTCAATGGCTCATGATTATGATCCTCTTCCCCAGCCCCTCAAATTTTTACTAATAAAAATGTCATCAGATTAGAAAAAATATATATTTTTATGATTCATAGAGAAAAATTGTAAAGTATTTCATAGAAATGTGATGACATAAGAACATACTTCCACACCTCAATCAATCCTTTTTTGGATGGTATATATTCCAAATTCACTTTGGACCCAAGCAGTGTTGTGATTTCAATTTAACATCTCTTCACTTTTAGGAAATATGCAATTGGGACTCATGGAAAATCAAACTCTCTGTCCATGAAATTCTTCAGAGTTTATCTTGCATGAGAAACTAGGAAATGTTCTAGAAATATTCATAAGCTGGCAGTTACCCATAGTTGAGATATATTTGAGGTATGAAAATAAAAGCTCATAGAAAGGCTTAACCTGATTGTTATAAATTTGAGGTAGGAAATTTTTGTAAGGGCTCATGCATGACCAATGTGTTTATTTTAAACAGCCCCTTTTGCTATCTTGTTTTCCATGTTTTAGCCATTATTAATGTGAAATGATTTCATATAATAGATGTTATTCCTTCCAATGCATACTCTGCTGTATTGGTCGTTTTGCTTGGAGGTTATCATAAAACAGAGAAATTTTTTATATAGCCTGTCAATACTTTGCAGTCCCTCCATATTCTTATCACTCTCACTTTTTTATGTGATGTGTGACAATCTTTACTCTCACCCAAACTTCTCATTTACAATGTTTATGAACTTCTAGCAAACCAATTTTTCCTATTTGCCAAAA
Source organism: Lontra canadensis (assembly GCF_010015895.1). Lineage (NCBI taxonomy): Eukaryota > Metazoa > Chordata > Mammalia > Carnivora > Mustelidae > Lontra > Lontra canadensis. Next base: position 387,462 of record NW_022631046.1, on the reverse strand, counting down.
TAAATATTTATCAAAATCTATTTAACATAGGAGTAATTCAGAAATTAAGCCTTTATAATTTTTTTATGAATGTATGTATACCAGGTGATAAGATGATCATTTTAGTGAAAAAAGTCCTGGAAGATATTGCTATAATTATTATATTTGGAGTATCGCAGGATCTCTGGGTTCATTCTTACTGACTCAAAAGAAATTTATGCAAATGATATCCAAATTAATCTTAGCAATATAAAAAAGGATGCTTATTAAGAAAAATTTTCTACAGATCAGATCTAATTTAAATAAAACATATGCAAATTACCATATAATAAGATATTTTAAACATATAAAATGAAATAAAACCAATGTGTGTGCTTTTCTATTGTACAAAAGTTATTTTGAGGATAATTAATATTATCTTTGGTATTATCACTTTATAATTATCAGAGTTTCTCTAATATTAATAAAAGAACTAGCATTTTGTTGCCCGAGAAATAATTTCTCCTGGTAGGAAATTTTTAGAATCAGTATGCATATGTCATGTTAATAAACCAATTTAGTAATGCTTTGGCGTGGAATGGTTGAAAAATGGAAGTATTACTTTTGCCTCACTAAATTTCTAGGAAAGAAAAAAGACCTTGTCTTTATTAAAGTGGTTGAAATAAATGAGATCAAGCCTTTGCTATTTTTCATGACTTCATATTTTATATGGCCCAGAAGCATCAAACCAATTTACAAATTTCCTTAGGATTGTTTCTAGGAATCAGACCTTGTAAATATGCTCTTCCATATTCAACACAGTCATACCACTCAGACTTAGCAAGAATATTGTATATTCAGCTTATTTTCTCACTGAGGAAAAATTCCATACAGACCATACCTATGTAATTTAAGGTACATAACTATATATGTGTAACAACTCTCCCTACTAAGGTTTGGATAATTTACATCACCCAGAAAGTGTTCATGTGCTTTTCAGCCAAGCTCAAGTTCCATCAATTAACACTCTTCTGAGCTCTAACGCAATAGATTAGATTAGTGCAGTTTTGAACTTCATATAAATGAGATCATACAGTACCTACTCTTCTCTCTTTGGTTATTCTCACTCCATAAAATCTTTTGAGATACAATCAAGTTGTAACATGTATGAGTTTATTCCTTTTGCATTTGTGTAGTGAAGAATTAAACTCTGGTTTTTGCCCTCCAATACCTGGTGACGATGCCTAGGCCCTTGGAATATCACATCTGTTAGGAATATCTCTGTTTGCATGGGAGCTTTGGCCACCAGACAATCTGACAACATGATATATAATGGCAGTTTTGATTTGTGCAGTATCAGTTATTTCTCCAGAGAGACTGGAGACTAAAATGTATCAGCCAACCTCTGAAAGGGCTAAAGATAGGCAGAATGTGATCAAGCCCCAGTAAAAACTCTGGGGATTAGGACTTGAGTGAACTTCCCTGTTCGACAATATTCTGTGCTTTATCATACCTCCTAACAGGAGAGGAAGGCATCCATGACTGCATAGGGAGATGATAATGGAAGCTCTGTGGTTGGTACCTTTCTTGGACTCTTTGTACTTCTATTCTCATGGTTTCTAGCAGCTTAATGCAAAGTACTTGCCAACACTGGACAACGGCTTCTAGCAAAGCTGCTCAGAATATTTTCAACTGAGAAGCAGAAAAACAAATATTCAGTACATAGTGGAAAAAGTGTGTATATATATATATATATATATTTTTTTTTTTTTTTTTTAATAAAGGAGTTGTGTTAGCTGATGGCCAGCACTAAAAACCACACCCAGAATCTACAGCCTTGGATTCTGGATTTTGAGTGATTTGTTTTTGTTCCTGAGATGCTCCAGACCTACTATCTTTTTTTCCTTCCCAAGGTCTGATTACCTTTTTTTTTTTTCCCCCCCTTTGGTATGAGTCATGACTTTATCTCCATGTAACCCCCAAATTATCATATTACTTAAAATAATTCAAGTGAATCTCTATTCCTTGCAACAGAAAGCACTTAATTACAATAATCTCACATAAAGCTCACACTTACCCAGATGACCAAATTTCTCTATCACTGACATTTTGTTTATACATTATGTTTTAATTTTTCAACTTTCTTTCTCTTCATTTTTTCCCCAGAGCAATAAATCATTTGGCATTAAAGGAAGAAATACCCCATTTGTTTACTGAGGAGCTAACTCTGTTGTCATCTGCATCCCCAAATCTGTACCTACACTTCAAGCATCTCTTCTAGAAACTCCCCTCATCACTCTTTCCCAATCTCTTCCTTACTTAAGGAATGCCTTCTTATTTCATTATTGCTTTACCTGAGTTTAGAAATGTATTACATTATATTATACTTGCATTCTAAGGAAGAATCCTCTTTTGTCCAATGTTTTTTCTATCAAGATACTATTTAGCATCACATTTCTTGAAAGAAAAACCTACATTCATGGCTTCCAATTCTTCAGGGAGCATTAATACCTCCATCCTTTTGAAATGTTGGGAAGCTTTTGTGGCTCAGTCAATCCTCTACCTTCAGCTCATGTCATGATCCCAGCGTCCCAGGACGGACTCCTTGCTCATTAGGGAGCTTGAGTCTCCCTCTGCCTGCCACTCCCACTGCTTGTGCACTCTCTCTGACAAATAAATAAAATCTTAAAAAAAAAAAAAGTCACTTCTACCCAACTTCTCCATTATAAATTTTATTTCACATCACTAATGACGAGGCATTCACAAAATGTCTTCATTTTGATTTTTGTTTTCTATAACTACATTGATGTATATGATAAAACTGATAATGTATTTATCTTTAACTTATATATATATAATCATAACTTGTTTCCAAGGACTACATAAAGGGTAGGGAGTAGAAAGGACAGAAAGGAAAGGCTGCCATCCTCTGTGGACAAATAAAAAATGAGAGATCTTCTGCCTATCTCTTAAAGTTTGGTGTTCTTAAGAATTTTCTCCTTAGAACTCTTATCTTTTTATTGTTCTTACCCTCTTAATGTACATCTATTGTGTGTGACCTTTGGGAAGAGTCTTTTAAAAAAAAAAAGATTTATTTTAGAGAAAGAGATTGTACATGGCACCAGGTGGTGGGGAGAGTTTGTAGGCAGAGTGAGAGGGAGAGAGAAGCCCAATCAGACTCTGTTTTGAGTGTGGAGCCTGATGCGAGGCTTGATCACAAGCCTGAGATCAAGACCCCAAGATCAGGACCCTGAGATCACAACCTGAGCTGAAACCAAGAACTGGATGCATAACTGACTGGTGCTCCTACATCTTTAGGAAGAATGTTAAGAGGACAGATTGCTGCTAACACCAGACTTCTGTGTGCAGTCTTACAAAATTTAGTGTATTAACCCTTCTCCATTCTGCTATATCAGGAGGCTGATCTGTTTGATTTACACTAATCAATTCTCTTAACCTACAGCTTATGGTTAGGTTTGGCCAATGAGGACCACTAACAGAAAGTCAAGGAAAGGAGGAAAGTAAAGCTCAATTATGTATTCTACTGTCTTTCTTCAAATGGTGTTCCCAAATGTTGGCAGCATCCCTTGACCAAATAATGTACTTTTTATCTGTTATTCTTCTTTTCACAGTTTGTTCACTCTGAATTCCGGGAATAATTTCCTCTTAGAGTTAGGGGCATGAGTAGATTTCAGCTATTACTAATCCTGGGGTTAGTATCTCTTATAGTTCCATAAACACTTCATTGAATTCTTCTCAAATTACCCAGTTAAAGTATGCCATCTATTTCCTCTCAGGGCACTAACAGAGATACCAACCACTCTTCATATATCTACGAATTTTCATTTTCAGTCATGTTTTTGGATTGTTTTCTTTTTGGTGTCTCTCCCTGAAAGACAAACAAATTCTCACATCTCTTTACTGTGTCTCTGGACCATTAAATGGCTTCTAGTCACCTAAGCCCCTTGACATAAATAGTAGAAATGAGTCAATGGTAGAAACCACCTTCTCTTCCCATTTTGATCCCTATTTGCATTCATTTCACTGTTCTTGTACTCATCTGGCTCTAATATTTCTGGATCACACCTTTGTATAGGGTTATTGTTTTTGGCCACATATAGACATTTCTCTGTTTCAGAAAAGACACACTTTTTCCTTGTCTAGTCACTAGGAATTCCACTTATATTTCTAACTTTTGTCATCTCATCCCTATACAAGAAAGGTTGAATCAGACTTAATAATCAGTCTTCTTTTCTCACTATATATGCACTCTTCCTTAGCAATTATATTCATGTACACAAATTCAACTGTCATCTCTTTGGTAAGTTTCAAATATATGAGACAGGCTTAATTTTTCCTTTGATTCCTTCTCTAAACTTTAGTCTCCTTAACAGTCCATGTAAGATGTTCATTACACACACAAAAAAATAAATCAATCCGTGTTAAAGAACAAAGTTCTAGCCTTGGTATAAAACCAACAGTTGATTCATGGTAGCTATTACGAGTAATAGTATTTACAATGAACAGTCATCGAATATCTAAATTCCACAATACTCAAAACTGAATCCATGGTTTTCTTTTGCAAGCTTACTCTGACACAGTATTAGGCAGTAAATAAGTTGAAACTGTAAACATGCATAAGTAATTAGCTGTATAAACCTCCACACTCTTCTTCTTTACAAAGAGATCTAGACCCTTTATAAAGATGAAACAAATTCTGGTATCTCCCTTCCATCTAGTGGGTTGGCAGCGAATCTTTATAGATGTCCTTTCCCATAGAATTCCCTTCACCAGCTAATTTTTGTTTTTATTCTTTGAAAACTGGCTCAAACCGCTATCTCCCTCTAAGAAGCCATTAGTGATGTCCACAACTAGAATAAATCTTTATAAATTCACTTAAAATTCTGTATTTCATTATAAATTGCCTCACAACCTACTTATACTTACTATGGTTCAATGGTTATTTATGAAGCATCTGTCTCTTCCTCTTGTCTGTATGCCTTCTGAAATTATGCATTAGGTTCCATTAATCCAGAAACTATTAAAATGTCAAATGTACACACTCAAAATATACTTGTTGAAATAAAATGCATTTTTGGTCTAATATATAGTTATATATGGAGTGATTCTAGCTTATTTAAAAAAAGAGAGAGAGAGAGAAGAAGGGTGTCTGGGTGGTACAGTCAGTTATGTGTCCAACTCTTGGTTTTGGTTCATGTTTCTGAGATCTCAGGGTTCTGAGACAGAGCCTGTGACAGGCTCTGCACTCAGTGTGGAGTCTGTTTAGGACTCTCCCTCTCCCGTTGCCCCTCCTCCCCAGGTGTTTTCTCTCTTTCAATAAATAAATCTTTAAAAAAAAAATAAATTTAATTTTAAAAGAGACATTTTTGTTATTTTCCCATATTTGCATGCTGTTTTTCAGCATAACTGTTTCTGAAGACAATTATAAGAATAAAGATTACTGCATCATGTTGGAATATTGAGTCATATAAGGAATATTGTCCTAGCAATATTCCTTAAATAGCTGATCACAAAGCCCTGCTTATGGTTAATGACAGTATAAGTCTATGTATAAAATCTGGTCATCTATAACTCACTAAAGACGTACACCCACCAACATCTAAATATATCATTCCTTCAAATTTCAGTCCACAGGAAGTAAAATAAGGTTCTCACAAACTAGAGTGAATAATACTTTTGTAAAAATTATTTATACAATTCTTAGCAGATTCAGCTGTCAGAATGATATTCTAACAGAAACCCTTAACCTTTTATATATCTTGAGCTAGTCTATTTTACATGAATCATAACTTGCTCTGTATTTAAAAAATATTATATGTACTATTTTCCAGCTAAATGATTCAACAGAGTTTTTCTCTTAACTATCATTGTATCTACAATATCATTATAGCCTAGTAAACAGTCCTACTCCACCAATTTCATAACTCCTCAAATTTTCACACTAATAATTAACTCTGAAAATACATACAGATTGAATTTTTAATAGTTTATTTTCTTGTCAAGTCATTGATCTCAAAATATGGTGTCTCTATTTTATGAGCTGTAATTTAGATGGGTTCTTCACAAATTGGAAATTAGTAACTTTTGAGGAAACCATGAAAAGCATGCCCTACTTCATTTTATTACTTATCTTGGAGAATAATACAGTTTCTTTAAGTTCAACTTAATCAAAATAAAGACATTTAATTTTTAGAGAGAACAGTAAGATAGGCTAACTTTTATAATGTGCTTATACTGTATCAAGCCATAGCATCTGAGAAAACTTTTCTTCAGAAATAGGTAAGCTACAGATAAAAAAGCTTGATTATGTTTGCTAATAAATTATTGCTAAAAATTATATAGTTCATATTCTTTTTTCAAAATTACTAAAGTACAACAATATAGCCTTTCCTAGTTAGTAAGGAGTATTACAATATCTTTCAACATGCTTACTATACATACATTCATGTATTATAATTTTTTTCTAAAAATTCATAATGTAGAAAGTACCAAATCATATCAAGAATGGTTTAAAAATATATCAAGCTATATCATATTCTTGGTTAAGTCTAAGCTTAAACCCCCATATTTCTGGAAGAATTCTGAATTCTAAGATAGTTTTTATAAAAAGCAGCCCCCTATATCCAATAATAATGTAAAAAAAGCAATTCAAAATATTATATCCACATATATTTTAATTAATTACATGTCTGAGTCTGAGACATGAATTACATGTCTGAAGTAAAGATATACTCCTACTGGGCCAGGATTTGGCCAAATTATATTGAGTTTCTACTCTATGATAGACAAAAGAACAGGATAATGAACCAAAAACTTGTGGAGTTTATATTTCAATGTGAGAGACTAACATAAGGTAACAGGAGCACAATATATAGTCTGAGAATTTAAGTAGCCATTGGCCCTGCAGTTCTTAGAAGGTTATACATAGAAACCATTGAAATACTTTTTCTTTGAATCCAACTTCTTTACCATACCCTAGACTCTTATCAAACTGCCTAATCAAATCTCCATTTGAATGTCAAACAGACCTTTCTTAGTGGATACATCTAAAACTAAGTTCTATCTTCTAAAACCTGCCTTACCAGGAGCATTTTGTTTCTCTGCTGATGTACTAGCACTTTACTTGCTGCCAAGATCCCTTATTAGCACTGAGGTGTTCATTCCCCCAGATGCCAGGGGTATTGGCTGCTTAGAGATGGCAGCTGGGTCATTCTTCCCAAATTTCCTGATCTGAATGGACAAGAGCTGATGTGCCAAGATTATGCCCCATCTCCAGTGATAATTTGCATCTAATGAATAGTCAATGCAGGAGTACAGAGGCCAATTCCTCTTGATTGAACTCTGGACAACTCAAAGGATCTATCTTATTTCTGGAGTTCCTAGTAACCTCAGCTAAGGCATCTGTTACAACTCAGTCATATTTCAACTTCTACCTCTGGTCTATCCTGCTTTCTTTATTCCTGAAAGTAGTCTGTATCCCACAATAAACCACCTGAGTGAAATCTCCCATTTCAGATTCTGACAGAATTAGAATTGATCCTAAGTGTGGTCCTAGGAAGCAGACTCTAAAATAGGATTTGGGAGCTGAACCACCAGCTGACTGACTGGCATGAACATGCAATCACTGGTGGTAGACAGCATACCGACAGCCCTTGGCAAACTCTAGTGGTGCCACTGTTATACATCTGACAGATGAAGAATAATCTTAGTAAAAAGAGGATACAGTCCCATATACAATACATCAGGCATTTGAGAAGGTAGAAAAAAATACTAATTATACAGAACCACAAATACATCAGAAGAGAACAATTCAGAAATAAGGATAATGAATAATTTTAGGTGAAATAGGAAACTAGAGGACTTTCTTGAAATACGTAAACAGATGCTCTTCTCCTAGAACTAAAGGGAAAATAAAACAGAGGATAAGGCATTGGATGTAATTATAAGGGCAGCAGAGTTCCAAGGAAGGTTTAATTCTCAATCCAAACTCTAAGTGGAAAGGAAGGGAATTTGAGACTTGGGATAAATACATCTGGCTCTTTGCACTTGAAAATCTGCAGATGTGACCTAATTTTCATCCCTTTTTTAAAGATGATACAGAGGTCTCTTCCTTCCAAGATAATGCATGTACCCATGAGGATTTACCTCTTCCTACCTTTTTCATCACTAGACCAATAACTATGGTTTAATGACAGCATATTCTGGGAGTGTTGAGATTCCCATGGTGGAAGGGTTGTATCCAGGAGTATACGAGTGGAGGACCCGGTAACCATCTACAGAAAATAGAAGCTTGGTGTGTATTTATGGAATGGATTCTGAAAATGATGGACCTAGAGAAAAGGGACATAAAGTTGAACAAAGGAAAGTTTATCAGGATTGGAGTACTCTTTCATGATTCAGTATTTAACTCTGTAGCAAGGACCTCAGAAAAAAGTAAAGCTAATATGCTGCCGGTAGTTTAGAACTTGGAAGCTGGAAGCTTGGTGAAAATGATGACCTACCTAAAATGAGGTAAAAATGCTGGAATAACTGTGACAGATGGTAGAGAAAAGGATTAAAAGCCTTAGAAAAGTGTGTATGCCAGAATGCATGTTCTATGTAACACCAAAAAATTTCAGTCTTCTGTGTAGGAGGTCATGCAATATACACACAGTTGACCTGTGAACAATGTGGGGGTTAGAAGTATCAGACCCCTGAGGTCAAAATTCATTTATAACTTCCTGAGTTCCCTGCAAAAACTTAACTACTAATAGCCTACTGTTAACTAGAAGCCAATAACATAAACAATTAACACATTTTGTAAATGTATTATATACTGTATTCTTATAATAAAGTAAGCTAGAGAAAAGAAAATGTTACTAAGTCCTATGGAAAAGAAAATACATTTACAAAATATCTATTGAAAAAAACCCACACATAAGTGGAACTATGCAGTTCAATCCATGTTGTTCAAAGGTCAGTTGTACTATTTTCCAAAGCAATAAGGCCCTCCCCTATAGACAACTGTATCTCCTTCAGAGATGGTAGAGTACTGAATTGGGCTCACGGATAGCAATGGCATGATAAGATTTTGAATGGATAGAGACCAACGAGTAATTCTTAGCCTTCAAAGCAAGACAGGCATATTGACAATGAAGAGTGGATACGTTTGAAGGCAGAAGGCAGGCCTGACTTCAGAGAACCAAGGAGACAGTTAATAAAACATAGGTCAAGATACATGGATAGCCAACAAGTACATCACTATAGTAATACAACAAAAACAAATCAAGTATAAATAACTCCAATTTTAAAGGAAGCTGCCATAATAAAAAGTCAATGGAATATCTCCTTTTTATCCACCAGTCCTCCTTCTATTAAAAAAAAATGAATAATAAAAGACACCAACGGGTTATTATAACAAATTTAGCCATACAGTCACACAACTGAAGCTACTTTGACAGATGTGGAATCTTTGTTAGGTAAAAACATGAACAAAGACTCAGGTACACAGTATAGGTCATTTAGGGACCTAAACTACTTGGACATTCTATAGAATATCACACTGGCCACTTTATCAATGATAGTATGTTAACTGAGTCCAATAAGCAACGTATGGCATATCAACTGAAGACTTACTAAAACACATGTACTCTGAATGATAGGAGATAAACACTATATATCAGTGGCATGTTAGGGAATTTAGTGGTCTTCAGAATGCTGGGATATTACCTCCAACTGGAAGGATATATTATTGTATCTCATACCTGCAAGTACTTAAGGTGGAAGTACAATACCTAATAGGTTTCTTTGGGTTCTGAAAGCAGCCTATTCATATTTGGTGATAGATAGTTCTACCATTCACTGAATGATAAGAAAAGCTGTCATCCTTGAGAGTGGTCTAAAGCACGAAAGAGTTCCACAGCCCAGGCCATGGTACAAGTAATCCTGACATTTGGGTCATATGACGTGGCAGGATTTATGCCACTAGAGGTACCTCTGGTGGGAAAAGGAGCTCTGTGGATTTTACGAGAAGTCCCAATAGGAGAATCACAGGCTGAGTAAAAACCTAAGTTCTTACAATGGCGTACAAAATTTTGCATCATCTGTCCTCTGTCCTCTCTCTGACCTCAACTTTCTGTTATTCCCCCAACACTCTTCATTCCAGTCACACTGGCCTCTGTGCTGTTCCAGGAATGCTTCCAAAACAAGGGGTTTGCTATTTCCCTGCTGCCTGGAAGGCTCTTCTCCCAGATGTCTGCATGACTAATTCCCTCACTTCCTTTAAATATTTCTCCAAGTCACCTTGTTAATAAGGTCCATCTTGTAACCTGCTCGCTTCCTCTATCACCACCACACCCAAAGCTTCAAATCTCTATTATCCTCCACTACTTTTCCTTTTTTAAAATAGTTCATTACAAGTTCTAACATCTTGGATATTTTACCCATTTTTTTGAATTTTTACCTGTTTTCTGTCTCTCTTCACTGACAGAATATAAGGCAAAGATCTTTGTTTCATTTGCTGATATGTCCCAGGTGCCTTCAATAATTTCTGGCAAACAGTAGGTACTCAATAAATTTTAAGAATAAATTGAGAGGAGAGAATAGTCACCACTTTGACTATAATAGCCCTTGAAATGATAACCTTTTCACTTCAAGGAAATACTGAAAGTCAGGACAAGAAAAAAAAAAATACATGCATCTGAATAATGCCTCACAGGAACAAAGAAAAACAATCCAAAACTGTATGAGGAGAAATTAATGTAGTTTGTACAACAAAGATATACTAAATTAACTGGTCTTCTAAAACCTCATTAACATCTATAGAATTTCTTCTTTATCTGCAGCACAACATGAGCAATATTGCTTATCGTGATGACTTAAGATTCTTAAAGGAAATGCTGCTAAAATATATTCCATGTGTACTCTTCAAAAGTCTGGAGAAGATAATGCAGGTATTCATATTATTCATTTTGTATAAATAAAAACAGCTTGAATGGTCAAAAGTATAAGTAGTTAATTTCTCAGCTAATATTTAGAAAATACTAATGCAGATTTGCACCTTTGCCTGTAATTCTAAAAAAGAGATGCCCGATGTCATACTGTGAAATCTCAATTATCAGTGTATAGTTTTTCCAGTCTGCGGATTCTGTACCATGTGTTTCAAATCACAGAGTAACTGCTCTGCCCTACACAGAACATTTCTGACTGTCAGATTCTGTCTCCATCTCTAACCTCTGCCTATCCAGGTGTTCCCACATGTGTAGGTGACCACCTGCAAATTCTGGAATTGGCAGTAGTCTAAAACTAATTCAGACCCAGCAGAATCCATAGGAGATATTTCCATCCTGAGGCAACAACTTAATAAAATCATAAGTTAGTCCCAGTGGGGACCTTAGATACAATCTAATCCTATGGCATATAAACAGAGCCCTAAGTTGACGGCTCTCAATAACAGTGAAAGCACACAGTGTTGGCCTGAAAGGCTGAACTGAACATCTCTGCTTTGTTTCTTCTATTTCCTGTGCTTCCATTTGAGACATTTTTTTTTTTTTTCCCAAACAGAGCTGATTTTTTTTTTTTTAATTTAAAACACTTCTAAGTTTTATTCTTTACAGATAAAGAACCAAAATTCCAGGGTGGAAAGAGCCCCATGATTCAGGCATAAATGTTCTTTAGTTTAATTCATGCATGAAACTATTTTTTATACTACAGTCTAAGTATTGGAAAGGTTCTGTAAATTTCCTGAGGTTAATGAAACAAAGCCAATGAAAGTGATGGAATAGTCTTTGGAATACATAGTTTAAAAATGTATAATCAATGATGTTTCAAATTGTGAAAGCCAAACCAGGAGGAGGAGGACAAAACCCGGACAGTCAACACAGGCAGAACTACAAAGCTATATGGGCTACACTAAAATCTGTATCAACAGTTTTGCACTTTTTCTAGAACTCCATCTGTCTCCTTGATCTCCCCAGGGGCTATATAAAAGATTCTCAAACTTCAGTGTAATTTCCCTAAGAAAACCCTTATTTTTCTCCTTTAAATTCTCCCTCAGTTTCCCCCAGCTCTGTAATTAGAACTATAGACCCAGAAACTTCAGACAAATAGCTAGGGTTGATCCTAGTGTCCCTGTTTTCTCAGTTCCCTCATTGACTACATGAGCAAAACTTGTCAATAATATCCCCAAACATATCACCAATATTTTGTCCATTTTTTACTGACCTACTACTTTTACTGAACCACCACTTCCCTGCAGCTAAACATTGCAAAAGCCTGTTAAGAAAAAAAAAAAGGCTAAAGTTAAAAATAGATTTTGTTTATGACTTGGAAAAATTAAATCAGCTACATTTTTTATAGATTGTTTAATCTAGTTGACCATACTACTTCCAGAGGTTAAATCACCTGCTGAAGCTCTCACAGCTATCTAGTAACTAACCTAAAGCTGGAACGAGGGACATCAGTGCATCAGAAAGTCCAGTGTTTCATTACATCTTATTTTATTCATTTATTCATTCAGCCCATTTATTGATCATCCACTATATTTTAGGCAAAGTACCCGAGACTACTGAATACTGCAGAAATATACTAAAATTAACAGAATTATCTATAGCTATATAAAATAAAGAAAAATACATTTCAGAGTTTGCTTGTAACTGATCAAATTGCTTGCACACATACCAACTACCTGAATTTTACATCTCACTTATTTAGAAAACATTTCTTGCCTGACTACTGGCTCGATCTATCTCTGCTCTCTATCTCAGTGACCGCTTGCCAGTTAATTGCTCCATTTAGTAAGATATTTTGTTATATACTTTTTATATGCTTTTATATTTGATATATATGTCAAAGCAGTAAATTAGACATTATAAATCCCATCTTTCAGGTGAGTAAACTGAGGTTTATACACCATAGCTAGTAAGAAGTATAAATAATTTTGATCTCCTATCTCTACAGCTTATGCCTATACCCATTCAATTATGCCATTTTGTCCTCTGATTATTTTTCCTAGATCTTCAGTACTTGAATGTGTCCTGATTTTTTTAACTTCATCCATATTTTTCATTCTGAAGTCCATATAAGAATTTTTGGTCTCTATATTTGCACTATTGTTTTAAATGTATGTTTTCAAATGTAATACCCTGTCTGGAGCATTTTTGCCCATTCTATTTTGATAGCCTGCCTTTCCCCCACAACCAAAAGCCTGTGACCAAGTGCTGCGAATGACAATTATCCACAAAATATTTTTGGGTGTACCTAGATGAAATATGATTACTGTATTAATATACACAAAAAAGGAAGTATAAAATCAATGATCACATTGACTTTATAGCACATGACAATGATCACATTTAACAATGTGTTAAAAGTAACACATTGTTATTTTTACAATGCACATAAATGATTCAGTTCCACTGACAACAATAATTGAAATGAGGGACCAGCAAAGAGGAAGATTACCTTTCTGTCCCATGATAACCCACTCCTAACCATTATTACTGATACTACAGTTGTGATTAAAAAAAAATATTGAAAACATCACTAATCTTCTTTTCCATAATAGATTTCTCAAGTTGTACCTGGTCTACCCAGACTTTTTAATTAAGTTAAACAAGATAAGAAGCCCTGACCAGCCTGTCTCCAACTTGGTTTTTAGCATTACAGAGAGTAAGACAAGATGTAATTTCTATTCTTATATCTATCTTCTTTTCAGCTCACCCATGGCTTTAGGGTGAATCTCTTAAAGTTTGGCTTTCATGACTTTCCATGTATTTTGATTTAGTAGTTTTGGTAATAGTTTTGCTGATTAATATTTACTTCTCCTTCTTAAACCTTCTCCCTGAATTTTTGAGAGAGTTCTGTACCTGAACATCAGGTCCTGACCTTTAACATGAAATCTCATCATTCATAGTCCCTGCTCTCCTGAGTAAGAGGAGGAAAATTGTTCTGTCAGAATGGTGACATTTTCAATGTGACTTAAGAATTATTTTCTCTCACAATGTGAGAGTAATGCAAAGGAACCTCAGTCTTATAAATAACAAAGAGAAGGAGTTTCTTCATTTTAACACATTGTGAACATAGTGACTGGTCAGTACAACAATTTGCTTTTTTCTACTTGTTTTTCTGTTAGACTAGTGCTCCGTGTCTTTAAATTTTAAATATTTGGCCTTCATCAATTTAAATTAATCTTGTACTTCCAATTTTAGTTTGCCATTATTTAGACACATAGAAGTCAGTAACAAACATAGATGTATTTACAATAACCAACCATGAATAATGGACGGGACAATTTAACTGCCCCTTTTTAGAAAATGGTCAAATAGAACATGAAACCAAAGACCCAGGTCATGTTATTTTAATGACATCTATTTGAGATTTATCTTGAGTATGTCCAGTTTCACACCAAGTGGCTGGATAATTCAACATCCCACCTGCAGAGGTTCCTGGCCGCATAAAATTCACAGCCAGGACTCATTTCCTATTCACTTTTAGAAGCAATTTAAGCATTGATTTTAATGTTTAAAGGCAGTTTGAGTTCCAGATACCCAGATGCCTAATTTTTATGCTGTATTTTCATAAGAACATGGTTCAATTTATGGGTTCCTGTGAACAAGTTTTAAGTTTGATTTTTGGAGAAACAGGTAAAATTTAGAGGCCCAGGTGTATGTGCATTTTAAATGGTACCTTTTATTTTGAATTATCTTCTGGTAAAATTCAGGATCTCTTTATTTGTTTGATAATCTGTATCATTATAGACACATGCAACTTTTTAAATACTTAATATCTAAACTGGTCTATTCACCTATAGTAAAGCAAAAGACTTAGCAGAAACATCAGATTTTATTTTTATCCTCAAACTGTATATTATAAGGAGACTATTTTAAAAATTTACACTAAAATTTTAAGCAGAGAAATCTTTGAAATTGGAAAATAAGAACTGAGTTCCATTCTAACCATGTTTCTACATGAAGAATCTAACTAGAAACAAAAGTTTCTACTCCATTAAATCAACTACTGTAATAGTTGATTTAATATATGACTCAATGTTTCAAGCTAGACTTCACATCATATTTATGATTGATGAAGAAAAATTCCCATTCTCTTCATTCAGGGCCTTGACGACATGAATAGATACATATGTCTTACTATTTTTAGACCTCCCACAAAGATAGTTTGAATGAATATCAAATGAATATTAGAAAGAAACAGTGAAATAATTTTCTAAAGTTCTCTCTCTACTCTTCAGATGACATCAAAATCTAAATTTTATCTGTGTTATAAAACAGTACTTTGGTTTTTGAAATACAGAGTATAAGGAAACATCATAGGAAATGCCAATATGCAAAACAACAAAGCCTTACAGGCACATGAAAAGATGCTCAACATCACTAATCATCAGGGAAATAGAAATCAAAACTACAATGAGATATCACCTCACAGTTGTCACAATAGCTAAAGTCAACAACACAAGAAATAACAGGTATTGGTGAGGATGTGGCAAAAGGGGAATCCTCTTGTACTATTGGTGAGAATGCAAACTGGTACAGCCACTCTGGAAAACAATATGGTGGTTCCTCAAAAAGTTAAAAATAGAACTATCCTACAGTCCATCAATTGCACTAATATGGATTTACCCAAAGGAAAAAAATACTGACTTAAAGGGACTCAGGCACCCTGATGTCTTAAGAAGCATTGTTATCAATAGCCAAATTATGGAAAGAGCCCAAATGTCCACTGACCGATGAATGGATAAAGAAAATGCAGTATGTGTATGTAATACACACACACACACACACACACACACACACACACTGGGATATTATTCAGTCATCAAAAAGAATGAAATCTTTCATTTGCAACATGGATGGAGATAGAAGTTACTACGGTAAGTTAAATGAGTCAGAGAAAGAAAATACCATAGGATTTCATTTATATGTGGAATTTAAGAATCAAAACAAATGAACATGGTGGGGAGAAGAGAGAAGTAAACCATTAAAGACTTTTAACTATAGACATCAAACTGAGAGTTGCTGGAGGGCAAGTGGAGGGGGATGGGTTCAATGAGTGACGGGGATTAAGGAGGGCAATTGTGATGAATACTGAGTGTTGTATGTAAGTAATAAATCACTAAATTCTATATCTGAAACTAATATTACATTATAAATTAACTGGAATTTAAATAAAAATGTGAAACTTAAAAATAATGAAAACTAAAATCAAAGAGTCAAAAAGGGGGGATACGTGCACCCAAAGTTTCCAGTAATATTATATATAATAACCAAACTATGGAAACAGCCCCTAGTATTCAAAAACTGAAAAATGGATAATGAAAAGATATACACACAAAACACACGTACATAAACAGTGGGATATTACTCAGCCATAAAAAAGAATGTTATCTTGTTATTTGTGATGATATGGATGGACCAAGAGAGTATTAGCTTAAGTAAAATAAGTCAGTCAAAGAGAGACAAAAACCAATGATTTCACTCATATGCACAATGTAAGAAACAAAACAAATGAGCAACGGAAAAAGAGAGTGAGAGAGAGGCAAACCAAGAAACAGATTCTTAACTATATAGAAGGAACTGATAATTACCAGAGGGGAAGTGGGGAGATGGGATGGGTTTAATACATCATGGAAATTAAGGAGTACATTTGTTGTGATGAATACAGGGTGATGTATGGAAATGTTAAATTATTATATTTACACTTGAAACTAATACTACACCATATATTAATTAACTGGAATTAAAATATAAACAATCAAGACTGAAAGAGAAAGAAATAGAAAACCAGAACAGACCCAAAACCAGCAAGGAAATTGAAGCAGTAATCGAAAAACTCCCAACAAACAAGAGTCCAAGGCCAGATGGCTTCCTAGGGGAATTCTACCAAACAATTAAAGAAGAATTAATATCTAATCTTCTGAAGCTGTTTCAAAAAATAGATATGGAAGGAAAACTTCCAAACTCTTTCTATGAGGTCAGCATTACCTTGATCTCAAAACCAGATAAAGACCCCACCAAAAAAGAAAATTACAGACCCAAATCCCCAGTGAACATGGATGCAAAAATTCTCACTAAGATAATAGCCAATAGGATCCTACACCACATTAAAAGGATTATTCACCATGACCAAGTGAGATTTATTCTTGGGCTGCAAGGGTGGTTTAACATCCACAAATCAATCAATGTGATACACTACATTAATAAAAGAAAAGACAAGAACCCTATGATTCTCTCAATTGATGCAGAAAAAGCATTTGACAAAATAGAACATACTTTCTTGATTAAAACTTTCCATGGTGTAGGGATAGACGGAACATACCTCAATATCATAAAAGCCATATACCAAAAGCCCACAGTGAATATCATTCTCAATGGGAAAAACTGAGAGCTGAGGTCAGGAACATGACAGGGATGTCCACTCTCACGACTTGTTTTACGCAGTACTAGAAGTCCCTAGCCTCAGCAATCAGACAACAAAAAGAAAAAAAGTCATCCAAAGTAGCAAAGAAGTCAAGCTCTCACTCTTTCCAGATGACATGATACTCTTATGGAAAACCCAAGAGACTCCACCCCAAAATTGCCAGAACTCATACAGGAATTCAGCAAAGTGGCAGGCTATAAAATCAATGCACGGAAATCAGTTGCATTTCTACACATTAACAGTGAGACAGAGGAAAGAGAAATTAAGGAATTGATCCTATTTACAATTGCACCAACAACTGTAAGATACCTAGGAATAAAGCTAACCAAAGAGGTAAAGGATCTGTACTCTGAAAACTATAGAACACTTATGAAAGAAATTGAGGAGGAAATGGAAAAGCATACCATGCTCATGAATTGGAAAAACATATTGTTAAAATGTGTATGCTACCCAGAGAAATCTACAAAATCAATGTAATCCCTATCAAGATACCATCAACATTTTTCAAAGAGCTGGAACAAATAATCCTAAAATTTATATGAAACCAGAAAAGAACCTGAAGAGCCAGAGGAATGTCAAAAAAGAAAGCCAAAGCTGGTGGCATCACAATGCTGGACTTCAAGCTCTATTACAAAACTGTAATTAATCATCAAGACAGTATGGTTGGCACAAAAACAGACACATCGATCAATAGAACAGAATAAAAGACCCAGATATGGACTCTCAACTCTGTGGTCAAATAATTTTTGACAAGACAGGAAACAATATCTAGTGGGGAAAAAGTCTCTTCAACAAATTGTGTTGGGAAAAATGGACAACCACATGCAGAAAAAAATAAAAGTGGACCATTTTCTCATATCGTACACAAAAATAGACTCAAAATGGATGAAAGACCTAAATGTGAGAAAGAAATCCACCAAAATCCTAGAAGAGAGCACAGGCAGCAACCTCTTTGACATGGACCACAGCAACTTCTTGCCAGACACATCTCCAAGGACAAGGAAAACAAAAGCAAAAATAAATTATCAGGACTTCATCCAGATAAAAAGCTTTTGCACAGCAAAGCAAATAGCTGACAAAACCAAAAGACAAACTACAGAATGGGAGAAGATATTAGCAAATGTCTTGTCAGATAAGAGGCTAGTACACAAGATCTGTTAAGAACTTATCAAACTAAAAAAAAAAAAAAAAAAAAAAAAAAAAAAGAACTTTCAAACTCAATACCCAAAAACCAAATAATTCAATCAAGAAATGGTCAGAAGACATAAACAGACATTTCTCCAAAGAAGAAAAACAAATGACTAATGACTAAAAGACACATGAAAAAATGCTCAACATCACTTGGCATCAGGTAAATATAAATCAAAACCCCAATGAGATATCACCTCACACCAGTCAGATGGCTAAAATTAACAAGTCAGGAAACAACAAATGTTGGCAACTGTGCAGAAAAGTGGGAACCCTCTTACACTTTCGGTGAGAAGTCACACTGGTACAGCCATTCTAGAAAACAATATGGAGGTTCCTCAAGAAAGTAAAAATAGAACTACCTTACGACCCAGCAATTGCACTACTAGGTATTTACCCAAAGGATACAAACATTCTGATCCAAAGAGGTACCTTCACACCAATGTTTATAGCAGCAGTGTCCACAATAGACAAAATATGGAAAGAATTCAGATGCCTATTGAGATGAATCGATAAAGAAGTGGTGTATATATACAATGGAATAATAGTCATCAAAAAGGATGAAATTTTACCATTTACATCAATATAGATGGAACTAGAAGGTATTTGCTGAGCAAAATACATCAATCAGAGAAAGATAATTATCATATGGTTTCACTCATATGCGGAATTTAAGAAGCAAAACAGAGGATCATAGGGGAAGGGAGGGAAAAATAAAATAAGACAAAAATCAGAGAGGGAGACAAACCATAAGAGACTCTTAACTATAGGAAACAAACTGAGGGTTGCTGGAGGGAAGGGGACGGGGTAACTGGGTGACAGACATTACAGAGGGCACTTGATGTAATGTGCACTAGGTGTTATAAGCAACTAATAAATTACTGAATTCAACATCTGAAACTAATGATAAACAATATGTTAAATAATTGAATTTAAATAAAATAAGTTTAAAAAAATTAAAATTAAAAAAAAAAAAAAAAACAAGGCCTTCCATCATATGGCAGAAATAACTACTAAATGCTAATACTAAGTTGTCTGAGAACCAGTAGACATGCACTGGACTATGGCTTTTAACTCTGTACTCCCAGAGCAGTTTTGGGATTTAGGATCACCAATCTGTATATTCTTACATTTGATCTAGATATGGAGGCTGAAATCTGGCTCCGAACAACTTCTAAATATAGTCAAACCAGTTAATGATATATTAAGTTTTATATTTTATAACAGAAGTGAAGATGCATGCTACCCAAATAGAAATACTATTTGAATGTCATTTAGAAAGAAGAGGTGAATTTCTATCATTATTTATTTATAGAATCAATTGATATAACGGCATCTTTAATCCCAACTAGCAGACATCTATGTTTTCTCTCATTGTCAAGAATCCCAGTTGTCCCTTTCAATTTCAAAGGAATTCTAAAAATAATATCCTGGGACTCCTCAACAAGATTATACATAAATCCTATGATAGTCATCTTAATTATCCTGCTGATTGCTCTATTCCCACCCTGACCCATTTCTCAAATTAGAACTTGGTGGAATTACATTGAGATCAGCTTCACTCTCTACAATTTGCCTAATTTGGGGGTTCCAATAGTTCTCTATTAATGTCTCAGAGGAAAAACTATGTATTGCTCTTCCATTTATAAAGAGCCATTTTCTTACATCAGATTGTATTTAAAAGTATGTTATATAACATAAGGAGTTATAAGGAAGGTAGTTTATAAAACACTGTAAAGAAAGAGAAGGCAGTTGTTGATAACATGTAGCTCAGAAAATATTTAATATAATGAATACATAAAAATAATTATTATCGGGGAGCCTGGGTTGCTCAGTGGGTTAAGCCTCTGCCTTTGGCTCAGGTCATGGTCCCAGGGTCCTGGGATCGAGCCCCGCATCGGGCTCTCTGCTCAGTGGGGAGCCTGCTTCCTCCTCTCTCTCTGCCTGTCTCTCTGCCTAATTGTGATTTCTGTCTGTCAAATAAATATATAAAATCTTAAAAAAATAATAATTATTATTATCCAACAGACACATGAAAAAGTGCTCCACATCACTCAGCATCAGGGAAATACAAATCAAAACCACAATGAGATACCACCTCACACCAGTCAGAATGGCTAAAATTAACAAGTCAGGAAACGACAGATGCTGGCAAGGATGCGGAAAGGGAAACCCTCCTACACTGTTGGTGGGAATGCAAGCTGGTGCAACCACTCTGGGAAACAGCATGGAGGTTCTTCAAAAAGTTGAAAATAGAGCTACCCTACGACCCAACAATCGCACTACTGGGTATTTACCCTAAAGATACAAATGTAGTGATCCGAAGGGGCACTTGCACACAATGTTTGTAGCAGCAATGTCCACAATAGCCAAACTATGGAAAGAACCTAGATGTCAATCATCAGATGAATGGATAAAGAAGAAGTGGTATATAAACACAATGGAATACTATGCAGCCATCAAAAGAAATGAAATCTTGCCAATTGCAATGACGTGGATGGAACTAGAGGGCATTATGCTGAGTGAAACGAGTCAATCAGAGAAAGATAATTATCATATGATCTCCCTGATATGAGGAAGTGGAGAGTTAACATGGGGGGCTTCGAGGGTAGGGAAGGTAGGGAAGGAAAAAATGGGATCGGAAGGGAGACAAACCATAAGAGACTCTTAATCTCACAAAACAAACTGAGGGTTGCCAGGGGGAGGGGGCTAGGGAGAAGGTGGTTGGGTTATCGAATTGGGGAGAGTATGCGCTATGGTGAGTGCTGTGAAGTGTGTAAACCTGGCGATTCACAAACCTGTACTCCTGGGGCTAATAATACATTATATGTTAATAAAAAATAAAAAATAAATAAATTATTATCATATATTATTTTTGTGGTATTATGATAGAGCTGCAAAGGAAAACCATATGTAAGATATAATCTCCTGATCCTAAAGAACTTACAATTGAGTTGAAAAGGAAATAACATATCTCAGAAGACAATATGGTAGTTAATATCAAATTCTGGAATATATATTTCATGCTAAAAATGTTCAGAAATAAAAGTAATACCTTCCACTTGGTAGCATAATACCATTTGGTTTCATTTACAGAAGCACTTTAGAGGTTTACTAAGAGTGAGTTATCTTAAATTTTTATTTTCTTTCATAGTTGTACATTGAATTAGGAAAGGCACAGCAGAAGCAATGGTAAGAGGTATTAAATAGCTTAATCAAATAATTATTATAACTGAAGACTGAGTATAACACTGGATTCCAAATGTGAGTATCCTGAATGTCTGTCTATTTACTTCAACTATCTACTACATACATACACTGGGTGGCCCCTAGGGTCACAGAAATTAAGAAATTAACAAAAGCAATATGGCCCAAAAGATTATTAAAAAGCCCATTGGTCAAGCTATGAATGGAATTTTAATATACAGCAGATTAGCATGGGGAAGAGAGTTAATAAACATCTATTAAATATGAATTTCTTATAGTAAGTCACATTTTTTGTATCTAACCTAATTATTATGGTTTACCCATCACATACACTTGCTCATTCAAAGCTAACAACCTCATAACAACACTTTTAATAGAATAGTTAAGAATGGGGCACCTGGGTCGCTCAGTGGGTTAAGCCTCTGCCTTCAGCCCAGGTCATGATCTCAGGGTCCTGGGATTGAGCCCTGCATCTGGCTCTCTGCTCAGCAGGGAGCTTGCTTCCCACCCCACCCATCTCTGCCTGGCTCTGTGCCTACTTGTGATCTCTCTCTCTGTCAAATAAATAAATTAAATAAACTAAAAAGAGAATAGTTATGACTACTACAAAGCTTTTTACATATAACCTAGAGTCAGAAAATTTAAGTGACTTGTCACAGTTAAACAGCCCAGACTTAATTATAGATATTGACTGGGACACACTGTCTTCTTAGCGATAAGAGCTACAAAATAATCTTAACATCTTTCAACTATTTTTTTCTCTTTGTCCACTGTTCAGAATAATAGTAGAGTCCTAAGAAGGAAGTCATGTAAACAACAGTAAAACTTTGAAGACAAGAACTCTTCTATTACAGTTGGAAAAAGGAGGGGGAAAATGTACTATATTCTTTTTTTCTAGGAAACTTCTGATTACCATTCAGAATCTACTTGCAATGCAAATGAAAGGGTGCAGAGAATTCTCTCAGTATTACTCTTTACATTTAAACATGTCTCACTTCATTGCTAGCACACCAGCTTCACTGTGCATAATGAGTGTTGTTGGCAATGGATTTTGTACATTCTATAACTACAAGAAATAAGTCAAATCCTTCTAAAGCCTATGAAAAATTAATGCTTAACAAAAGAAGCATAGCAATTCTGTTATTCATTCCTGGATTACGTTAATCTGTTCCCCTTTGTTATTTCAATCTGGTAAACATTTTCTTCATGCTTTTGGATTTATCTTCCACATTATGAGTTTATTTTGTCCTCTTAATTTAAAATTGAACAGTGTGACATTTCCTTTAGGCCTGATACAATGTTGCACAGGGTTTTTCAGTTATTTTGCTTATTTTCTAATCAAGTAACACTGTTACTAGACACTGTTATTTAACATATGCTCAAATCAATGTGAAACCAAAATATGAGTATCTTATATAAGTAGATTCAGGTATAGAAAGTGGATTTCGGTCATGTGATAGACAGATTAAAGTAATTGTATAATACAATATTATATCCTTCACATACTTCTCGTGTCAAAGTTGAGACCCTTAGTCCATCCTACACTATTGTTTACCCATGATTCTGGGCTGGATTTATATCCATGTCTATTCAATGGGCACTCTTTCACGTATCACTCACAGTTGTTTAATACAATATATTAAAAAATATTACTATGAAATTTTTATTCAGATACCAAAGAATGTTTATGTTCTTTCAGCCAAAATAGACACTTCTAGGCACCTAAGTCATAGAAATACTCTGAACTACAGCGAGGAAAGTTTGCCCAATATTTATCTCAAAATTATTCACACAAAATATTGGAAAGAATATAATGTCCAGTATCAGCCAAATGTCAAGTGCATTATGAAACATCTAAAATGATGTGAGTAAGAAATATTTAATCACACAGGAATCTAGTCTAGTGGTTGAGTACAAGTCTTATTGGACTTTCTGGGTTCTCCTACAAACTGCTTCCACAAAATATCTCCCACAAACCACTAGTTGAGTCATCTTTAGCAAGTTATTCCTTGCTTCTTATTTTCTCAGCCGTTAAAATGGAGAGTGCCTTACATGTAATGAATCAGTGTATGTTAAAGTCTTTGAATAGTGTTTAGGAGGTAATTAATGCTCGAACAAGATGAGCTATTATGAGTATTTTATTATAACTCTAAAGTAATACATTAATGATTTGAAATATTAAAAAGATTAAAATAATGAATGTTAACCATACATTGAGATTATTGGTGGTATTTTTATTTAAAATTTGTTAATTTCATACTTTTTAATTAAAAATATTTTTATAAACATGTATTTTGAAATAAAAATTAGAGATGTGAAAATACACTTAACAATTATTCTAAGTGACAAAACCAACCCTACATGGCCTGTCAATTGATCATTGATTCCTAGATCCTTTTGAATCTAAAAAATTTGGAAACAAATTTTGGAAGCAGTCTTCCTATAGGACTGTTCCAGCCACGATTCACTGGATCATGCTGGGCTTTAAAGAAATAAAAAAACAAAAACACTATCTCAAACTAAGGGATAGAGTACTCTCTGCCCGTCACAGTTTCTCAGGTATCCAGATTGATGGAGAAACCATCTCAAAGTTCCATTAATGAACAAGAATAAGGAAAGCCCTAGACAACCTTGCATCAGCAATTAAATGCTTTAGCCTAAAGTGTCATACTGCTTCTAACAACTCATTGGTCAGAACTAGTCACCTGATGAGACTAAACAATGAGACAGACTTGGTGTGGCAAAAGGATTATCCTTTCTTTCACAAAAAACATGTTAAAGATTAGAAAGTTAAGGAATGTGCCTAGCAGTCTAAGATTTAAATGCCAATTGGCTAGAGATTTAATCATATGAATAATAGCTATACCTTTCAAAATGATGGTTTCAGTAAAACTTAAGCAAGAAATAAAGGAGGTCAAATGACTGAAAGGAGGCTGAATTTCAGATTTAATTAAGAGGGCAAAGGGAAATTTTTCAATATGCCACAAGGCTCTACACTTCTGAGTTTAACTGCAAATGTCAGAAATCAAGCAGGGAAAATAGTAAAAGGGAAAAAAAATCAATAACACAAAAAGCAGATGAGGTAATAAGTATAGCACAAATCTACCAAAAAGTGAATATTTCTGTCTCAGAGCTATTTAAAAGGTCCAGGAACAATGTCCTCTTTCTCCAAATGTCAAAAAATTTCATTTCTGTATCAGTAGACTTGAGAATTAGTTACTGAGTATTCTTGGATGTAGTCCAAGAATGGTCCCAACCTTCTGTAATTATCTGGGCAGTATCAGAAAATACAACTAACTTTTGCCCTTACTTTCTAATTTGTAAAATTACCTTTTTTTTGGGGGGGGGGTTGAATAACAGAAGATTCCTTTGAATTCAGCCCCAGAAGATTCCTTTGAATTCAGTCCATTCTAAACTAAAGGTTTAGATTAAAATCAGTTTTATATTGTCATTCTACCTGCCCAGTGAGTCCTCGTTTGTCATTCATTTCCACTCCCTTTCTTCTTCCACTGTCCTATATTATCCATTGTGTCATGTATTTTCTACTATATTTCTAGGGGCTCCTTCTCAATCTTCTGTTTACCCCCAAACTCTAAAAGTTGGAGTGCCTAATGTTTATTTCTTTGAATTTCTTTTCATCTACATTCTAATATCTATCAAATCTTTGGTGAACACATAAATGGCTTTAAATATTCTGATAATTCCTAGATTGACACCTTGAGCCCACAGTTTTCTGCTAATCTTGTTTATGTAATTAACTTAGTTTCTTGGCATCTCTCCTTGACTGTCTAGTAAGATTATCAAATCAACATACCCAAAACTGAGCTTTCTGGTCACTCCCCATCAACCACCACACACACTCACACCCAATAAATCTGTTTCTTCTCCATCTCTACTAGAGACAATTGTCCAAGTTGCTCAGCTTGAAAAACTCAGAGACAACATGAAGAACAATAGGTTATTTGGTAAACATTCTTTGCTTTATAGGTAGATTATTCAAAAGGTTAAACAAACAGACAAAAACCTTTTACAATCTCTAATCAAGAGCAGAACAAAACTCCAAAAAAACTTTGTCCTGTTAATAGGGAGAAAACCAGATTCTAATTTTGCAACAGTATACATTAGGTATTAAAACTCATTTTTAAAAAAATTTAATAAACCCATTATAATCTTAGCCAGCTTGACCACACATAAAACTCCTTTTCCAAGATTCATTTTCCATAAACTTCCTACAGCTTTTCTATGTTCATTCAGATTTTGTCTTTTTTTTTTCTTTTTTTTTTCTTCTCTTTCTGGAACAACAGTCTTTCCTTACCTACTTTTCATACAAAGTTGTTTCCTCTCATCCTTATTAAAGGAGCTTTAAATACATATATTGATTAAAATGCTTTATTCCTAGTGAAAACTAAGAAGTAAGCAATTGTAGATGGTTACACTCACATTCTGTGGATTGACAAATCTACAAATATATTTTATAATTTCTAGAAGCATATTCTTCCTCAGGAAATTTTTCAGTGTGGCGCAAAACATGTTTATTAATACACCCAATTATCTTTAGTTTCTCTGTAAATGCAAGCCAAAAGTGGATAAACCTATATTCAGTAACTAACATTTCAACATTGCATCTTATTTGGAAATTATGTAGATATTCAATGAATGTTACTAAACTTATATCAGTATAACTTCAAAGTTTTAAGTTACTGAAGACTTAGAAACTATTTTAAAGTAGACATACAATAAAGCATAATTATTATTTAAAGTTTTTACAAACTTTTACTTTCATCTATTTACTAGTTCTTAACAATTATGTTTAGATTACTATAAAAATTTCATGAGGCATTAAACAGCTTAACCATAATCTAAAATTCTCTTTCAAATTAATTTAGGCAATACCATCAGAGGTAGGGGGAAAAAAAAAAAAGATCTAGAAGATATACATAATCACACAAAGACCTATAGACAGCCACAGAAATCTTACAACTTTTAAAATTTTAGCCATGAGCTATGCTAATGAAAAACTCAATAGTGCATAAAGGGCTTTAGTATATAAATTCTGTTTCTAAGCTCTAGACTGGAACCACAAACTGACCAAGAGCTAAGGATTGGTGCAGCTTTGTGACATAAGGTTTAGCATAAGCAACTCCATTTAGGGCTTGTTGTCTTGTTTTTTCATACATAATACTACTCTCTTTGCTCACTCTGACCTCTTAACTGTTCTGGGCTTGAGGCCATTTTCACTTCTCTTTCCTGGACCCAAAATGTTCTTTCCTCATATATTTGCATGACTTATTTCCTTTCCGCTTTTAGATCTTTAATAAAATATCACTTTCTCAATGAAATCTTTTCTGACCACTCTATTTAATTTTGTAAAACCAATACTTCCTTCTACACAGCTCCACAACCTCCTTCCAAAATCTTATTTTTTGCTTTGTAGCATATCACCATTTCTCATACCATTAACTATCTACCTTGGTTTTTGCCTGATTTTCCTATTAAATGAAAGCTCCCATGAACAATGATTTTTTTTTTTTCTGGTTTGTTCATTGTTGTAGCTTCACTGTCAGAAAGTCATTGGTATATATTTCTCTTGTAATGAATGACTGAATTATTTCTACTTAACAGAAATATTTTGAACTGTGATGGGAGTATAATTGAAATCTTATTTATAATTTTATATTTGATTTTAAGGTGTTTATAAATATTTTAGCTGTTTCCATGGTATTTTAATAATGTTAAATCAGCTTGCTATTAATTTAGAAATCCCTAAAAGTCCTCCGGTTTGATACTCTTAAAACCAACACTATAATAATAACAACAACAACAAAATCACGTAGCTAAAATACATAATTGTTACTTTTTCCTGTATTACTGAAAAACTCAAGTTTTTCTGAAGTGTAGGACATTATGTAAATGTTAACCGTATTTTATGTTGTTTTACACAAATGTTAAATTCAAATCCAGAGGTATCTCATTTTATTATAAGTTAGGTTCAAAAATGAATATGTATGACACATATAGTCAAAATTCCCTTCATAATTTTATAAATCACCCTAAAAGTATAAAAAAAACTAAGCTACTGAGTGCCATTTTATATAAATATGTAAGTTAACTTGTAGTATTTAGCAGAATTCATGTGCAAATTTTAAGAACTTAAACATAAATATGAAGAAGTGATTGTATATAGTTGGACAGAGTTAAAGGAACATAGCTGGAATCCCATTGCTCAAATATAAGATATTCATAATCTAGGACATTAGGATTATTTCCTAGAAATCTTAGAAATGTTTCAGATCTGGATATGATTCTATGGAATGATACAAAACTTAGTAAAGTTAAAATGTTAAAACATAAATTTCTACTAATTGAAAATATCTTCAAATGATAAAAGTTTGGAAAACCATTTTGTTGAAATAATGATTTAAAAATCTTTCTATAAAACTATATAATGATTGATTTTTTTAATCACCAAATCCTTACAGTTGACCACCAAAACTGATTTTGTTGTGGCTGATCACATCAATGTTTACACAAATGCAGTGTTCTCACAGATCTCTCTTTGTAAGTGACAGGACCTAAAAAAATAAATGTCATATTCAATATTAAAGTTGTTTAATATAACTAAAGTTTCATTGAGGCTAGCTTAATAGATAGTTGTTTAATATACTTAAAGAGTTACTTAAATAAGTCTATATATTTTAAGGTATTTGCTCTGGCTAAAATTAATTTAAAAAGCTATATTTTAAAAGATTGTAAAATTAGACATTGAAAACAGAGATTCTGATTTCACTATGTAATGCTGTTAAACTTTAAAAAGGAGAATTAGTATCCAAGTTCCTTTATAACATATTAATCTGAAAAACCACATAAACTGCACACTTGCAACCTGGCACCTTAGAGAATTTCTCTCAATCCAAACACCGTTACCCAAATAGTGTTTCACAGAGATTTGAAAACTCATAAAGATTTTCAGACTTGGTTGGTGGTCCCTGCATCTTTCAGTGGTCCCACTTCCTATACATTAAAATTGTAGCTAAGGTCATTCGCACAGAGAAGACTAAGACATAAATACACGTTAAGACCTCACACCTCACAATGTGTCAGATACTCTGCCAGGAGCACTACATACATTATCAGTTTTAATCTTTATAAAATTCTTAGAGATAGTAAGTTTATTCTAGTTATACAGATGATTCAGTTAGAGACAACTTACCCAAACACAGGCTGCTAGGAAAGAGCCTCAATTTCTGATTAGGTTACTACTTTCAGTGCTTCTGTCATCAGGAATGAAAACAGCAAAAGGGATTCAGTACCAGGCTCTGGGCAATATGGTTTATACGCTTTATGTCATTTATCTCAATAACCTCAAAAGATAAGTACTATTATTCTCATTTTATAGAGAATGAAACTGAAATTCATGAAGATTATGTATATTTCCCAAGTTTACATAGAAGATGGATGTATCAGGGCTCCTTTCAGCTCTCTCAAACTAAAATTGCGATCAGTGGGTCTACCTCCTTTCAAAGTTAATAGAGCTTGAAGTTTAACTCCGAAGATTCCAACTACATGGACCTAAAAACTATGGGAGAAAAAGAGTCCAGTGCTACTTTCTGCTGTGTAACCAGAGGAATGCCACTTTCCTCATATTAAATAGGAGTAAGAAAAATTCATCCCTCAAAAGATTGTTATAGAATTTGATTAAGAAATTCATTTAATGCACTTAGTACACCATCACTGAGAAGCCCCCACCTTACTTCCTCTACCAGCCCAGGAATAACAAAAACTCTTTCCTCATCATGGTGAAACATAAAAGTAGAAGTTTATTGTCTTAAGCTTTGCCACAGATTTCTCCCACAATGGACTAGACTCAGAGTTAGATAATTGGTTAGAAGGCATAAATGTTTTCGGGCCACAACACAGAAAATAATAAAACCAGAAGACACCAAGAATCTAAGTCATATCATGATGATAGAACTTCCAACCACTTGGCTTTAGAATTTCATTAAAAACTTCACAAGAGGGGCGCCTGGGCGGCTCAGTGGGTTAAAGACTCTGCCTTCGGCTCAGGAGCCTGCTTCCTCCTCTCTCTCTCTCTCTGCCTGCCTCCCCACCTACTTGTGATCTCTCTCCGTCAAATAAATAAAGTCTTTAAAAAAAAAAAAAAGAAAGAAAGAAAGAAACTTCACCAGAGAATGTATCTCAAGTAATAGCTCAACTGTGTTTTATAATTAAGATATATATTTTATATTTAATAACAGAATTTTGTGTGCATATTTGAAAAGGGTACTTAGTTTATTAATTCATATGACAATTCTCCATTATAAACTGACTATACAAAGCAAATGACACAATTTCAGACAATAAGGAGATGAGTTTCTGAAATGGAAAACCTTATTGTTTTATTTATTCATAGTCTACCAGGTTCCAAAAAAGACAACACTGAAGCCATGTTATTCAAGCAAAATGACATAAAATTATAACTGCTTATGACAACAAAAACTTCAATATTCAAATATTTCAAATAACTGTACATATTTGATATTATATTTCTTTTGCTCAGGGATTAATTAAAATTTTACTCAGAACTAACTCCTGTGTTTTGCAACAATTGTCACAGACTATTTATCATGCTATTTTGGCTAAATTGTGTTTTATTCTCAAATAACAAAAACAAACACTTGTCTGCTTTTTTATTTGATAAGCAGTATCCGTTTTTTGTTTTTTTTTTACAATGCAAACTGCATTTTATGACAATGGAAGTGTTAATGAAAATTCAATAAATATTTACTGAGTTCCTACTGGAGCAAGATATTTTGCCAGGTCCTGAGAGGAATAGGAAGATAAATAAAATTTGTTTTGTGACTCCTAAGATTTTACCATATCATTTGTCTGAAATGCAGTTTACATGATGAGGCGGAATGGAAAATTAGATTGGGAGGAAAGCTAGGGCCTGATCATGACAATTCTTCCATACTGTGATTAAATTTTGGATTTATCTATATCATCAGAAGATTTAGGATTAGACAGACGAGTTTGAATCTGCATATTTCTATCTGATTAGCAATGAGATACTGATAAAGTCACTATAAGATACCCTCAGATAATATGTCATTTTAAGCTGTTGCTCAAAATGGGGGCAATACTGACTTCTTTTTGGTTATTTACAGCCATGCTTCTCCCACTTTCCTTTGGAACTTCCCACATTTCTAAAATGTGAGATCCCTTCATCTATTTATTTTATTAACTCCTACTCTTCTTTTAGATGTTAACTAACACTTTACATATTCAAAACATTTATCCATGGCATACATCCACGATGGGTCAGTTTCCCTTTTAAAAGTTTACAGCATTCTGTTTCCTCTCTTGAAATTATGTTTCTATAATTTATTATATAACAGAATCTGTAATAATGGCAGGGGGTGGGAGGAACAGGGGGTTAAGGTGACTTTCTTTTAGCTTACATTCCCTTCCTTCCTTCCGAGGTCAGGCAAGATGAAAGTGTTTAATATTTTTAAACAATATTTTATTTATTCATTTTAGAGAGACAGAGACAGAAAGAGCACAAGTGGGGGGTTGGGGGGAAGCAGAGGGAGAGGGAGAAGCAGAGTCACTGCTGAGCTGGGAGCCGGACATAAGGACTTGTGCCAAAGGCAGACTCAACCATCTGAGCCATCCAGGTGTCCCAAAAGTGTTTAATATTAAGAAAGACCATCACCCAGGGGCACATGGGTGGTTGAGTCAGTTAAGCATCCAACTCTTGATTTCAGCTCAGGTCTTGATCTCAGGGTCATGAGTTCATGCCCCACTTAGGACACCATGCTGGGTGGGGGGGCCTACTTAGAAAAAGAATAAGAATAAATAAATAAATAAAAAGAAGGCCCATCACCCAATTAATAGGGTTATTGATTGTAAGATGACAAATCATTTACCCTTGTTAAGTTTATCATATATATAATGTGGTAAATTCAATATATAGTTATTACATTCCTATTTTATACCCAATTCTGTGGAAAAAAAAAGTTAAAATGATATAATCCTCAAGGTTTTCTTGGCAATATGTACATACATATACAATAAATGAGAAATATTGAAGTATAATCAAATGTCATATCTGTTTTGTGTTCCTGGCATATTATCAGCACTCAACAAAAAAACTGTTTAATTGACTGATGAATCTCCAAATGATGAATGTTAATATAAACTTAGATTAAAAAAAAGGAGATCAATAATATGGACTAGAATACTTGGCAAGTTTTACAGGAAAGATGACTTTTAAGTGAGACCTGGAGATGGAGATAAAATTCAGCTCAGTGGCTTACCATTCATTTTCAATGCTTAGAGTAGTAATTGCACATAGTCGATACATAAAAAAAATTCAGAAAATGAAGATTCAAAGAATTACCAGCATTTGAAGCCCTACTAGAAATGTATTTTGTTTAACATAGTTTAGATTTTAAAATCTATGTTGAAGAATAAAGCTAATGAGAAATACATTGCTAATGAAAAGAAAAAAATAAAATAATGATCAGATATAAATTACAAGATTCTGATCAGTATTAAGTTAGACTAATTCTGTGAAATCTCTTCAGAAAGAGTATTAACAAAATGATCATAAATCAGGTGTAATATAAACATTAGGAAGCTCATGGTATAATGAAACCTACCAAGAAAACAATATTTACTTAAAAATGCAAATTGTTGAGACAAATTTCTTGAGCTATAACAACATAAAATAACAACAATAGAATAATAATTTGTTTATAAAAAGTAAATGCCTCCAGAACTCCAAACCCATAATTGTGAACTCCACATTATAATTTTCAAACACCACAAATTAAGCAAGTAAATCTCTTGGTCCCTGGCATCTGGAATTTCTTTCCTTAGATTTAAAATACAGCTTTTAGATTATCCCTATATAGGTAAAAACAAGAACAAAATTTAAAAAATTGAACAAACCATCAAAAATATTTTTTCTCGGGGTCCCTGGGTGGCTCAGTAATTAAGTATCTGCCTTCGGCTCAGGTCATGATCCCAGGGTCCTGGGATCAAATCCCGCATCGGGCTCTCTGCTCAGCAGGGAGCCTGCTCCCCCCACCCCGCCTGCCTCTCTGACTGCTTGTGATTTCTCTCCCTCTTTCTGTCAAATAAATAAAAATCTTTAAAAATATATTTTTTCTCCCTTTTTTATCCTATGAGTTCTTAGAGAATATTTTTGTTCCATTTGGATAACATTTGAAAAGATAAATGGTCAAAAGAAACTAATCTAGTAGTAGAGTTGAATCCTGAATCCACATTTTAGATTTAAAATCAACAAGGAAATATAATAATCTTCTACATTTTAGAAGTGAACATATGAACTAACAGTTGGGAAGCATCTCAAATATTCTGAGGAGAAAGTAAGTTGAGGAACTGAGAAAACTATTTTCTATGATTATTAATCATAAAGTCTATGTTTAACATTCAAATAAGTTCCCCCTTTGTTTTTAAATGCACTGAATTGGATACTGGTCAGGGGAAGTGTGGGGGCAGGGTGGGGAATCTGATAATTTTTTTTGAAACCAGCTTTCCCTATCAGTATTTTCAGAAGTCCATGACATAAATCTCTTAAAATCAAGAAATTGAGTTTGCTAGATTAAAGGTGAGCCATTTCTCTGTATACTGATTACCCAGTCTCTGGAATATAAAGGTGCGTAAGTAAATTTTAATAAGACCATTAACCCCACAAATATTTAAACTTCAGCGTATACTACAAAAAAAGATCAAATTATCTGTAAGACTCATTCTATTCATGTGTCCTTCCTTCACTTAAACAACTATAATCAAGGATTGAATGTTCTTAAATTTACTATGGGATATTTTACATAAAAGCTTTTTAAAAAAAAAAAAAACTTGTTTTGACAGGTGACAGATAAGTTGAATATTAAAGTGAATTTAATGTGATGATGTGACTCTTTTAATTGCTTTTAAGTCACTGCAAAATTATTCTGGTTGGCTAATTTACAATCGACTACTTTTTGTCTACTTATCTTGTCACCTGACATCTTGCAGCCTCCACAAATTTAGCTTGCTCCCTTTTGTCATCACCTTCTGTGCTACTGGTTTTCTCAGTAGCACCTCGGTTTTCTCATTTTCCTCCAACACTCTGATTGTGAAAAGTGTACAATGACCCATTCTACAGGAATTTCCCACTACCATGAAAGATTCAGATACTTATAAACAAAGAGAGGCTGGCAACCTAAACTATTTCTTTCCTAGACTCCTTCCCTAATCCTATTTTTAATGTTCTCCTGTGGAATTCTTCTAGACTTTTTTCTTATAATTCATCTATAACCAGTCCTGGCAAGATTAGATACCAGATCACCTTATTTATACTTTTGGCTGCCATTTTTCCATTTGCTTTTCTGTCACTTCTTGAGCCAGTTTGAAATATTTTTTTCCTTCGGGTAAGAAGGAGCTCCAAAATAACTATCTAGGCCCATTTCACTTTGCTTCCAATAGTTTGGTTCTTGGCCTTCTAAATGAGGAAGCACTCTGTTTTATCTCAAAAATTATTTCCTAGAACTTTGTATTAATTTAACCTAGATTGGAAATCACTTCTTTCTCACCTCTGCCCCCATTTTGGAGGTCTCTCCAAATAACAGTATTTTATGAAAATCCCCATTAACCTGGACCATTGCCTCCGGACTATTAATTTTCTGTAGCTCAATGATGGAAAATATGCAATCTGACAGATTTCTGCATCCATGTGCCAAACCTATCACCTCTCTTTTTCTATAACAACTTTATTGAGATATAATTCACATATTATAAAGTTTACCCATTTAAAAATACAATTCAATGGTTTTTAGTCTTTTCAGATTTGTACACCACTTAATTTTATTGCTGAATAAGAAATTCCCAATCTTCCTCTCTCCCATGCCTTTTCCTCCCAGCCACAGGCAGACACTAATCTCTTTAGATCTGTCTCCATAGGTTTGTCTATTCTGGACATTCACTTTGCTTTTTTCATGGAAAAACCCATCCCAGCAATCTATTCACAGCAGTGAATTGATCTTCCTCAGTCCTTGTTACAGACACAGAGCCCTCCATTGTGTGAATGAAACCTGGCTTATCCAGCCAGTCCCTACTAATAGATATTTACCCTGTTTCTACTCTTTCACTATTAAAAGAATTCCACTGAATGGACTTGCACATACATCATTTGGTCTTTTAGCCACTGCATCTATGGAAGCTATTCTTAGAAGTGGGCTAGTACACATGCAATTTTGCTAGCAATTGCCAAATTCCCCTCAATGGGGTTTGTGCTATTTTGCATTCCCATCAGCAGAGTGTGACAGCACCTGTTTTCCCCACAAGCCTTTCCAACAGAACATGTTCTAAATCTTGGGGTTTTGTTCATCCATTAAAAAAAAGTAACAGTGCGATTTTTTAGGTGAGTTCGCCTAACATAAAATTAACCTTTGTAAAGTGTACAATTTAATTCATTTGCATCATACGACGACTACCTCCATCTAATTTCAAGATATTTCATCACCCCAAAGGAAAACTCTGTACCAGGCAACCTTCATTCGGCGGTCACCCTTCATTTCCTCTCCATAGCTCTTTTATGTAGGCCATTGATCTATTTGGAGCTGATTTTTGTATATGTTGTGAAATAAATGTACAACCTCACTTTATTGCTTGTAGATATCCAGTCATCCCACTATCTGTTACTGAGGAGATTAGTCTTTCCTCATTATATGGCCTTGGCAACTTGTCCAGCATCATAGGATTATAGATGGAGTTTATTTCAGGACTCCCAGTTCTAGTCCATTGACTTAAATGACTGTCATTATACCAATATTACACTATATTTATTACAGTATCTTTGTAGCAAATTTTGAAATCAGGAATTGTGAGAATTCCAACTTTGTTCTTCTTTTTCAGGATCATTTTGGTAAATCTGGGCTCCTCACAATTCCGTATGAATTTCAGGATCTACTTTTCTACATTCATACAATGGGCCACTGGGAATTTTAGTATAGATTGTCTGAAATCTATAGATCACTGGGTAGTTTTGACTTCTCAGTAATATTGACTTCTAATCCATGAACACAAAATGTCTTTCCATTTCACCTAAGTCTTTAATTTCTTTCAGCACTGTTTTACAGTTTTCAGTATATAATTTTTTTTGCATTGTTTATCTCTTCATTAAATTCATTTGAGGGCATTTGATTATTTTGAATATTATTATAAATAGATTTGTTCTCTTAATTTCCTTTTTAAATAATCATTGCTGGTATATAAAAACAATTTTTATATTGATCTTCTATCCTAATGATTTGCTGAATTTATTATTTCTCATACTTTTGCTTTAGGCTTTGTCAATCTGTAGGTTCTTTGTGATTTTTTTTTTTTCTCCTTTTCAAGTAGGCTCCATGTTGGGCTTGAATTCACGACCCTGAGGTCAAGACCTGAGCTGAGATCAAGACTCAGATGCTTAACCAATTGAGCCACCCGGGTGTCGCTTTGGAATTTTCTGTGTGTCATCTGCAAATCGAGATAGGTCAGTCGAAATTTTAGTGATATTTTCAAATGACGGCAGAAGAAATATAATTACCTACATAGATGTAATAACTTGTTAAATTTATCAAGCAAGATTTTGAAGAAAATGAATAGTTTCTGATCTTCAAAGATGAATAGTTGTCTCTACAAAATTTTCTTGTAATTGAAAAACTCAGATAGGTTGAAAGTAAGAAGATAAAGACTTTTGCTTATTTTCTAGCTAAGTAGTTCCTGCAGAACTCAATGATGTCAAATACAAACTAAAAAAAAAAAGTGCACACACAAATACACAACCATCTGAAGGCAGGCAGATTCTGAAGATAAGTCAATATTCGAAAGTAGGAAGTGGCACAGATACAGTTACAAATTTTTCCAGCTTTCAGCTTGAGGGCTGGCTGAAGTCAGTGACTTGGGTAGAGCATAAAACACTAACAGAAAACCCACAGTCTTCATGTCATGAAGAATCAGAAGCAGAATGTAAGGCATCTGTGTCTGCTGGAAAATGAAGTTTGAATCCTTAAAAAAAAGAGAAACACTAGTGGGGAACCCCGTATGTTGTACACAAATTCTTCCTAACAGGATTCATAGTATACAGAATACAATTCAATATTACAAAAACCAGGAAAATCTGACTCACATGTAAGAAGACAATGAAAGGTGACCTACATTAAAATCACCTTCATGTAATGAAAAAACACATGTGTTAGATTAAATATTTATTCATGATGCAAACTCTTAGAAACATAATAGAAACGAACTTTTTCCATCTGATAAAGAACTTCTATAGAGTCATGCTCCTAACCTACTTAGAGGTAAACATGGACCAATTACCCCTAGGATCAGGACAAGAAAGAATGTCTGCTCTTAACACTACAACATTTCTGAAGGTAATACCTACTGCAAGAAGATATGAAGAAGAATAAAATTCATGAAGATTAGAACATGAGAAATTAAATTTTATTTTCAGATGACAAGATTATTCATATAGATAATCCTAAAGAAACTACAAAAATGATAGAACTAATGAAACAATTTAGCAAGATCTCTGGATAATAGGTTAACTTATAAACCATTTTCATATGCCAGCATTACAATATTGGGTATTATTTTTTTTAATTTCACTTACAGCAACATAAGACACTAAATTCTTAGAAATGCATTTAATCAATATAAAAGGCCTCTAAAAGAGGTCATTAAGACTTTAACATAAACCTGACAGAGATTACATGTGTTCATTTTATCACTACTTTCAAAACTGTGCATAGATGTAATAAATGTGTTTCATAGGAAGAATAAAGCACTTACAGAGTATTCCTAACATATAGTAAGTTATTTTGAAATTAAATGCATTTAAATATTATTCTGAATTAATATTTCAGGAGCATAACAGTGGCACCTTAGTAGGCTCAAAAGCATGGACCTATATTCCAACGTTACTTAAATCCGCAAACTTCCACATTCAGATAGAATTTATTCCTTACTTACAAATGAGTCAGATCATGTCACTTTCCTCCTCAAAATGTTCTAATGGATTTATATTCAATTTAGATTAAAATATAAAATTTTATATGGCTAACATGATCTGCTCCATGCCTTCATGATATGTCCCAGGCCATAGTTTCCCTTCATGTATTTCTCTGGCTTTACTGATGTTCCTTAAAAATAACAAGTATGTTTACCCTCATGTACCCTTATTTTCTCAAATTGGAAGTCTCTTCCCATAGGTTGTCACCCATTTTCAGATCTCTGCTCAAATATCACTCCCTCAGAGACACTTGCTTTGATGTTTCTCTTAAAATGGGATCATCTCAAACTCTATTACCTGAACAGCTCCAAATTTTCTATAAACCAATGACCCTGTCAATACATTCTATATTTATATTATATATTTAATATGTATTTCACATTTTTATATGCATTTTTAAATTATGTGCCTTCCCTAATAGAACACAAACTAAGTTCCACTAAGTTCCATGGGGACATATTTATTGTTTCTTTGTCTCTATAACTCTCCAGCTTAAGACTGTGCCATCTACATGGTTTGCTATCAATAAAGTCATTGAAAGACTGAAGTAAGGACAGTTTGTGTCTCTTTCTAAAGACTCCCTAGTTAAGCTCCTCTCGTTAGATAGGATTAAGTCATCACTCTCAGGTAATTCTAAAGCATAAAAGAGTAACTAACACTCAGCCCTGTGAAATATCAAGCTGTTTATGTGCTATTTGGCCAAGATTGTCTACTTTCACAGGATTGCTTTCATGACTCTCAATAGTTTCACCCTTGTGCACATTCACTCACACACACACAATTTTTCACAATGTAGCATTAGAGTTTTATGATGTGTTCAGACAGTGACAAACAGCACTTTTCCCGAGAGAGGTAATTTCTTTATATTAACATCAGGAGTTATTTCTGGCCAGATTTACTAACTGTGTAATTTTAAATTTAAAAATATTCCCTTTGCTATTGGTATCGTGTGATTACATGAGACTGCCAATGGTCATCATCATAACATATCCAACTCCATCTATTTTTCTGAGTAGTTTCATAATTTAGTTAGCTTTTATTGCATTTCATCACATTCTGCATTACTGCATAAATTCCTTAAGGCATTTCACACATTAATAGTTATTTCATCCCAAATTTTAATCTTGAATATCACTTTATTTAAGTTCCTGTGAAAATGGAATCCATCTGTATATTGACATGATTTTGACAGAAAACAAGTGGTTGCCAAACATTCTGTAGAATTCCATTCAGTGCCAATTTGGTTTTGGCAAAATTAATGGAAAATAGAGCACTAATGAACGCTTTGCCTAGAATAATATTTGATATTTATATAGCTTCTCTCATCAAAAGATATCAAACATGCAATAAGTGAAAATCTTGTTAACCTACAAAAAAAAAAAAAATTCCTGCGAGAAAATAGAGGTCATTCATTTATACTCCAATTTCATGTACTTTCCATTCTACGTTTTCAGGGACAGAGGTAGGGTTTTTAAATAATGACACATTAAAAAGTGGAAAGGAGGGGCATCTGGGTGGCTCAGTGGGTTAAAGCCTCTGCCTTCGGCTCGGGTCA
The DNA here is from genome assembly GCF_010015895.1 of Lontra canadensis. Classification (NCBI taxonomy): domain Eukaryota; kingdom Metazoa; phylum Chordata; class Mammalia; order Carnivora; family Mustelidae; genus Lontra; species Lontra canadensis. Next base: position 348,055 of record NW_022631046.1, on the reverse strand, counting down.
TGATCCCAGGATCCTGGGATCGAGCCCCGCATCGGGCTCTCTACTCGGCAGGAAGCCTGCTTCCCCCTCTCTCTCTGCCTGCCTCTCTGCTTACTTGTGATCTCTGTCAAATAAATAAATAAAATCTTAAAAAAAAAAAAAGTGGAAAGGAAGCTGTCCCTTATCCACAGAAAAAATATTTAAACCAGATTTGCTCAAACACTGGATTCAAATGAAATTTTGATAGGGTTCTTTAGAGCATTCCACATATGAAGACAGATGTGAATGATTATGTAATTCTTTGAAATGTGTTGTAAATTGATTAAATCTAATATTGGTCAGGAAGTATTTTGTTACACATTTTGCAAAGTACACTACTGTTCCTTGACTGTATCTCAAATAATATATTTTTATGAGTGGCAATGTTATTAGTTCATTCATTCATTGTTTAAAACATTTCAGAAATAAAAACTCTGGGTCAAAAATTAATCTTGAAATTTCAACTCCTCTGCCCCTGTGGCCTCCTCAGTTGCCAAATACTGGCTTCCTCTCCCTCCTACCTGAAGTCAGAACCCAGAGCTTCCCCTTATCCCTCTCGCACCCCACCCCCAGTGTTTTCTGTATTACAGCCATTCACAATGTGTGGCCCATAGACCAGCAGCATCAGTATTAACTGGGTACTTTAGAAAAGCAAAAATTCAGCCCTACACCAGACCCTTTAAATCAGATCTCTGAGAGTGGAGCCCAGAAATCAGTATTTTCAATGGTAATACTGATGCATTTTAATGTTTGAAAGTCACTGTTTTATATAATTTCCTTTTTTTTTTTAAAGATTTTTATTTATTTATTTGACATAATGAGAGAGGGAACACAAGCAGGGGAGTAGGAGAGGGAGAAGCAGGCCTCCTGCCCAGCAGGCAACATGATTCGGGGCTCGACCCCAGGACCCCGGGATCGTGTCCTGAGCTGAAGGCAGTCTCCTAACACCTGAACCACCCAGGCGCCCCTGTTTTATATAATTTCCTTTACCATGATCTGAAAGTCTTAAGTTAGAGGCTTAGATTCGTATTTTTCAAAATAAATAGTATATATAGCATTCTATCTGCTCCAGTGCTTATTTCTGAAATGTGTCTAGGTATTATTTAATTGCCTAATTGATATTTTTCAAGTGATTCTACGGTCTGACTTGGGAACCTATCAATATTCCCAAGAGAAGAGAGAAATTAAATCATCCCTTAATTTAGAAAAAAATAATCTTTATAGTATCTTTATAATCCTCACTTTAATCTTCATTACTGAAAAACTTACATATATATATATATATGTATCAAATCAAACTGTTGACACTGTAAACTTACAATGTTATATGTCAGCTATATCTCATTAAAGTTTAAAAAGATACAAATTTCACCTTATGACTCAGCAAATGTTTAAAAACTCAAATAAAAAGCACCTAGAGGGGCACTTGGGTGGCTCAGCTGGTTAAAGTCTTGGCCTTCAGCTCAGGTCATGATCCCAGGGTCTGGGATCGGCCCCATATCAGGCTCTCTGCTTGGCAGGGAGCCTCTTCCCCCTCTCTCTCTGCCTGCCTCTCTGCCTGCTTGTGATCTCTGTCTGTCAAATAAATCAATCAATAAATATTAAAAAAAAAAAAGGCACCTAGAATCAGTAATAGCTAATAGAAATGGTAACATTACCATTAAAAAGAAAGAAAAGAAATAACCTTGAAGCAGATAGCCTTAGCTTCTATTTGAGCAGCATATTTTACAGAATTACAAAAAATAAATAATAAACTTTTCAAAGTTTTTAGTCATAATGAGCATCAGTTTCCTTACCTGTAGAACAGGAAGAAATAGTATCCACTTTGCAGGTTTGCACTGAAAATGAAAAATTATAGTACAGCCTACAGCTAACATCATCCTCAACAGTGAAAAGCTAAAAGCATTTTCTCTAAGAACGGGAACAAGACAAACACGCTCACTCTCACCACCCAGAGAGCATCATACTACCTGATTTAAAACTGTATTACAAAGCTATAGTAAGTCTTTATAAACGGTTTTGGTTAAACTAGACAGTCACATGCTTAAGAATGAAACTTGACCACTATCTTATACCACACAAAAAAACTTATACCACACAAAAAAAATGGATTAAGGACTTGAATATAAGACCTGAAACCATAGAAATACTAAAAGAAAACATGGGCAAAAGCTTCTTGACATTCTTCTTGACATTCTTCTTTACACCTAACAAAAGCAAAAATTAACAAATGGAACTACATTGAACTAAAAATTCTGCACAGCAAAAAAAAAAAAAAAAAAAAAATTTTAAATCGTCTGCAAAATGAAAAGGTAACCTACAGAACCGGAGAAAATATTTACAAATATCATGTCTAATAAGGGGTTGGTAGCCAAAATATGTAAGAACACATATAACACAATAGCAAATTTAAAAATTTGTTTAAATTTAATTAAAAAATGAACAGAGGATTTGAGTGAACATTTATCCAAAGAAGACATGGATGGCTAACAGGTACATGAAAAGATGTTTAACATCATGAATCATCAGAAAAATGCAAATCAAAACCACAATCGGATACTACCTCATACCTGTTAGAATGGCTATTACCAATGAGTCAAGAGAAAACAAATTCTGAAGAGAATGTGGAGAAAAGGGAATCCTTTATGCACTGTTGGTTGAATGTAAACTGGTGCAGCCATTATACAATATATATTGGTACAGTATGGAGGTTCCTCAAAATAGAACTACCATGTGATTCAGCAATTCCATTTCTGGATATGTATCTGAAGAAAACAAACACACACACACACACACACAAAGAAAACAAAAACACTAACTCAAAAAAGATATCTGCAACCTAACGTTCATTGTGGTATTATTTACAACAGCTGAGATACAGAAGCAATCTTAAGTGTCCACTGACAGTTGAATAGGTAAAGACAATGTGATACACACACACACATACACACACACACACACACACACACACACGCAAAATGGAATATTATTCATTAATAAAAAAAAGAATGAAACCTTGCCATTTGCAACAACATGGATGGAACTTGAGGGTGTTAACGATAAGTGAATTAAGTCAGAGAAGACAAATACTCTATGATCTCACTCGTACGTAGAATCCAAATTGTGGACTTGTAAAACCACATTCTACAACTTTTTGTGCATTCATCTATGCAAGTTAAGATTTTTTCTTATTTCCTTAAACCTAACCTAGAAATAAAAATTTAGGGAAAAGCCTAAATAATGCCTGAGGTGTGAATTTTTATTTGAAAGAATGCTTGAATTTTGAAGCAGATTTTAGTTAATGGTAAAAAAGCAACAAAAGATGAAATTTGTTTTTTAGTATGGCTCCTCCTGAGAAAATACTGACTGATAAATAAGAATCCATGTATTATAATCTCTAGGCAAAAACAAAGATTTAGACAAGTTTCCTGGGGCTATTTGCCTAACTAGAGGCAATCACCTTTTCCCACAATTTCCTTAGGGATGTTCTGTTTTATGCTCTTTGGCTTTCAGTTGTTTAACATCTGAATAAATATCCATATAAACCTTAAAATAAGCATGCTTACTCTATCAGTGCACCTTTAAACATACTGAATGTTGGTGATTATTAGCAATCAAGGAAATGGGTAACTTGCTCATGAAAACCAAGTGCGATTCTGTCTCCGTTATCAGCATGTGGTTTGGAGAAGTACCATTTTAACAGAAATATCAGTACAGGAATAAGCAGGCCAACAACCTAGCACCTTGTTACTCTCGACATTCCTTACATGCTATCAAGAATACCCCAATATACCTTCTCTCTGTTTTTATCCTTATTAAAAAATCTTATTTGTGACTAAGGATATTTACCTCTGGTGACAGTGGAAGGTTTTTGTTTGTTTGCTTGTTTGTTTGAAGATTTTATTTATTTGACAGAGACAGACAGTGAGAGAGAGAACAGAAGCAGGGGGAGTGGGAGAGGGAGAAACAGGCTCCCACAGAGCAGGAAGCCTGACTCAGGACTCCATCCCGAGACCCTGGAATCATGACTCGAGCTGAAGGCATATGCTTAACGACTGAGCCACCACCCCTCGGTGAAACATTCTTAAGTTTACTCATTGGGCTATAGATCTTTCTCAGGATCTCCCTGCATAAAACTAAGTTATACTGTTTCCAAATACTAGTAATATATTCCCCGCTGTAATTTTATAGTATTTCCCTAATTCCTCTTATGCCTGATACCTGTCCAGACTTCATATTACCAAAAATTCTCTTATCTCCTATCAAATATGATTTTTAATATTTTGACAGTTTTCAGAGCCTCTGGGTTTTTTTTTTTTAATTTTTCCAATTTTATATTGCTAATGTTACAACCTTCATTGATTTTATTACCATTGGTCGATGTCTTTAAAAGTCCATCATTAATTTTGTACCATTATTCTTTCCTGGGTTATTTGAAGTAGAACCAGTTATAACAATGGAGTGTGAGTAAAAGGTATTTTCCAAAAATGCATTCTTGCCTCACTTTTTAAAGATATTACTGTTTTGGGTTTTTTATTGTTTTTAAAGATTTATTTATTTTAGAGGGGGCAGGGGCAGAGGGAGAGGGAAAGAATCTCAAGCAGACTCCCCACAGAGCATGGAGCCTGACACAGGGCTCCTCCTCACCACCCTGAGATCATGACCTTGGGATGATGACGTGAGCGGAAACCAAGAGTTGGGTTTCTCAACGAATTGAGCCACGCAGGACCTCTGTATTGTATTTAAAAAACAAAAAAAAACCTGATTTAAGTGATAAAATTTAGAGTGTCACCTCCTTCATAAGCAAGATTTTTTGATCTTAGCTTAACTTTGATACAAATCTTGTAGCATTTTTTTTTTAACCTTTGAGTCTTCTTTTGAGACACCCTCCACAGACTTGTAGGTGGTTGTTATGAAGAATTACTGAAACAATAGTTAACATATACAAACTAACACAAAATGCCAATGGGAAATGATTAATGTATTTTTCATTCCAACATCTAAGGGTTGCCTGTGGAGACTGCTCCAATTTTTTTTTTTTTTTTTCCCCTGGGGCAGGGGCTTCTCAAGGCATGGTCTCCCTATGATAATGGCAAATACCCAGGACAGCAAGGGCAATAGACCAAGCACATTTAAAGGTTCTGTGTGAAATGCATCCACTGATCAAAGCAAGTCACATGGCTAAGCTCAAAGTCAAGAGATAAGGAAGTATAATCTTCCCATGGAGGGGGCAGTGTTGGGGGCTAAGCAATATTTGCTGCGAAAATAATCTACTATGCCAGTAAAGTCTTTATAAAGCCTTTTCAAAAGTTAAAAGTTTAAAGAAGTAAAATAGTAACCAATACGACATTAGTGCTTCAGTGAGAAAGACATATTGATTTATTTTCCCATAAAAATGTAATTACCTATGGAGATTAGAATCAATTTTTAAATTGCATTTTGGGTTAACTGGATTTGAAGACTGGCCTGAAACCAAACCACCATGAATAGCATTATTTATATGTCCCAGTCATAAAAGTTCAACCTATCAACACTTATGGGGGGGGTGGGTGGGTAGTAATTTGGGGATAGACTGCATATGCTGCTGCCATACTTTTTCATAATTCCCACAGAATACCTAGAATTGTAATTTTGATTGTTGTGGTGGAAGCTTAGAGTAAAACTAATTTATTCAGATGTCCATTTTCAGAAGATGTGCATAAAAACAGAGCCCAAAGCAAATACCACCTGATATATTAATAGAAATTTAGCTCAGAGTATCCTGTTTACCTTCTTCTGTTAGACTTGTGTGTCTAACATTAACTATATGGTCAGCTTTTAAAATTACATTCATTTATTTATGTTACATAATAGAATTTAACAAAATAAACAATGGTTAACTATAACCTTCAAAAGATAAACAAAAGCTAAAATAGGGTATGCAATTTTATACTTCTACTAAAGTCAGTAGATTTGTACTCATCTCACTATTTTCTCTGAGGCTTCCAAGTGATCCAACAGTACACTTTTCAAAAAACAATTAGGTATTATTATAAGAAAAACACATAGACAGTGGACACACACACACACACACACACACACACACAGAATACACCTATTACAAGCTATTGAAACTGCCTTGATATTTAATCAGGCTCTAGTGTCCACATGAACTAATTTCTTAGGAATTCCATTTATCTACAGTAACATTAAGATAAAAATTTTAAATATGCAGAAATCTTAGAAAACCGAATTAAAATGTCTTTTTTTCTTTTTTTAATTGAAGTATATTTCATTTACAACATTAGTTTCAGGTATATCACATAATGATCTGATATTTGTAAATGTTGCAAAATGATCATCACCACAACAACTCTAGTTAACATCTGTTATCTATTTAAACATATGACTAGTCTTTTCAGAATCTCTAATAGAAGTAGGAAGTTCATTCCCTTATAGTAAAAAGTTAACATTATGTTTATTATCTACTACTTATCTTTCTTACTAATAGATGGAGATAATTCCAATATTGACATTTGTGACCCAGAAAAATATGACTAAATTTTTACCCCATTTTTATCACCAGTCTTAAGTTATGATTCAATAATGAAATAATTATAAAGTAACATACTTTATAAAAAGTCCATGACATACAGAGAGGCTGAATTCCATGGAATTTGTTTTGGTAATTGATTCAGAACAACCTGCCTTTAGGTACTTTGGTACAAACTAAATGCTGCTAAAATATTCTACATTACTTGGTCCATAACATATTTTTATTTTTTTTCTGCACATTAACAACTATGGGTTACAATAATTATGACATAAAAACATATTAATAATTTTGTGATATTTGATTGTGGCTACCTCTAAACTACATTAGTGGGCACCACATCTTTACCTACCCTAAGTTCCCCAGTGCCAACATTTGGGAAACTTCGAAGACCAAGCAGTTTTTTGTTTGTTTTTAACGTGGCTGTCAGTCATAAAAGAATTTTCAAAGTAAAAGATATTGCCTTACAAGTGAAAACAAAATCCCAATGGCTGACTAGACTTTTATAAATCTAGGTAAGGAAAATTCCATACTGTTTAATCTAGACCTTTCAGGTCCATGTCAGGGCAGTATTTTCCTATAAATCAACAGTTGTATAAGTGGAACACAGGAGTCTTAAATATGGGCAATACACAAAATGTACATCATTTTTCTCATGTCCCCAACTCTCAGCCTCTGGTATACAAGATTCGTAGTATGCCAAATACAGGATGTAACAAGGACCAACAAGGATTATAGATAGTTTTCAGTTAATTGGTAATAGAAGGTCTGGCCTTTGATCTGAATCAAGGATCTGTTTTTATCTTTGTCAGTCTTGATAGTCCATGAAATCTAAACTCTTGCAATTGTTGCTGATTTGTCTCTAATGTAGATTTCATTTCTGTTTTCTTGAAATAGTGGTACTAAGTAGGGGAAGGGGAGGGAGATGGATTCTCAGGGACTGATCCAGGGTTTTCATTGCCCTACAGTGCCTTTGTGTGAATATTTATGTACTGTACATTTACTCTGAGCAGAAGAAATACATCCTGTAATGTTTCACATCCCTCTTGCTCAAAATGCACTTACTTTAAAGTGATATCATGGGGATAATTTGCTGCCAAATACCTCCTTACTTTAAAATAAAAATGTACATGTCAAACAGAAACATATAAGCACATGGTGAAACTGTCCCTTGGCAGTTTCTAACCAATATGCTTGCACTCTTATTCACATGTATTGAGTAGTAATGGGAACAAAATATTTACCCATTAATATAAATGGTAAACATGCTGATATTTAAAAGACCTGGTGTATTACAAAAAATAAACATGACATAATATTTTAACTTGTTGGAACTTCAGCTTCATATGTCTGTTGTTCATACTTGGGCAGCATTTATCTTGCAGACTAAGATACAGTATCTAGAGAAGGGATGGTACATTTCTTAGGATTAGGTTTGTAAGATTCATTTGAAAAATCTCAGAAAATGAAATTTAAAAATGTCTCAAGACAGAGTTTCTATGTCACATAAATGAATTATAGAGGCTACTGGCTCCGGGCCAGTGATTTCAAATTGTTGAGAGAGAATTTCTTGGGTTACCCTTACATCTTACTGGTGATAATTTAGTACATGGTCAGATACAGTGCTGAGGGAACCTAGGAAATATAGTATTGATTCTGCGCAGCAAAACAAAGATTTATGAAAGATGTACTTAAGATACGTTAAAGAACAGAAAGATACAGTCAAATCTACTGGGGGTCAGCTTTGAGAAAACAGAACAACTAAAACACAGTAAATTAAATAAACTAAAAAAAAAAAAAACACTTTGTTGATTAAAGAAGTTTATTTGGATACCATTAGACAATAGCATGTTCTAAGCACTGTGATTCCTAAGTACACACACACACACACACACACACACAGACACACACACAGACTGACTTCACATGACTTACATGTTAGCAGATAAAGACAGTCTTTTGTTTTGTTTTGGTATATTGGAGTAGGTAGACTGATTTGTTATAATTGAGGAATCATACTTTCTCCTAAGAAGCCTGAGATTCAAGTTATAAAGTAATATGTGCTTCCTATCTTATATCTTATACCCTTTATCCTATACCCTGGCAGCGCCGCATCCAACTCCACATTTTCATTTTGTTACTAGTGTTATCTTCTCTCTGTTTCTCACATTTATGTATTTATGTCTCTAATTTGTAGAGAAACAAAATACCAGTTATTTTCTCTGCAAGTTGATCTATACCTTCCTTCATTTCTAAAAAAACACAAAAACAAAAAACAAATTAAAAAACCTCCAGGAAACCTGGGATTTTAATGTCCTAATTCTCCTCTTTCCTGTATTTACCAATAGATAGGATATGTGCAACGTGTTATCTGCCCCATCCCTGAAATCTAATCCCACACTTAATCCTGGGTTTTGTTGGATTTATTCAACTAACTGTAGTCAGTATTTTCTCTTCCGTGTGTTTATTCAATTTCAAGAATATTAAGCACCAATATTACATTATTTTTCACTAATTTTGAAACTTTGGGGAGTCCACTATTATCTTGCACTTTAATTACACTTAAAAATAGATATAGCTCAGAAGAGCGGCTTTATGACAACATAAAGACAAAATACAAGGGTGCTTCAAAGAGTCAAATAGGTTAAAGTATTTAAGATGTTGTACCTCTTTACCCCATCACTTGTTTAACTAACACACGTGATGTAAAACATGTTCTGCCTGATATTCTGATAGGAAATACTTGCGTCAAAATAATTGGTGAGGATGCCTTTAGCAGAAAAAGAGAAAAAAGGATTTTCTGTCTAGAAAGTACTATAGCTTCCCAAGACCTAGTAATAGGATTATTACACATGAATGGGCATGTATGTGTATATACCCATATTCTCACACTCAATACAAAATTTGTGAATATACTCATGACAATAGTAAGTATAAGAGAAGATAGAATTAAATTTCTATCAATTAACTGTAGGCAGATCCATTATATATTAAGTTTTTGTTGATGCATTATTAATAAAGTTGTAGATTTGTTTATAAAGTATGATTATATTTGTATGAAAACAAAAAATTGCAATCCATGTGTGTACATATTAGTATACATATGTGTAAACAATGAATATTTGGTAAAAGTATGAAAGAATAAAGACGAATTTCTTTAACATTTATTAATCATTAAGAGTACCCCTTGAAAAATTTTAGAGTGTTGTTATTTATGAATTACATTCTTTGCTATTTGATGCCCTGCGAGAAAAACAAGTAAAAATGTAATATATTCAATTAGTATTCAACTTCTTTTTGTTTGCAAAAAATGGAAAGATTCAGAGGCATAAATATTTGGACTCTGGTTTATACTGGGATTAAAGATGTTTAAACATATTTTTCAGATTTCTAATTTCACAAAATATTTTGTACTCGGGTTGTTCCTTCTTGTTTTCGAATTTAGCTTTCTAAACTTGGCAATATTTTTAGAGGAATATTAATTTGTATAAAATTTAGATTTTATAAAATAAGTCACCCATTCACCACAAGTAATATTATGGCATGCATTTTAAATTCTAGAATTCCAGTTGGCTGAAATCTTATTATGCCAAGATCATACTACAATCAAGCTTATTTCTGAATCAGTAATGTGGCCCTTTAATTATAACATGCAACATGAAGATACTGATCCCTAAAATTCTTAGAGATGTATTACCAAGTTTTAAATTGCTACTTCAATTAGAGCAGAAAGAACTTACTTTCTGCCAGTTATGTTAATATGTGCCTATAAGAAACTCTATTAACTGGCTTAGCATTTTAAACGTATTCCAGTGATGACTTAGCATTCTGGTAGACTGGTGACAGGCATGTGCCCAGATGGCCTACTCCTTAATGAAGGACTACTTTCAACAACCGCGGGCAGTGAGTAGACAGCTCAGTGTTGTGACCTTATACACACACCTCCAAGATGTTACCTCTCTGTAATTCAGCTTCTGTGGGACGTCTCAATGTACAGCTTTGCCTTTGATCTTCCCATCTTATTGGTGAGTCTCCCCGTATATGTATAAATAATCGCATTTCCACCAAATTCAGCTTATGGACCTGCATATCTTTCAAACAAGGAAGATCTACATGAAAATGGCTTTGAGGCATTTCTGTTTACATCACTCATTTCATTAATGACTTCATTCACCCACAACCTACCTTCACAGGATTCACCAAGATTTTTTTCAGCAACGCTACTGAAGTATCATCGGCATAAACATTATCAACTTAAAGTGTACAACTTGTTTTGATATATATCTTATATATCATACATATATATTTAATACTTATATTACCAATATCACCATACAATTAGAACTTTTTAGATTAACTCAACATCTTTCAAGTATACAATTCAGTATTAACTATGGCCTGCACCCTGTTTATTAGAGCCCAGAAACTTACTCATAATGGTTAAGTTTGTACCCTTGGACCACCTTCACTTCTTTTTTTCCATCCCTTCCCCTCCCCCCACTCCACCCCAACCACCACCCACCGATCTTCTGTTTCTGAGTTTTCTTCAGATCCCACATACATGTGAGATTAAACAGTATTTATCAAACAAGATTTGTTTTTCTGTCTGAAAATGTTGTTTTTAATTTGTATGTTTTAGATTTTTATACTGAAATAGTCATAGTATTTTGTGCCACTCCCTGCCCCTGAATAATCAATAATCCTCTAGGAATGCCTGAGGGCACTCACAGGGGCTGAGGTAAAGGCCACACAAGCATTTCCCCTCTGGGAGTCAGGCTTGTGGCCAGACCGCTATTGTGTTTCTTTTTTCTTTCTTGCTTTTTTTTTTTTTTTTTTTTTTAGACTTTGTTTATTTAACAAAGAGCAGGAGCAGGCAGAGTGGGCAGTCAGAGAGATGGGAGAAGCCGGCTCTCTGCTGAGCAGGGACCTTGAGGAGGGGCTCAATCCCAGGACGCTGAGATCACGACCTCAGCCAAAGGCAAACCCTTAACCGACTGATCCACCCAGACGCCCCACGCTATTGTGTTTCTTATTATGACTGCAAGACCCACTTTAGCGCAAACAGTCAGGAAACTTTCAGAAAAAACAAGGTTTATTACTCACAGGTTCCGAAGGATTCTCAGCACTCTGCGAGGTCGCAGATAGGGCCGAAGAGCTTGCGTCTCGGTTCTGCTTTTGTGGGGGTGGAGGATGGGCGCCTACGGTGTCTGTTTCCCGGGCTTTCAGTTTATTGGTGACCTTCAAACAGAGGCGGGAAAATCGAAGCACGGGAATTAATGCGCCGGAAGGGGCAGGGGTGGGAAAAACAAGCAGTCAAACCAGAGATCCCTGAACAAAAGAAGCTTCAGAGGTGGCGCAGTCCAGTGGCTGGCAATGTGTTTATTCCAGATAGTTGTCTCTGAAAAGCTAAATGTCAGGCACCTGCCGTACAGTCGGTGTCCACTGTCCAGGTGCTTGCACTTCGCAGAGTCACAGGATGTTAGAAAGGTCATACCAAGGGGACCCACGGACCCTTCGCGCTTTCCTCTAAGATTGCGTCTTACAGAATTATAGTATGAAATCTGAACCAGGAATTTGGCATTGGAGCAAAGTGTGTGGTTCTGTGCCATTTGACTGGTGTAAATTTGTGTAACCACCAGTTCAAGTCAGGATACAGAGCTGTTTGGACACGGTAAAGATTTCCTTCATGCTACACTTTATAGTTCCTGCATTGCCCTCCCGCCCCAGTCCTTAACCCATGGCAATCACTAAGCTGTTTTCCATTTCTATCATTTGTCATTTCAAAAAATGTTATGCATATTGAAACAAAGTACACAATAGTTTCGTTTTCGTTGTTTTTGTTTTTCTCAGCATAATGCACTGGAGACCTATCCAAATGGTGTTTATCAGTCGTTTATTCCCTTTTATTACTGAGTAGTATTTCATGATATGGAGATACTATCATTTGTTCAACCATTCACCTATGAAGGGATATTTTAGTTTTCCACGGTTTGGTTATTTGCTGCTATGAACATTCATATACAAGTTTATGTGTAGATAAAAGTGTTTATTTCTCTGGGATAATGTCCAGAAGTACAACCTCTGGGTCATAGAGTAAATATTTATTTAGCTGTGTTTGTTTTCTTAATACATTGCCAAATTATTTTCCAGCAATTGATATTGTCGCAGTAACAAAATTTTTTAGCTGTTCTAATAGGTATATAGTGATTTCATATTATATTTGTATTTTATTTCTTTATAACTACAAAAGATGTTACTGGGATTATTGATAGGAATTGGTGGGAATGAAAGCCCAGTCTCTTATGGTGTGTACTTGTACAACCCGAGGTTGGGAAGGGGATATTACTGCTCAGTAGGGTAAAAGTCCCCTCCCCAGGCTTGCTCTCTGATACCTCTGTGTGTAGAGTGGGGAATTGGGTCACCTCATGGCAAGGGTGGATAACTAGGATCTCTACTTGGTTTTTGCTGGCAAAATTAGGGGGAGGGCAGTTTTTCTGTGGTGTCTGGCTGGAATAGAGCAGTTATTGTCTAAAAGTTTTCTGTCTTGCTAATCTCCTTTCCTGGTCCTTTGACAGAACAGATTTAGAAAACAAAACAGGTTTTTTAGGGTGCTTTTTATTTTTTATCTGTTTAGGGTACTTTTGATTGGTGTTTTGGGGTTTTGGTTATTCCACCCCAAGTCTGAGATATATAAGGTAAAGTAAGCCCCCCCCCCGCCCCCGCAAAAAGATGCTCACCACTGTGGCATTCCTTGTATCATTATCCCATCAGCCTTCTCTCCACCTTTCAGAGTCTTTTTATGGTTGTTTCATATATGATGTTCTTATCTTTTACTTGTACATAGTAAGATGAATAGGGAAGATACATCTATTCCATCTTCCTGGAAGCCACTGTCGCAGTTTGTAATTTAATATTACCGTGCACTGTGCCCTGTACTATGCGAGGCAAAGAAAGTTTAGACTTTAAAGAAATTATCTTCCACTAGTGAAGGAGCAAACCTAGACAGATTATTTCTAAATGGCATTAATTAGAAGATATAGATATAAATCCTTGCCAAGGAGAACTCAAAGGAAGGCTCCACCACTAAAACAAGAAATTTAGAGAAATTTCTTACAGGATACAATGCCTGAATTGAGTCTTAAAATGTAAGCAAAAGTCACCAGATAAAGTAGAAAAAACAATGCAGCCAAAAGAGTACTTACATGAAAAACCATTATCTGGCATAATATATTTAAAGCTATTTCAGGATATGAGTATAAAGAAATATATAGAGACTAGACTTTTAAAGTCCTTGAATTCTGTCATAAAGATCATATATATATATGTGTGTGTGTGTGTGTGTGTGTTTTTCTAAAAGCAAAGTTGAATCATTGAAATATTTCATGAAAATTTAGAATAGGCCAAATTGCTTTCAAATGGAATTATCTAGTTAGATAAAGCTAGGTAAAGAATAAATTGAAAGGGGACAATATTAAAGGCAAGGTGAAAAAGTATGAAATTACTACAATATCTCAAGATACAGATAATAAGGGTCTTAAATATAGAAATGAATGTAGGTGTTTTAAAGGGAGAATACAAATATTCTGTAGGTAAACTTTTTCGTATTATTAATAATTTCCCCTCCACTGCCATAAGAAAGTGTCTAAAATGTGAAGCTCAGAAGAGAGGTTATGATTTTGAAGTCTTCAATAATCTCAAAAAAATACAGTGAAGCACACACAGGGGGAATAGAACCCAGTAATCTTAGAGTGAACCGGAGAGCTAGCTAGAATAGAGAATTATGAGATTATAATATATCTGTCTTATGGGGGTAGAGACATTTCACAAGGCAATGCCTGTTACAGTTACAAAAGTAGTTTAGATGTTCAGTAGAAAACCTTAAATAGCATGCTTGTTTATTTTGGCAATAAGATAATTATTGGTATTCCTCAAAAGCAGTGCCTTTCTGTGTTGTGTGTGTGTTGTAATGGGAACTACTTTGAAAAGTAGTAAGAATAAAGTAGACAATGATTTTGACTTTATGAAAATTGATAAAGGAAACAAAGAGTCTTATAGTTTAGGGATAACGATTAAAATTCACTTTTTTAAAATTTTAGATCAAAGAAAATAGTCTTACTCACAGGCTGATAGGAATAAATTAGCTAAAAATGAGAAAAATAATGCTGAAGACGACTATGGGAAGAAGGCAGTGATGGACATTGGGGAGGGTATGTGCTATGGTGAGTGCTGTGAATTGTGTAAGACTGATGATTCACAGACTTGTACCCCTGAAACAAACAATACATTATATGTTAATAAATAAAATAAAATAAAATACAAAAAATAAAATGAGTATATAATGATAGCATGGCTTCAAACACTGCTCCTCATAAGGCTTGTCACAGAGCAAACACTTTTTAATTCCTTATTGACTAAAGAGGTTATTGGAAAGAGGTTTCAGCCCATGAAACTATAGGATAGAAACTGTTTTAGATCATAAATATGTATGGGTGAGATTTATGACCAGGGAGGTAAGTGGTTCATACCTAGTTGCTTCAATTTCTAAGATTTCAGTGGAAATCCTATTTAACTGGTAGGAGCAGGAGGCTTGGTCTTGACGACAGTCTTGAGGAGAGGGCTTACATTTTATAAAAAGTGAGAGAGACTAAGAGGAAAAAATATTAAGCAGGGGAAAAAATAATCTAAAAAACAGGAGGATGCCTGTGTGGCTCAGTTGGGTTAAGTGGGTGCCTTCGGCTAGGGTCATGATCCCAGGGTCTTACGATTGAGTCCTGCATTTGGCTCCTTGCTCTGCAGATAGCCTGCTTCTCCCTCTGCCTCTCCCTGCCGATGCCCTTGCTTGTGCTCTCTCTCTAGCAAATAAATGAATAAAATCTTTAAAAATTTTAAAAAAGTAAAGATACATGACTCCATGTTTAAAAAAAAAAAAGTGTTACTTAGCTATGATACAGAATCAGTTGAAACTGAGAAAGTATCAATTTGTAAATAAAGCATCCACAATATAGATTTGTCTTTCCTTGGTCTTATGCTTTAACTGACCAAGACAAAGTTCTTTGAATAAATTAAAACTGGGAATATTGGTTTTTGGAAAAAAAAAAAAGTCAGAAACTCTAATTACTGTTTTTCTTTCTAATCCCCAATTTTCTCCTATGAAAAAGCATTTTTAAAAAATTGCTAGCACCTATCAACTACCGAAGTGTATTAATTATAGCCACTTAATATTAGATGTGTAACGCATCATTAAATGAGTGGGTGGGTTTCTGACCTTGATGAAATGGACACAAATATCTGTCTGGTACCAAAATGCAGGCCTTTCATCATGTTTATAGTTTCAAGTACAGAGTAAGCCTCCATTCCATCTATGTCATCCCTTCCCTTTATTCTTCATTTTCCAGTGTTCAGTTATTTTCTTCAGGATGGCAACTTCCTACTGTAATATTAAATTTATCAGAAGAGGCGAATCTAGGAAGTAACCTCATTCATCATTCTGTCTTCTGATTAGATTACATCTAAAATAATTGTATTTATAAACACCTGCAGAAGAGAAGATTTCACAACTTCTAACAACAATTTAACCTTCTTTGCTGTGAGAAAATGTCTTCCTTAGGGGTGCCTGAGTGGGTCAGTTTGTCAAGGGGCTACCTTTTGCTCAGGTCGTGACCCAGGGATCCTGAGATCAACCCTGCTCAGCAGGGAGTCTGCTTTTCCCTCTCCCTCTGCATCTCCCCATCTCTTGTTCTCCTGTTCCTCTCTCACTCACTCACTCTCTTCTCAAATAAATAAATAAAATCTTAAAAAAAAAAAAATTTCTTCCTTAGATTTTCTTAAATGCTGCATGTTCAAAAGGGAGCCAGGTTTCTCCTGCTCCCTATTGATTTTAAAAGATCTGGCCACAATCGTCATATAAAAATCTTGAGTTTAGTATCAGTTATTCCTAATAACTGAATCATAAGTAATAGGTGAGCAATCCCAGACTAACACGGTAACCAAATGAATACATTTATGACATGATTTATGACTGTTGATGTGTAACCCAGATGAACCACAAGACCATAACTGTCTTTAGCCCTAATAGTTTCCCTTGTTCTGAAGTTTGGTTTTATCTGAAATTAATATAGTTATTTTTGCTTTCTTCTGATGAGATTGGCATGGTGTATGTTTCTCCTTCTCTCGACCTATAACCTGTCTTTATATTTGGGTGATTTCTCATAAACAATGTATATATTTGGGTCTTGTTTTATGCACTCTGATAAATTCTGTCTTTCACTTGATTACATTTAAAGCAGTTAACTCACACGATCATTAGCCTCTGAAATTCCTCCGTTTTACCCCACTCCGGTATTAATATGCATGATCATCTGGAAGAGCAGATTCAGAGGTCATAGTTAGCTCTTTACATTCCTAGGGCTACCCCCCCATGCATCCAGTCATTTTGCCTTTTAGCCTCTCAAACCCTAAGAAAGGGCTCAAACGTTAAAATCATTCTTTCCCTGTAGAAAATCTCCTCTCTTTCCCAAGTGGAAGGTCACGTGTACCTTGAAAATGTAAAGGCCTGTTAACTCTCTTGTACATTGGGTTTGGCTGGGCCTTGGAGACCCCGGGGTATGAGCATCCCATTCCAAGTCAGACGGGAGCTTTTTAAATAAAACAGTGAGAATAAGTCTTCAAAGTGTCTTTCCTCTAATTGAGGATCTGTGCCATTATCATATTACATTGTAAACATTGAAACATTGAAAACAGCCAAATACGCTGGGATCTACCGAGCATGACTTCATTGATGCGGCTACCCACCTCACACTGTATGCTTGTTTCTCAAGCTATTTGGTAGAAATAGGAAACTTAGAATTTCCCCTGCCTGGCCCCAAGCACAGACATCCCCTGCAACTGTGAATGACCTAACATTCTTTTAAGTAGTTAGTTCTCTCTTCTGCTGTCTCTGAGTTAACCCTGACTACCAGACTTGAGCTCTTCCTCCACTTTCACTGCAGCTAGGGGGACACACACACTGTAATTTGGCAGTAAGTATGAACTTCCGCTTGCTTCCTATATAGCTCCTAAATTAATCTAATAAGCCAGGCAGCACACTTATAGTGCCGTATTAGTATTACCCTTCCATGTCCGTTGGGAAAAAATCGTGTGCTTAGTTTCTAGAGCAGAAAAAAAATTGCTATCCTTCACAAATGCAGTATTCTGATATGAAAGGACAAGGAAATACCAGCAAGAAAACAGGATATTTTGAAAATCAAAGGGATGTTTACTGCTGAGGAAATGGGAAGCTAAACGAAAATCAGGTATGTACATACTGAAGAACGCTCTTAAATTTATCAACAAGGAGCAGTTGGTAACCCCGGAAGGGGCAGGTTCAATGTAGTAGTAGAGGCAGTGTAGACTGCAGTAGGCAGAGGGAATAAACTTGCAATGAAGCAGCACAGATATTAAGTTTAAGATTACATTCCATCTAAAGTTTGAATTTTTTTTTTTCTTTTTTAAGATTTTATTTGACAGGGAGAGACACAGAGAGAGGGAACACAAGCAGGGGGAGTGGGAGAGAGAGAAGCAGGCTTCCCGCAGAGCAGGGAGCCAGATGCAGGGCTGGATCCCAGGACCCTGAGATCATGACCGGAGCCAAAGGCAGATATCTAACGACGGAGCCACCCAGGCGCCCCTAAAAGTTTGAATTTTATAAGGATCTTTTAAGGCACAGTATAAATAGCTTATCTGTCTTTTTTTGTGTTTTCCTTTATTGTTGCTAGCCTTTAAAACTCTACTTTTTTATATTTGAATGAAACCTGGCTCAGACTCTTTTTCACGATAAGCCCAGCACAAAATAGCAAAAAAATAAATGAGTTGAAAAATGCCCTTTCATATGAATTGTACTTACTGTGAAGTTTCAGGTATTCTTAAAATCTCTTGTCCATCCTCTTTTCCTTTGGAACTCAATTCTTTTATCTACCTTCTTTGAGAGCATCGGACTTTTTTTTTTTTTTTTTTAAGTAGGCTTCACACCCAGTGTGCCGCCCAGTGTGGGATTCGAACTCATGAACCTGAGATTAAGACCTGAGCTGAGATCAAGAGTCAGATGCTTAACCAGCTGAGCCCCCCAGGTGCCCCAAGAGAATCAGACATTCTTAATATCTTGACTTAATAACAATTTTATGGTTATATATACATAGAAGATTTCTCCCACAGTGTCTAAATGATTACTTTCTCTCTTTAGGTCTGATTAGTACCCTTGGAAATGTGAAACAGATCTCATTACATTAAGCCTAAAAAATAAACACATTCATATCAACTAGTTGTAGAAGCATAAATAAGGGTTTTTGTTAAAATATTCAAAACTACTTTCATTAATAAACTATCTTTGGGTGGTGAATATATTACTCATTTATTCATGGTGCAATCAATGTCTGAAAGTTTGAATCATCACTTGTAGGGTCATCTGGAATTATTTCCTCTAAAAAGAGTCTGTTGGTATGGGATATAGATCATATCTCAATTATTATTCAAGTTGATTGACTAGCATTATTATTCAAATTCCTCTTACTAACAAAGGAGAAAGAAAAGAGAAAACGAAGAAAATGAAGAGTAAATTTCTAATTCCTACTGAGTTATATTAAATAAGCTATATATATGATATATATTTATATAGTGTGTGTATGTATGTATATACCACACATATACACAGATGTAACAGTGTAATGTTAGTTATTAAACTGAAATTACCAGTTACAAAATGTATTTAGCAGAACTAGAAACAAGAATTAGATGAGCAGGATAACTGAATATCATAAGGATAAGGTTCATTAATTAAATAACAGATTTTTAGTTCTTTCTGCAGATTGAGTAATAGAGGCAATCAACTTCTATTCCATGAAATTTGCATGATTTTGAAGTAAAATCCAATCCTTAGAGCAATTAAAATCTAATTTGTTTGGAGGCCGATTCTAAAGGCTGTACAATAAAAGTTATCAAGTATAATGATGCAATTTTTTTAAGGTTTTATTTATTTGAGACGGAGAGACAGCACATGAATGGAGGTGGGAGGAGAGAGGCAGAGGCAAAGAGGGAGAAGGAGAAGCAGACTCCCCACCCAACAAGGAGCCCAAGGCTAGGCTAATCTCTGGAACCCAGTAATCATGACCTGAGTGGAAGGCAGCTGCTTAACCAACTGAGCTACTCAGGCTTGCGTGCATAGTTTATCTGAGGTACATTTTGGGGGTTTTAATATATCAGGAATTCATTTATGATCACCCATTTGCATGATCATTAAGGTAATTAATTTATTTAAATGCTGGAGACCATGAAATTCTCCAGTTACCTCATTATGTCTTCATTTCCTGCCCAGAGTTTCATCTTTAGGCACGTATTCTTTGCCAAATGAAGTGCTCGTTTTGTAAACATAGAACTAACTGTCCTTGTTGTTTTACTTACTGCCTTACACTAATTCTGCAAATGGCACAAGAGGGAATGCTTTGGACTGAAGTCATGTACTACAAACATAAGCTTTAATAACATGCAAATAATATATATTTATTCCGCTGTACTCTTTATTCAGAATCTTTTCAAGCAAAGCAAAGGGAGTAAGAATCATCATTTGCAATTTAAGAGGGTGAAATGCTTTAATTTAACATAAGAAATATAATAGACCAAATGTTGATTAGATTTTTAATTAGCAGATCAAAATAAAATATTGATATCTATATGATTATGAAGTTTAGGTTTGTTTGGTTGGTTTTCCCTTTCTTTTGTTTCAGTGATTTTCAACCAAATAAAAGTGTGTCTTTTCTACAGTGCTCAGAACTCAACTTCACAATTATTTAAGGAGTTTGCTGGCTGATTTTTTTTTCTTTTTTTTTTTTTTTTTTTTTTCTTTCATTAAAAGCCTGCAGCTCTCTAGTGATTGGACAAAAGGAAATTCTGTTTGTGGTTTGTTGTTGTCTTTTTTTTCATTTTCCATGAGTTACCCAAGTATCTACAGTGCTCACCTTTCTACTTTCTGAGGATTCCATAATGTGAAAGAGTCATGGGAATCATTTGTGATGCCTGAACTGAAAATCCATATATGCACATGTATAAAATATCCATATGTTCAAGGATTCTGGTAGGTGACTAAAGAATTCGGAGGCAAATAATATGTATGTATTGCCATTGAGCTAAACAAACAAACAAAAACAAACAGCAATAGTCTAAAGCTTTTTCTTTTTTCCTTTTTTTTTTTTTTTAATAATTGCACTGTATACTGAGAAGCTGCAAGCAGGGTCCCTACTAACGAGAATTCTCCAAATGGACTGTTCCTAACTAGGTGGTATGGTCAGCTTTGCCATCCTATCTAGTCTTGCCTTCTTTATGTAAGCCAAAACCTGGTGTTACTGGTATAATTAAGAAAATATATGTATTTTAACAAGTACAATTGAATTTTGAAAAGAAAAGATTATTTCTAATAGGAAGAAATCAAAAGGAATTGTACAGGTCATATTTGATCCAAATGCTGAAGAATTTACTAGATTTTGGTGGGCAAGGTTAGAGAAAGAGCATTCCTCTTAAATGAGAGAATATTGGTTAAGAAATAGTGCAACAAAAGTCTGGACCATCACCAGGAAATAACAGATAGGACTTATCAAAATTATGTATATGGCCCGGGAAAGTGTATAGATGTAAGATAGATATTAATTGGCCTTAGATATTTTGCAAAGAAATTTGGATTTTATTTTGTAAGTAGTAGGAAGCCATGTTTTAGAAAAATAAACCTACTCTAAGGCAGTAGTGACAGACATACTGATACTGAATTTTTTGCTGAGATTGGATTCTACTCTGTATTCACTAGGGAGATATATATGAGAAATACTAGTCTGAAATTCTTTAACAAAATTCAATCAAATCATTCCATAACTCCTTTTCTTACTGTTAAGATGTTACATCCTTTGTATTGTATTCTTATAAGTATTTTTTCCTGAATTCAAAATTTAAGACAGTGGTCATTCTTTTTATTATATATATATGTATATATATATTTCTTCTTTGGCTCAAGTTGTTCCTAACACACTTCTCTTTATAAGAAGAAAAAAAATGACTTTTTCAATAATTGGGAAGAATTGTTCCAATTTATACTAAGATCTAAACATGCAGGGCTCTAATTAAAAGTACAACTACTGGGGTACCTGGGTGGCTCAGTGGGTTAAAGCCTCTGCCTTCAACTCCGGTCATGATCCCAGGGTGCTGGGATTGAACCCCGCATTGGGCTCTCTGCTCAGCAGGGAGCCTGCTTCCTCCTCTCTCTCTCTCTCTGCCCGCCTCTCTGCCTAGTTGTAATCTCAATCTGTCAAATAAATAAATAAAATCTTAAAAAAAAGTATGACTACTAAAACAATGCTTTACACACCATGTGTATAGTCAATAAGTACCTACCTACAAGCTAAATAAAGGCTTGAGGGGCTGTATTTAGTGTTCTTTATTTTTTCTCTAGAGGGACTAGAAATGAGAGGGAAAGAAGAAAGCCAGACAAACTGATTATAGAAGGCAATCCAAATATATGACTTTAAAAAACAAAAAAAAAGCTTTTTTGATGTAGAATCAGAGAAGAGAAAATTAGGTCCTTTGCTTATAATAACATGTGAGTTAGAAAAAAGAAAAAAATATATATTATTCGCCCTCCAGAAACTTTGTTCTGGCTTATGTTAGCACACATTAAATTATTTAGTCCCTCATCTACAAAAAGAAGGATTTCCCAAATTAACTCAAACATTGATATTTTAGCTTTCAATATAGCTACATGAATTATTCTCATTTGTGATAAAAAGACAACCTTAATATCCTCTGATCATTGGCGGTACACTCAGCTCTGTGCCATGCCCTGAGTCGTAACAACGCATGCACAGTGTTTGAGTTCTTCAAGCAACCAATCAGACACGTATCGTGAAGACTTTAGCTTTTCCTTGTTCTCAGTTCTGTCCTCAGAACTGCATCAGGCTCAGGAAAAATAGCATGCCATAAAGAAACTAAATAGGTGCTCTGCCAAAGGAATTATATTCTCTTCTGTTGTTATAATTCATGTGGCCACGGGAGGACATCAAATGGTATTTTACAGACTTGTTTAACTCATCTCTCATTCTATAGGTTAGAATAATATTACACTATTTTACAGCATCAGCCACATTATGAGTATTGTTATATAATAATATTTGCTAGACCACCAAAAATGAAAATACTTTTGACAATTTTAGCTATTGGAAGAAGTCCATTTATATTCAAACAGCAACTTGTTGGCCTCATGCCAGAAATTGATGCCATGAAACAGGAGGGATTCTACTTCAAAAGAAGACTGTGTTTTTATTATAAATTTTAAATACTTGGCGACAGTTACGAACAAGATCTTTAGGGATGGTTGTTTAAATCCAAATATATAAGCCTAGGAAATGTTTATGAACAGTTATCTCCCAAATCTTTTTCTAGACCAACCTAGAGCTATCAATCAAAGCATATTTCTTTTAAGTTAAAAAAGTACATCTCTAATAAACTCATAAATGCGAGGCTTTGCATCTATTGCTTCTGCCAAATCAAATGTTTTGGCTGGAGCAGCAATAGATTCTGCTGATAAGGACCTAATATATTACCTGGTGAGGTGATCAGTCTCATAGCACAGGACAGCCAAGTCAGCCAGCAAGCTTCTCCCTTTTATGAGAAGGAAATACAAGGGCAAAACTATTAAGTTCCATTTTCATTTCTATTTTTGTTGAAGCTGAGCTATAATTAGTTTGTCTATTTCCTCTAGAGAATATTTACATGTAAAAAGTATTTCTGTTGAGTGTAGGATAAATATCTTAAGAGTTCGGTGATAAATTGTAGAAGTACATTCATTCAAGTAATAAAAACTGTGCTCTTTAATCTGATCATAAAATAATTAGTAATATTTAAATGCTTATGCAGCACTGTAGTGTATAAATGATGATTTCAAAATCATTACGAAGCCAGTAAATTAATAATTTTATAGTGAGGAATGTTGTCACTTCAGGAGAGCAATGCATTTATTATTGAGGAGTATATTAATTTTTTTAGTTCATCAAGTCAATAAAACATCTTAAGATAGAATAATTATTTTCTTGGACTGCCTGCCTTCAGACTGTCTGTGCATATCATTTATTGTTCTGATATATAACAGTGAATTCATGTTCGAAATACACAATCATAATAAATAGTGCTCAGCACAATTTAATAAAAAGCTATTATTCACTAAATAATCTCTATAGTGATGCTCCAAATATTAGGCAATGTTTCTGTGTGTGTGTGTGTGACATAGACACCGAGGATATTTTAGAAATAGGAAATACACATTTTCCCAATGGGTAGGAGAGATATCATATGTATGTTATAAAAAGAAGTATTTTTGCTTTCAACCATGTTGAAGCTAGGTGGTTTGATATGGAATAGTATACTACAGGGTCTTTAGTACAGCATAGTAGAGTTGAACATGGTATAGAATAAGATGAGATAGGAAAGGATAGGATGGGATTTAACAGTATAGCATAATATGCCAGAGCAGAATATAAAGCATAGCATTAAATTTAATTTCACGACTGATGTATAAGCATAAAATCCAGAATATCATGGTTGTGTAATCCTGAGGAGATCACTTAACCATACTGAGCTTCAATTTCCTCACCTGTAGAATGAAGATTCAAATAGTTCCTATGTCATAGATAGATGTTTTGTAAAGAACAGATTAAATAATGTACATGACATGTTTAGCACACATATCCCAGGCATACAATTGATTATGCTTTTTCCTATCATTTTTATTTTCATGTACTTGATTACATTCAGCTCATTTGTTATAAAAAGAGATCCTTTGTGTGTCATATATGTTGAGGTATTTCCATTCTTTCAACTTCAGGGTGTTTATTGCTGTACAGATGTTTTTAGTCTGTACATATTCAGTTCTGCCCAGGTTTTCCCATGTGGCTTCTGGGTTTATGTCACAATTAGAAAGGTTTTATTTACCCAATTTTATAAAAATTGTCTTTTATATTCTCCTGTAGCTATAAAATTTAAACCTTTAATATTTCATACATCTGAGATATATAAGTAATGTCAGATGGGTGTATACTTTATTTTTCCAAATCATGAATCAATTGTTCTAATCCACTAAGGTTAATTTCTGTATCTTGGATCTGAATTATCATCTTTATAATTTACCAAATTCCTCTAAATAACAGATTATCTTCCTGAATTTCCTATTCTGTTTTGTTGATACCTTCTCTATAACCAAGTCATCGAAAATTCCTACCAATCTGTTCCTAAATATAGCTGGAATTCACCTTGATCTCCACTGCCCCATTCTAGTCTAAATTACTATCTCCTTTTAAATTAGCTAAAATATAGTTTCCTAAATAGACTCCAGTGTTGCCCTTCCTCATGTCTGTTTTCCACAAATCAGATCCTTTCCTTTTTCCTTCAGTGATGTACCATTAGTTGTAAGAAGATTCAAATTCTTACGGGACCTGCAAGTTCCTAGAGTCTAACCCCAGGCTTCCTCTTTGATTTCCTCTACCAATATTGCTCTCACCCACCGAAGTGGCTTTTCTTTTTTTCTTTTATTTTTTTTTTAACGGGTTTTCAGGCAGGCCAATAACTTTTCATTTTCAGTCTGTCTTTTCCTTGACTGTTCTTTCACTGGTCTTTTTTGGTGCTATTTCCCAGTTCTATTTCTGTTTTTATTTCAGATGCCCTTCCCTACCTCATTCCTTGAAATCTAAATTAACATATGCCTTGTAGACAAACCCTATTAGCAGTTTTCTACATAAATGTTAAAGACATTGGTTAATTTAAAAATGCAATTGTCCTGTCTTTATAGCTGAATATTCCTGTCTTATAAATACTTTGTGTTCTCACTTAAGATACTACTTAAAATATTTTCTTATATATTATATACATTATATATATTTATATATTATAACTAGGTATATAACATATATTATATAAGTATATATTTATACTATATAATATAAATATGTAAATATATATATAAATATATAGTATAAATATATACTTACAGTATTTTCAAAGTACTAGCTTATTTCCAGATTTATTTCTGCTTCAGTGAGAACCAATTTCCTTGATAAATTACACTCCTTTTTCTGAAAATTAATTTTCCTTAATTGTTATTTTCTCATAGTCAAAATCTTAGTTTAGATTAAGGAATATTATATACAGAAAAGGGCTTCCTCAATATTGATTTAGGTTACTTTTTAAATTTCCACAGCAGAGCTCCCCAAAGCACTGTAGTTGACCCTAGAGGGGAACAGAAGGTATCTGCCCTGAATGCAGTGAGTGGGTAGGTACAGGTATCATCTAAGCTTTTTCAAGTATTAAGCTTAATCCTGGGGATGGTTAATTCTATATGTCAACTTGACGGGGCTAAAGGATACCCAAATAGCCCATGAAATGTTATTTCTGAGTGTGTCTCTGAAGGTGTTTCTGGAAGAGATTAGCAGTTGATTTGGTGGACTGAGTTAAGAGAACCACTCTCACCAATGTGGATTGCATTATCCAACCCATTGAGAGCTTGAATGAAACAAAAAGACAAAGGAAGGGCAAGTTTTCTCTCTCTCTTTGCCTGAGCTGGGGCATCCATCTTCTCCTGACCATGGAGCCCTGGCCTAGTCTTTGGACTCCAACACTTGTATTACTAGTTCCCCTGATTCCCAGAACTCCAGATGCAGACTGAAGTATGCTACCAACTTTCCTGGATTTCCAGAACACACATCATACATTATGGGACTCCTCAGCCTCCATAACCATGTGAGCCAATTTTTGTATCTCTCCATATATTTGTATTATCGGTTCTGTTTCTCTGGAGAACCCTAATATAATTCTCCCTCAAGGTGGAAGACTTAGACATTTTAGCTAAGTTTCCATTATGTTGTTTTTTAGAAAAACTAATCTGAAGGCATATGGCTGTGCAAATTGTTCCATTTTCAAAATTCTGATGGAGTTCTGAATGTCTTTCAGTGCACCACCCAACGTTATTTGGATTGTGAAGATTGCCTGCACTTAGAGATATAGTTACAATTTGGGAATAGGAGATTCGTCTATAGAGTTAAAGTGTTTGCTTTTTAATTTTATCTGTTAGTTTAAATTAGCTCTAGCTTTGGCCCTTTCTTATTCCTCACATATTTCTAAATGATAACTTATTACTTTATGAATTAAAAAATCCATAGCATTTGTTCTTTAAAAGCTGTGACTTGGAAGAATTTAAATAAATGAAGAAAAAGCTCACAATATTTAAATAGGAAAAAAATGGTTGCACTAAGTATGTAAATAAGTAGTTTCAGTATGATTCTAGTTGTTGGGAATATTTGTGGGTACAGGTATAAATCTACCTGGAAGAGGAAATTAGCATTGGTTATATCTATGAAACAGAATTTTAGATATTGATGTGTTCTTTGTACTTTTTCATATGTCCCTAAGTGTCTTTAATTAATGTCTTTAGTCTGTAAAAATCTAAAAAATAATACTATTATTAATAATTTTAAAACTAATTAGCAGTGCTTGGGTGGCTCAGTTGGTTGAGCACCGACTCTTGGTTTCAGCTCAGGTTGTGATCTTATGGGTCATGGGACAGAGCCCCGTGTTGGGCCCTTTGCTTTGCAAGGAGTCTGCTTGAGATTCTCTGCCCCTGTCTCTCCCTTCCCTCAACTCGCACATGCTCTTGCACTCTCTAAAATAGATTAATAAGTTTATAAAACTGATCTCAGTTTTTAAAACTGATCTCTAGGATTCTATTTTTATAATAATGATTTATTTCTGATATTTTAATATGTATCATGTAATTTTAGTAGGTATCGTGCAATGCATTTCATAGTGACTTAGAGAAACCAACTGTGGAATGTGGCAAAACATCGTTAATGTTTTCTTATATAGGAGGTGATAAAATTTTAATTGTGGAATAGTGAAGGCTTAAATAAGGTGAGAAGTATTATTGAGAGAGTCTTGTGAGATTTTCTACTTAGTTATATATCTCATATATACATATACAAATATAATTGATTTATAAATAAAATTGATTCATATTATATATATGTTTGGGATATACATAAGTATTGTAAGTGAGACAAAATAATGTTTTCTGTGGAGATATAAAAAATTTTAAAGCACAGATGCCACCTTTGAAATAAAGTGCACATTTTATTTTTCTGGCCCCAGGAAAGAAGCTGTTCTACATTTCCACTGACAAGCATGCATGGGCCATCATGATTTCTAGGTAGTCCATGTACACCAGATAGACTTTCCATAAGGGGGGAAAAAAAAATACATGGAAAGATGTAAGGTTAAGATTTGAGGTAAAATCTCTTTAATAAGTGTCCGGACTGGGGCAGGACCACTCCACCTTATTAGATAATGCTTGTAGATGAATGAGGAAACTTACCTGAAATGAGAATAGAGATGCATGCTCACTAAGGATTAAAAAAACACAAAGAAGAATATCTTCTAGCACATGATGTCTGATGACACTCAAATATCTCCTGACCAGGGGATAAGATGAATTTCTTGACTTAGGAAGACGGAACACAGTAAGAGAGCAGTAGAGGCTCTTATGTGGAAGAGTGCCTCAGTCACTTCTGTGAGAGCGGTCCCAGCAATGACATGAGGACTGCAGTGGAAGATTGGCAGTGACAGGAGGAGCAATACCTCTGTGACAATGAAAGAAGAGCTACATGCCAACAGCAATGTCAAGCGTGAGCCATGAGGCAGAACTTGTAACAGCTGGCGAAAGCCTAGAGGCGAATATATGTAGATGAACACCAAGGACGTTAGTTAATTTAACTGCTGTCAGGGCAAGATTCTTTTTTTTTTTTTTAAGCTTCTTACAGAAGCAGGAAAAAAATAAATTTGAGATTTGAAATCTTACTAATTCGAAACGATATAGGTTTAAAATAAAAGAGTATTATTATTATTATTACCACCAAAATGAATATTTCCTGTACCCAAGGAGTCCAATCAAGGGTTACTAAGATGATAGGGAGTGGGATATAGAGATGGGAATGTGATTAGGGGAAACCTTCTAATGTTCAAACTAGGCCATTATTATATTTGGTTAATTCAATATCGTGTGTTGTAGAATTTCTCAGTAAGTTTTAACATAGTCTAATTTTCCTTAGCAGCATGTAACACAATAGAAGGAAGAATAGGTCAATTTCCTTTTTTTTCTTGCAAGAAGGAAATGTTTAGCTTTACATGAGAAAAACATAGCGTTACTTTGCACCAAGTAGAGAGTTAAGAGAGTTTTATTCTTCTAAAACTATGATCAGGGAGGCAAACAGTTGGGTTGTGCCAAATAGGACTGCCTCATACTAGCTGAGGGTTCTATACCATGAGAAATAGAGAGGAGCTCAGATCTTAGGAAGGGAAATAGTAACCTCAGGGTTTGACTCTAGTGGTAGAGACCAAGACTCAGGAAATCATTAACTGATTTCTGATACTGGTACAAACAGCATCACAGACTTTGGAATGTCATTAAGGGTAAAGAGACAGATGGAGATTTTGTAGGTCATGAAGCTTATACAAATTACAAGGGGGAAATGCTTAAAGAAAAAATAGAAAACTATGAATATGGTACTAAACTACATGTTTATTTAAATAAAAAACAAATCCCAATGTTATAAATTTTTAAATAACTGACAAATATGATGATAATTATTCAAAATAATAAAATAACATTTTTTAAACTATCCTGCCATATTTCTAATATATTTTGGTCTTCATTTTTTTCTATATATTCTATAGTGTTCACCTCATATGAAAACTATATTATCATTTGTTTTTCTATGAATAGAAGAGAAAGAAAAGTTAGTCTTTCTTCAGGATTATTACCAAAATTTAATTTTTGCCATTGGTGGTTTTAAAAAATTTCTTCAAAACATATTGGTAATATCATGCATAGTTTTAGGATTATTGTCAGATTTGAAAAATATGCATCAATATGTTGTGATATTCATGTATTTTGAGTTCATTTTAGGAGTGACTAATTCTAAGTAGTTTTTTTATGAATCAAAAACAAAACCAAAATTAACAAACCATTTAATAATACACTAATGTTTGGTACGAATGTACATGTAGTGTTAAGCTCCATTATAATTCATTTCTGTTTTTGTTTTCTAGTATATCTGTTACAGTACTAAAGGCTTCCTTTGGTCTAAGCTTCCTATTAAAACAGAATATATTCCTTATGAGCATCTAACAGAGTATGAAAAGTAATCCATTTATTTTTCTTTACTGAACATATTCCCAATATTACCATGTGTTTTATTACTAAAGAAAAATTTGAAGATTTTTTTAAATCACCTCTATTGCTTTAAAATGTGGTCCTACTTTTTAAATTGGCATAGTGGTTGTTTTTAATACAATGGTTATTTTTGCAGAGCTTTATTAAGATACAATTTACATACCATAAAATTTCATTAATTGCAAGTATATAATTAGGTGATTTTTATTCATTTATAAAATTGTGTCACCATCACCATAATCCAGTTTTAGAACTTTTCATCACCAATAAAATTTCCCTCAATCCCACTTGCAGGTAACTCCTATCCATGCCTAACTACCAGTTAAACACTGTACTGCTCTCTGTCTCAATGAATTTGTTTTTTTCCTGGGATTTCATATAAATTGAATAATACTATGGATAGACTTTTGTATCCGGTTTATTTCTCTCAGCATGATGTTTTGAGCCACGTCCATGTTGTAGCATATGTCAATCCTTCGTTCATTTTCGTTGGTGACTAGTACTTTATTATATGGATATGCCACATTTGTTTATGTTTTCATAAACAAATACTTAATATTTGAATTTACTAAGTTTTTTAAACAATTATTAATAATGCTGTTATGAGCATTCACATACAAGTCTCTTTGTGCACCTATGTTTTTCATTTACATTGGGTAGATTCCTAAAAGTGGAATTGCTAGTAAGTCAAGTGAGACCATTTCAGCAGTGGCTGGGCTGCTGATCTTCATAGCCTTCCTTGCCTACTTTGAACTGGTATACCAACAGAGATGTGGGGACAGCAGCAGCTCTAAACAGGAAACTCCGTACGGTTCAGGTTATTCTTACCTGAATGAAGTTCAGTAGTTTTCATGAATAAAC
Source organism: Lontra canadensis (assembly GCF_010015895.1). NCBI lineage: Eukaryota > Metazoa > Chordata > Mammalia > Carnivora > Mustelidae > Lontra > Lontra canadensis. The sequence continues at coordinate 317,366 of NW_022631046.1, read as the reverse complement.
ACTTCTCAGCTTGTTCAGTGTCATTGGTCAATTTCCAGAGCATCAACAGGGTTGATCTGTTTGTCCAACTTTATAGTTGCTTTTGGGGGGAAAATTTTTGCTTTCCTTACTCTATCATGCCAGAAGTGAATCTCCAAAATCTATTTCTTAATTTTCTCCTAATTTTTCATTCTTTCTTTTTTTCTAGTATTTTTTGATGCTCAAGACAGTAAAGGGAACTCAAATTTTGTCTTGTTTTTAAAGCACATGTATATGATGGTCCATAAATGAGGGCAAGTTACATATTTATGTTGTTCAAATAAATATTTTAAATTTAAAATTATGAAAATGATACATATTGTATAAGCTGTTACATCACCATTTAAAAATTGGTTGCATTGTATATTCCATACGGGTGCTAAGCCAAATCCATTAATTTTAATCAGCTTTTAAGTTGTCTACTAGTTTAGTGTGTGTGTGTTTGTGTATGTGCCTGTGTGTATGTTAAGTCTTCCTCAATGTTTTATGCCATTAAAATGAACCTACTCTACTGGTTTTATTTAAAAAATGTATAATTTCTGATGTGGTCAAGATAAAAAATTAAGAATATTAATATGCCAATGTCATTCTAACACAACTGGCTATAAACTAGGAAATACTAATATGGAACGCCACGAATAGGTATTTGAATCAAGGTCAGTAAACTAATTCTAGGAAAATATCCCAGTGAAGATGAGGCATCCATGAGGGTCACATTGCTCTAGTGGGAATCTTGGGATGGTTTCCCAGTGTTTTCATTAAAAAAAAAAAAATTCCCAAGGAGATGAAATTTCTTGAACAGAAATATGTTCATGAAAACATTAGGTTTAATGTAATTAGCATGTGGAAGGAGAGAAAATTTATACTAGGAATTGTGTCATAAACTTTAAAAAATCACCAAGCAAAAATGCTTTTCCCAGAGAAATAATGTAAAGGACAATATTCTTATAATCATAGACAAAGGACATGTCAAGATCAGAACAGAGCATAGTAGAAAGTATGTGTGTGAAGGGGGGCGGGGAGGAGGGAAAGAGATGGTGAGGATGAGCACTTTGTCTAACTATAAGATATGATGATTAATTTTAGTCACTGTCAGAGATATGATACTAAAAAGGAGAAGTCTGTATCTACATAGATATTTTGATTCTAAATAGGAAAAATATTTTGTATCTATATAGATATTTTGATTCTAAACAGGAAAAACTTTTCAAAAATTAAACAAATCAATAAATTGTGCTATAAAATAGGAATCCTATAAAAAACAAAAATAAGTATCAAGGGAGATGTAGAGAGAAATTAATATAGTAAAGGGAATTAGAACAGGGTTCACAGTAGAGTTTGGTTAGAATGAATACAGCTGTCATGCTGGGCATGAAAGGTACATTCCTCCAATATTTGAGCTCAGACTGAGTTAATGGCAGGATACGTTTTCTACTTCTGTTCTAGGCTCACAAACTTCCTATACAGAAAATAACCTTTTCTTAAGTTCTATCCATTTTTTATTCCTAAATTCAAATAGCACCTCTGTAAAATGTTAGCATGCTAGCCTAAAATAATTTTTTAAAAAGATTTTATTTATTTATTAGACAGAGAGAGAGAGAGATCACAAGTAGGCAGGGAGCTAGGGAGAGAGAGAGAGGGGAAGTAGGCTCCCTGCTGGCAGAGAGCCCGATGCGGAGCTCGATCCCAGGACCCTGAGATCATGACCTGAGCCTAAGGCAGAGGTCTAACCCACTGAGCCACCCAGGCACCCCACGAGCCTAAAATAATTTAATCCACCTATCTTCTGTCTCCTCTTCAGTCTTATCTGTCATTATTTTACTGTATACACCCTGTGATCCTGCCTAATTCAGCTACTTGCTGTTTCTCACTTTGTTCTCTTCCTTTTCCATAATTTATGCCCACTAGATAGAGTTTTCTTCCTCTGCTTGTCTTAAATTCTCCAGCCTTTCAAATCCTTTAAATATTTTCAAGATGTGTGGCGCCTGGGTGGCTCAGTTGTTTGAGCATCCAACACTAGGTTTTGACTCAGGTCATGATCTCAGGGTTCTGAGTCTGATGCCCTAGTAGGGCTCCAAGCTTAGCAGGGAGTCTACTGGAGACTCTCTCTTTCTCCCTCAATACCTACATCCTGCTCACACAGATGCCCTCTCTGTCTCTGTCTCTCTAAAAATTAATAAGTAAATCTTTAAAAAAATATATCTTCAAGACCTGTATGTATTGTTAAGTGCTGTTTGTAAAAATCTCATTAGGGTATATATAGGAAAATGGGTTTAAGGTTCTTCGTTTAAAAAATTATGGAGATTTAAATAAGAGAAACACTAGATCTGTGTTCAGTTTTAAAATATAAACTATGTCAAACAAAACTCTCTTCTATGCAGTGAATTCCTCAACCATATTTATGTAAAATTCGTCAATACTGTTGAATGTCTACTACATACTGAGCACTGGTTTAAGCATTGCAGCTAGAACATTGATGACATGAGTGTGTCACCATGGGGCTTATACTCTAATGGGGGAAGATACAGTCAATAAATGAATAAATAAATATAATAAAATATAAAATGACTAATAAAAAGTGATATGAAAAATTAAAAGGGGGTAATAGGTAATAATAAGAGGGCAATATGACTGAAAGAAGCTAAAATATAAGACAGTTCAAGAGAGTAATTTAAATAGGGCGGTCAACACATTCCTGTCAAAGAGATCATATTTGAATTAAGACATTAATTATGAAAAGGAGCCAGCCATGGTAACTCTCGTGGTGGAGGTAAGGGTGGAATGTATTCCAGGGAGAGGTTACAGTAGTTAGCAAAGACTCTGACATGAGAATGAAGCCTATTTGAGTTCCAAGAAGATTATGCTGCTAGAACATAATATGGGGGAAAAGTAATAGAGAATGTATTCAAAGAGACAGGCAAGTACCACATCTGATAAAATGTGTTCAGTATAGCCAAAAAGTATGGGCAGATGTCACATGACTTAAATCATTCTCCAGCACCATAAAAATGAAATTTTATAATTATTTGTTGATAGAGTATCGCCTAATATCTTGAGCCCTTCTACCACTTTGCAATTCAGTCATGGATTTTATTAGTCTCTACAACATGTTATTCAAAAAGTGTTCTAAATTTTGTAGCAGATAATGTTCTTGAGGCTGAGGACCATATCACTAATTTTTGTGCCCTTGAAATGCATAGTTTGGTATCTTTATCAGGTATTAGGCATTATTTTTAAACATGTTAAATGTCCTGATAAAATTAACCTGAAATGAATATTGTTGGATTAATTGGCATGATTTGTAACTTTTTAGCAAGTAATTGTTCAGTGAAGAATTTTCTTTAATTTTTTTGTGATTTTTTGTTTACAGTATAGTTGAAACTTTATAAATCACACTTGTATTTGCAAGGATACATTAGATTTACTAGAGTATGGGACTTTATCTTATCAAACTTCATTATCCTACTTACTTTAGACACGAAAACAATTCTAATGGAGTTAACAAATCCAAATGGAAACCTACTGCAAATCGCAAATTCTGTAAAGTTAATTAACAGAAACTCAGGGTAGTCAATACCACCAAAGCAATACATCAAATCTGAAGAAGTACAAGGAGACTGGGTTATTGAATTCCAAAGACGTGCTTGTGTTTCAGGGATGAGGTAAATCAAGATGTGGGAAACTTTAAAAAAACTTGTTGCCTCCACTGTTCAATGTCCTCATCTCAGACCCTAAGATATAATGATGTAAAATACTACTGTATTCTTGAAAGAATATTAAATTACTATTTGAAAGGTTCTACTGCAAGGTTAAGTCAAGCTATCAGAGTTATATATGAGAAAATATGTTAAATACATTTAATAAACATGGCAAATTTAAGAGGAGAGTAATAGTGTTTTCTTCTAGTCTTATAAGTATGATTGACATATACAAAAGTCTCTGTGGATTTTAACTATTCAGACTTCACTGTGTAGTATCTTTTTTCCTGAAGATTCATAAAACTTTGCTCTTTGAGTCAATGTGAATAGTGTGAAATAAATCACCTTTAAGAATAGATTATTAAGAGGCACCTGGGTGGCTCAGTGGGTTAAGCCTCCGCCTTCAGCTCAGGTCATGATCTCAGGGTCCTGGGATCAGGCCCCACATTGGACTCTCAGCTTGGCAGGGAGCCTGCTTCCCCCTCTCTCTGCCTGTCTCTCTGCCTGCTTGTGATCTCTCTCTATGTCAAATAAATAAATAAAAATCTTTAAAAAATAAAAAAAAGATTATTAAGTTATTTAACTGACACTTTCCCTCCTTGTGTTCAGTAGAAAAAATGATTTCTGTACAATGGCACATAGTTTCTCAAAAGAATACAACAGGAAAACAAGACCTATCTTCAGTTTTGTTGGTGTCCCCTCTGTCAGAGTATTGCAGTGTTAGACCACCATCAGTCATCAATGAAAATTATCAGCTTTTTGTAAGAGTTGAAAACCATAATAAAGAAATTGTTAGTGGCAAGTATATGCTTCTATATTTTTTTTTTTTGCTGTAAATAAAGTAAATAACATTCCTCTTTAAATTATAAAAATCTGCCACAATGTCAGGTGCTCTAAGGAAACATGTGTTATTTATAAATATTTACTTTTTTGAAAAGTCCCATGTATGCAAACCATTCCTTCCTATTTACTAGTTTACTTATTTTTTGTTAACCTGACTATATAAGCATAGTTATACACTTATAGGACTAAAGAGACTTTGTGTTCACTGAGTGTCTGTTGTTTTTTGTGAGGTTTTCTTACCCTTTTGAAAAATCTGACGACAGCTGTGTACCCTCTCCTCAGAATAATGCACTAAAGCCCTTACCCACAAACTTCCTTTTACAAAGGGTTTAGGATCTTTGATTCTGTTCATTCCCCTGTCTGATATACAAAGAAAAATAGTTTTCTGCCATGTTCCTAGAGCTCTTAAGAAAAGATACTTCATAACATCGCTTAGTAATGCATTCCAAATGGTTCAAAACCTTTCTTAATCAGTACCATATCTCAGAAGAGATCAGATCTCATAAGTCAATGCAGACAAAAAACAGTTGTCCTCCTTTTCCCTGTTATTGGGTTAAATTGAACAGGTACATAGATGGAAATGTAACCATAAGTAAAAATCCCCAAATCCAGATTTTATCTGGGCCATTTTCATTTGAATAAAACTTTCCCTCTGAACTATGGACCAGCCGAGAAATATGGAATATATAAGGTGAAGTGTTTTACAAAAACAAACATCTGTATTTGAATTTTCCTTTAGTACATTCGGGAAAATCTGGAGGCACTTCCTCAGACTCCAGATCATAAAGAACTGACAGTTGAAAGCAATGACTTTCTCAACAGATTTGAACATCTGCTCCCTGTCAATATTCTCAACATCTCATCTACCCTGCACTCACCCTGTTCTCCTTGGCTCTACCTGAAACGTGGATGGAAAGCAGTCCTGACTTACCATGCATTCCACATTTTGTCTTTCCAGTTATAAGCATTTTTCAGCAGCAGGAATTCAACAAATAATTATTTAAGTGCAAGCTTGTTAGATTTAACCCCCGTGACTTAACACTAGTTTCTTTATCCTTTTCTAATCTCTTAACCTTTGAATTGTTGGTTTCCAAAGTCCCAAATTATCCTCTAGATTTTCAAGATTGTCCTAGAAAAGACAATAGGAAAAGACCCAACAATCCTTACTATTACAGATATATGAGTAAGAATAAACATGGAAGTGTGAAAAATGTGACATGTAAGTATCAACATATATACTGTACATGAAGAAAAAGTCTTTGGAGTTCTTGATAATTTTTGAAAGTATAAAAGAGTCTTAAGAACCTAAACAGTTTGAGAACTGTTGAATTAGAACAGCTAAGTAATTTGTTCAATGACACACAGGAACTGAAGTTTGTCACTTCAAAACCCATATTCTTCCTTCACCAAGCTATTCTCCCATAACACCTATTATCACCCAGATATTTTTGGATTCAGACATTCAACAAACAGAAAAATATAATATATGTATATATGTGGGTAACAATATTCTTTTCAGGCGTCTTTGTGTGTATGTTGTGTGTGTATGTAGTCTGTGTGTGAGAAATCATAGATGTGTGTTGATAAACACTAATGGCTATGCTCAGCTAGACTAGCAGCTTGTTCTGGGAAATCAAAAAAATATATGCATTTCTTTGAGCTGTCAATAATTATAAAAATTTAACTTTCCTATTGGTGTTATTTATTGATAACTAAGTATAGAAAGTGAGATGTTTGAAGATGTATCTTAGAATTTGTATACCCTGGGGCGCCTGGGTGGCTCAGTGGGTTAAAGCTTCTGCCTTCGGCTCAGGTCATGATCCCAGCGTCCTGGGATCGAGCCCTACATCGGGCTCTCTGCTCTGTGGAGAGCCTGCTTCCTCCTCTCCCTGCCTGCTTGTGATCTCTCTGTCTGTCAAATAAATAAACAAAATCTTTAAAAAAAAAAAAAAAAAAGAAGTTGTATACCCTTTTTTATAGTCTATTTGAATGTAAGCTTCCAGAGAGTACTGTTTGTTTTTGTTTTGTTTTGTTTCTGTTTTTGTTTTGCCAATTTGGTTGACTCTTATAGGTGCCTAAAAAAAATTCCTGATGTTCAATAAAGGTTTTATAAATTAACAGGTGCTAAAAATATACAGTAGAGAAGTTGTTAAAAAAAAAATGTCACGGGCAAGGTTAAGTGGCCATTCCCATCATTGGATATTTTTTCCTATTCTTTTCTTTCTAAAAATTCTACTTCTTTATTCTGACCCTTGTCTCAGCCAACTCAACTGTACCTTTCTTGATTATTGTATTTTTTTCCAGTTCCAGGGTCCCCAGGCCTTGTTAACCTAGCTTCTAAGGAGATAATCAAAATTCATATGACAAAATCATTATATCAGTGCAATACTTTCTGTGTTTGTCTAAGTCCTTCATATCTGATTTGCCTTTTATAACCAAAGGCACTATATAAAAATGTTTTTTTTTCCTCCTAGTGAAAAGTGTAATTATCCTTTCTCATATCATAAAATATAGGATTTTATCTATGAGAAATGGAGATCATCTTGACATTTTTAAGAAAAGATATAATATCACACGGTATGTCCTTTAGAAATATAATTGGCAGCCTTGGGAGAGAGACAGACTGGACACAGGGACTTGTCAGGAGGCAATGTCGATAAGTAGAGAAAGAGAATGAATAAAGCAAAAGCAATCAGTTTGGAGCAAAAGGGATAAAACCTAGAAATGTGTAAGAGAAAGAAATGCCACGGTTTATTGTAAATAATTACATAGGAGATAAGGGAGAACTCAGTGATGACTGAAATATTATGCAGTTTCTGGGAGGAAAAAATGTCATGCCTGAGATAATGCCTATAAAAAATAAAGCATGTATGTGGAAAGTAAAAATCTGCTTGAAAATCTTGACGTGTGGTGCCTGTGAAACAATGAAATGAAGACGTCTAGGTAGCATTTAGAAATATCTGGTTCTAGTACTTAGGAGAAAGACCAGAGCTAGGAAAAGAAAATTGGCAATCACATATTACTGATGGAAGCAGGATTTGGTAAAAAGGATGAAATCATTTGGTGAAGGAGAGAATGAATTACAAAAATGCCTAAGGATAGAAACCTATGACTCAGTCTTCTCAGATGCTTTGGAAAAGTGAAATGGGATAAAGAAACATATTTTATAAAACAAAAATACAGAAGGACTTTCTTTTAATATATCTATCTAATTAGCTATTCCAATGTCCACAAAAAAAAAAAAATTTAAATCATGGCATATCAACTGCATTGATCATAATTAAATCATAAAGAAAATGTTTATAATAGTAGACTAAAAGTAAAAATAAAATCATAAAATACTAGACACTATGTAGTATATAATAACACCATTACAATATAAAATATAAAAAAAATTAATTATATAAAGTAATGTAAAATATAGAATAGCATATAAAAATATCAGCATATAAATAACTATTAAGAAGCAGGAGAAAAAATGTTTAAATATGGGCTCAGTGAGGAGACTGAATATTAATAGAAGTTTGACAATATTTTATGACAGTTTTTTTCCCCAAATTGTCTAAACTTCAGTTTTCTCATTTGTAAGTTAAGATTAATAATAGTTTTCTTTTGCATGTAGAGCTTTAAATGTGATCATTCATGTACTTAGCCCATGACTAGCACTTGATAACTGTCAGATATACTTATTAATTTTGATAATTGGAACAAATAGAGAAAAGCAAAATAAATTGCTATTTTTGAATGGTTGATTGTCATATTTTAAGAAACTGTTGTCAGTCTATTAGTTCACAATTTCTGCACCCTGAGCAGGTTACTCAGTCTCTCTGTGTAGATAACAATAGCACTTACTCAACAGATTTGTTGTGAGAATATAATGAACAGGGTAAAACCTAGAATAGTGTTTGCAAATATATTTTTTATTGTGTTTATTTAGAACTCATTTTTTTGTTAATGTTCATAATAACCTTGTTATTGTTATTGTAAAATGATCATTTTATGGATTTCTTAGGATTTTTTTTACTAAATATTGAAAAATGCAGGCTGTTCTTGAAACATAAGTTCTTTTTGTTTCTTTTTTTTCTTTTTTTTTAGATTATTTATTTACTTATTTGACAGGCAGAGATCTCAAGTAGGCAGAGAGGGAGGCAGAGAGAGGAGGAAGCAGGCTCCCCGCTCAGCAGAGCCTGAGGCAGGGCTCCATCCCACGACCCCGGGATTATGACCTGAGTCAAAGGCAGAGGCTTTAACCCACTGAACCACCCAGGCTCCCTGAAACATAAATTCTAAATAGAAAAATATCCAGTGAAAATAAGCTTGGTATGGGCTATCATAACCTCCAAATATAGCCAATTTCTTTTTCTCAGTTTTATTAATCTACCTAAAAAATAATAAATAATCATCACATTGTATATTATTGTGCTGTGATATTTGAGTTTATTTTATGTGTGTGTTAAAAGGTATGTGAATATCTGCTTTTCAACTTGGGAGATCACAGACCATTTATTTTCATATTCTTGACATTTTATGCATTATCTTTTGGCTTCAGTATATACAAGTTCTATGAAACAACACAAACACACAACATCTTATAAATGACCTCAAGAAAATGTAATCTAGGAGTTGGTAATCTTAGTCAAGCAATATAAGCTTTTCACAATTTCTACACTTGAATAAAAAAATGAAACGAGATGTCAAGGGTAACTTCAGCTTTATTCACAACTACATATAACTAACTAGATCCTTCTGAAACTAAAGTACTAATAGAAAAACAATTTCAAATACAAATTTTGAGAGTACACTAAATAACATATTTATAAAATTATGGCACTGTTACTATTATTTGTTTTTAAACAAAATAAGGCACCCGCCTAGTGTACCCTGTACTTACACGCTGATCCTTTCCTTCTCAGTATCCAGTAATTCCGGAGGAATAAAAAAAATTAAAAAAAGTTATTCTGTTGGAGGACATGTTCCTGTGGATGCTTTTAGGAATTCCAAGTCAAAATCAGATAAACTCATTCATATTTTATTATAATTGCTAAAATATTACTGTAGTCACTGTGACAAATTATAATTCTGTAATAACAAAATCTACTTTTCACTTTGATAGGCAGCAGGAAAGCAAGAGATAACTTTTGTACAGTGCTTAGGATTTATGGACCCTAAAGTCCCAGCACTATCTTCAGATTTAACTCTTCCACTTTCTTGTTATCTGACCTTCACTAAATGGTCTAATCTCTCTGAAACTTAGTTTTCTCATTTGCAAAATGAAAATAATTATAATGACCTATAATAGTGATGCAATTCTTAAGGCTACCATGAGTATTAAGTGAATCAATAAACAGGTAGCACTTAGAACAGTGGCTAGCAAACAGCACACAATAAGTAGTATCTATTGTTAACATATAGAAATGTATGTCTTTATGGGTCTTAAAGCCTGTACATTTCTGCAAGTAATTGTTTTTGATGATGAACCAATAATCTCCCTGAATAAAATTTCCCTATTGCATTTTAAATTAGACATCTCTGGACAGAGATGCAGTTAATGCATCTCTGCAGAGGTGTCTCTAGCTGATTATGGAGAAGTTTGAAACAAATCAATAAGTTGATATTTCTCTTCAATCAATTGTATTTTACCAATATATCTTCAATATCCTTAATGGATAAAATAATATAAATCATTTGATTTTTTAAACAATGTGGTAAGAAATAAGACAGCAAAAATATTTTACATGATAAATAGAATATAACATTCCTTGTTACTATTTTAAATATTTTAAAACAACTTGTTCTCCTGGAGAATTTTCTTCCTTCTTCACAACTTAGTAGTTTTGTCACCTTGTACTGGTTTTTCTTTTTTTTTTTTTTCTTTCTTTTAATTTAATCTGTATCTCAGTTTCTTATCCAAAGGGAAGAAATTTAGATAACATAGAATGTTCCTCATAGTGTTGGTTGTAGAAATATAATGAAATGACACATGTAGACACTTAGCAGAGCTATAATATAGCAACACTGGGTTGTTGAACTTGTCATTCAGGGCCCAAATCAAGTTGCATCATTTATTCTTCTTTTTCCCAGGAGTTATCTTTTGGAATCTAGTTTCAAAAATACATTCTGAACTCCGCAATTTTCCATTGTTTTTACTGGACACCTCACAAGCTTCCAACATCTTTAAGCTGGGCTTCCTGCAAAGCTGCCATGTAAGTCATCATGTTACTCCACGTTTCTTCTCACAACTACTCACAAACTCCAGTGCTTCCTCATTGCATTTAAAATAACATTCAAAGTCTTGAATGAAATCTGGGTCTTCTCCCACTTCTTCATGACAAACCATCTACCTTCATCTCCTTGATGCTCTTTGAATAAGTCAAACAAATTTTCACCTCAAGACCTTTGCACTTGCCACTTTTGGTTTGGTCAGTTATTGCCTGAATATAATACATGACTAAGTATTTCAGTTATTTAGAACTCTGCTTAATTCATCTACCTCTTATTCCCTACTGTCCTCTTATCATTCTATTTCTATCTCTGTTTGATACATATTTGTGAACTTAATGAGCCTAAATATTCTGTTTTACAGAATATCTGTTATATCCCACAGTGCCTGGTAGGCAGCAGGTACTAATACTTGTTAATAAGCTTAATTGTTATTATAATAATTATCTGAGTAAGTTCCAGAAAATATACATTTCTTTTTTCTGATCATTGAATTATAACTGCTTATAAAGTTATAAATTTCAGAAAATAAAGTATTTGGCAAAAATTATATTGTCAAGAGTTACTATCCCCCCCCATTCCAAGAGATATAATTGAAATTTTTGACAAATTTCCTTTCGGCATATTTTAGTGCATTTCTATTTTAAAGAATTGAGATGGTGAGTAAAACAGAAATTATTATAGCTATTTAAAACGGGAATATGAAAAAAATAAAAAATTAAACTGGAATATGTTTAATATAGGTTATCAGATACTTATAAAATCACTGAGTTATGAATAAATAAGGATACAAAAAGTCACTGTTAGCCTTCCGGATGCCAGTCCCTCTCAAGGTGTCAGGCAGTCACAGGAATCACAGGAAATTTCAGGGGATAAGTATAGCAGTTTACAGCAATGAGGTAGATGATTCACAGAAAAACACCCTGAAGGACTGCAAAATTTTCCCAACTGCCAAAGTGCATGCTTATCCACTAATGCTGGAGGAAAAATAATGTGCTCCAAACTGTCCGTCCTTTATTCTTCTCCATCTCAGTAAATGCTATCCCTTTCTGCCAGTTGCCCACACCAATTATCTAGATGGTATTATTAACCTTTAATCTCCTCTCCAATTCTAGTCTTGAGTACTGTTTTTTCTTAAATTCCAAAGTTATCTTAAATGTCCCCTTTCTTTCCATCTTTGTTTGTAGCAATTTACCTCATTCCTCAGTTGTGGAAACATTCTACATTCTTGCTTCCCAATCCAATCTATTCTCCACATGGGACTCAAAACTTTTTGTGTTAACTTAAATGAGAAGGACTTCCATTACACTTAGAGTAATATGAAATTTATGAAGGACAAGAGTTAGCAATTGACTGTTTAAAATGAATAAGAGTTATAAAGGAAGAGAAGTGTGGTTTTACTCACTCTGGAAGTAAATTGGATCAAGATATTAAAAAAGTATTTGTATTGTATTTCTAGAGCATTGGTCAGGAATAGAAAATAATAAATAAAGATGGGGAGGTATCAACAGAATTATTTCTTCTAAGAAGTCTGACCTAATGACCAACTTACCAATACACTAAGTTCTTAAATAAACTGTATTAAAGTGAAAGTAAGATTCAATGATTAATTTATGAAATGGGGCACAGAAATTCTAAAGGTGAAGGAAAAAAAAGCAACAGCAGAAAGTTGTAAAAAGAAAAAAAAAATAAGAACCGGATGGTTGGTCTTTTTTTCAAACTGAGTTAAGGTATTAGAGGAAAGTCTAAAACTTCATACAATGATTCTAGACTTTAGCACTTCTCTATGCTAATAAATTCTCACCAGTTTTCTTAGTGTTTACCAGTTGGATACTGGAAGTCTGCTATAACACAGACACCCCACTCACACACACAAACACAGCCACCTTCTGTAATCTATCAAATTCTAAAATCCTGACAACTTCAATTTAAAGAAATCTAAATTTCTAGGAGCTATTCATTATAGTTCCATTTATACATGTATTCTTTTTCTGCCTTAGCTATTTGATCACCATTTTTAACACTCCAGTTAAGTAATTTCTAGTATTCCATATAACACATAAACATTCAAAGTGATGTAAAAAACAGATTTGTTACCAAAAATATGCTGACCTAAATGTAATTGTATTAATTTTTTTAAAATTTTCTTTTGTCAAACCAGTCTTTTCGCATTTTTTTTTTCTCATTTTACAGAAGCATTCTTTTAAATTCATCTGCTAATGACTCTGAGGTCAAAACCTGTTATTTTTTCTCAATCCTCTGGCTTTAATATGTTATTTAAAGAAACCAGACATCATCTTTAACATATCAGATGAAGCCAACTATGACCCAGGTATACGCTGACCCTTTCATAGTCCCCAGTTCTCCTATTTTGTTTAACTAGGAACATTTGTTCACAGATACTGATAGGAAATTGACAAATGTTAACTGACAAGCACCTGGTACTGATTTAGCAAGATCTACAAGAAATCATAGATCATATACCTTTTTTTAAACAATAAAGCTCAATACAAAGAAACTCATTAAAGCACTTTTCAAATATATGAAAAATATTTATTATAATGAAATACAATCATTCAGACCACTGATTTTTCTAAAAATAAAATTTGATGATTTCCTCCTCCTCCTACCCTAGGAACAACATCTTCACCAGTAATTTCACTAATAACAATATGTTGCCTTTAGTTCACCAGTGAGGGTGACAATCACTTCAGCAATCCCATCGCAACCAATCACTATCCACCTGACTCAATCTAGTAACAAACCAATCATATGCAGATATAGAGATGACTTATCATTGAATAATTAAACATTCTTCTCTCTAATAGGAAACAACTAAGATAAAACCATGATTTCTTTTTTTTCTTATTAAATCAGTCTGAAGTTTCAAACAGTTAAACTCCAGCTTGATCTAACAATTAAAGAATATTCAGTCCTGGGAAAAGGGCTAAAAGCAGAAGTAGAACATTGATTTTGCCAATAGCATCTAATTTACACTCTTAAGGAACATCTGCTCTCTGAAAATTCTCCTTTTCCAAAGAACCCCACAACTTCTGCAAAAATTTTTCAGATTGTTTTCTGTGGATCAGTGGTGCAACAAAAGTGCAGTAAGAAGATATTTAAACTTATGCAACCATCTGAATTGAGACAGATATGGGCAAATTTTATCCAAAAAGTATGGGGAGGGGAAGGAGAACTAATTTTCTCTGCCCTAAGTATGTGCAAAAATATTCCTAAATATGGCACTTTTTTTTTTAAGATTTTATTTATTTATTTGACAGAGAGATCACAAGCAGGCAGAGAGGCAGGCTCCTCATGGAGCCTCCCCGTGGAGAGAGGAGGAATCAGGCTCCCAGTGGAGCAGAGATCCAGATGTGGGGGCTCCATCCCAGGACCCTGAGACCATGACCTGAGCCGAAGGCAGAGGCTTAACCCACTGAGCCACCCAGGAGCCCCTAAATATGGCACTCTTAAGGTATTTTTACTTGCTACCTAAATAAGGTGGCATTTTATTCAGTTATAGATAATCTTTAGAAATTGGCTAAAAATTAGACTTCTTTATAGTTAGTGGTCAGTTATACGATCAACAAGAATAGAGATGACCATTCAAAATATCATAAATAACATTCCTTGAAAATAGTCCATTCTCCCTCATTATTATTTAGTATCAGTGAATAGCATGGACCCCCAACTCCATGCCCTAATCTCAGTGAAATACTGCTTTAGGAGAAGGTCCTGCACATACCATCTTTTAAAAAAAATTTAAAAAAAAAATAAAGTATTTCATTATTCAGCTCAGGTTGCCATAACAAAATACCACTGACTGAGTGGTTTAAACAACAGAAATATATTTTCTCAAAATCCTAAAAGCTGGAAGTGCAAGATCAGCGTACCAATATGGTTGGTTTCTGATGAAGACTCTTAGCTTGTAGGTGGTTGCCATACCCCTGTGTGCTCATGAGACCTCTTCTTGCACACAAACAAAACAAAAACATGGCTTCTCTTCTTATAAGGACACTAGTCCCTATAGGATCAAACTGCCCCTTCCTTATGACCTCATTAAACTTAATTACTTCCTAAGAGGTCCCATCACCAAATATAGCTGCGTGGGAGAACAGGACTTCAACAGAGTTGAGGAGGCATGCAAACATGTAGTCAATAAAAAGATTGTTGTGAGATATAAGAGAAATAATTCTAGAAAAAAGAAAATTCAGGAGCTCTGTTTTAGGTATTATTTAAGTTGTACATACTTTCAAATGTAAATATGATACATTCAATTATCAACATAAGAAGTGGAGAATAACATGCAAGCTTTGAATATGGAAACATTTTTATTTTAATAAACCTTGCCTGCCAAGTGTTATTATAACATATGTAGGATGGAATGAATTTCAGCAAAAATAGATACTTTTCAATTTAAACATAAGGATGCACCATTTGGAACTTTTGAATCCCATACTAGTTGTTTAAGTAACACAAGTCACCAAAATAAAATCACAACAGAATGAAAAGAATGGGTTTTTATTTATTTATTTATACAGCAATATCAGCAGCAGCCCTCAATTCATGTAAAGTTCAGCTACAGGTTATTATGAATCATTCTGGTGCAGTTTTATGAGTAAAATGACCTTTGACCTTCACATTTCCAGATGTTACTATTTGCTGTTTAATAGTCAAAACAGAGCTCTGACCCACACTGAGCATTGGCAGGAACTCATAGTACAGTAGAAAGGGCTATTTATTTTACATATCAACAGAGTTTGGGTGTGTCCCCCATCAGTATATTCTCATAAATCACCATTATGTATGTGTTTTTTAAGGATTCTCTGAATTATGGCTGTGCATTTGTTCCCTTTTTCTTTCTTCCCATCTCACTGCAAATAAATTGTTTCAACTGCATTAGTGGAGAATACAACTCATTACCTTCATTCAAGAAAGATTGAGAAAAGCAATCTCAATTAGAAGTGATGCTAAGTAAATATGATGTAGCATGTGTCAATTCACTTAGGAAACTGGGTTTCAAATAAAATTCATATCACTCACCTTTTTACGGTGCCTGGGTGGCTCATTTGGTTGGGCAACTGCCTTCAGCTGAGGTCATGATCCCAGGGTCCTGGGTTCGAGTCCCACATTGGGTTCCCCCTGCTGTGTGGGGAGCCTTCTTCTCCTTCTCCCTCTGCCTGCCGCTTCCTGTGCTTGTACTCGCTCTCTTTCTGTCAGATAAATAAATAAAATCTTAAAAAGAAAAATCTCAACATTGGGAAAAAACAAAAAAATAAATTGTTACCACATATTAATATATATATTTAATACATAATCCAAAGAAAAGATTCTCATAATCATCCACATGCCCACAATTTATAATATATTTATATTTCAGTGTAGAAGGATATGTGAACATAGTATTTGTTTAGCTTTAAATATATATGCAATGTATTTGTAAGTTTAATTAAAATATTTAATCATGCCATTTACTTCTATAGAAAAACTTCTAGATTTTATTAATACTTTTATTTACTTTGAGGGTGTCTTTGAAAAAATATAATATTGTTTTACCTTGCAATTATATGTGTGACACATTAAATGTTTTTCCTCCTAATGTTCAGCTTCTCTTCCTCTTTCTTTTCTTTTCCTTTTCATCCTCTTACCAGTGATGAGGATGTACTCTGTGGCATTATATCAAGCATTTTATACAGAAGCGTTATGTGAACCCCATCACATGTACAAGCATTAACCATCCACATGTGTTATCTTTCTTATTGAGAAGGAAATAAAAATTTAGGGAAATTAAGTAACTTGCAGCCATTCAATTAGATGGCAATTAATAAATGAAGTTCATTTGTGAGCAGTATTGCCTTACTGGAGTTAATAACATTTCCTATAAGATACTCAGTTTTCACAAATTCTGCGGCTTCATATGGCTCATAGTGGAAGAAAGAATAAACTCTCAGCATAGTGTAGTCATTCTCAGTTGTGGTCCCTGGACCGGCAAGGTCAGCATCACCTGAGTAGTTGTTGGAAATACAGATCTCTAGGCCCTGTACTGAATCAGAAACTCTAATTGCAACCCAAGCAGTCTATGTTTTAACAAGACTTCCAGGTCATTCTAGCTAAATTTGAAAATCAAAGTCTTTGAGTAGCTCCTCTCCCTAACTTACTAATATTTGTATATCATAATGAAAATACTCCTTGATGGGAAAGGTTAATCTGGAAGGATTAATAACTAACTTGGGGGAAAAACACCTTATAGTTGAAGAGAGATGAGTGGGAAAAAATTAAATGAACTTCTTATACATTCCTTGAAGAGAAGGTTTTCACTCAAAATATTTCTAGCTATTGTTTGTGTCCTCAAATTTATGAATTGATAGATGTCTATAGTGATAGGAAGATGAGTATCGACATTAGAGTAGAGACAGAAAGGATCTACACAGAAGACAATGAAAGAGGATGAGGGTGGTATACAGTGATGGGGACTGAAAGAGAAATTAACCACAAGACCAACAGGAGCTACTTTCTATGGATGCTGAGCCATTCCAAGGATTTTCTTACCTACTTTTATGCTTTTCTTTTCTTTTCTTTTTCAAAAGATTTTATTTATTTCTTTATTTGAGAGAGAAAGTGAGAGAGCATGAGAGCGGGGAGGATCAGAGGGAGAAGCAGACTCCCCGCTGAGCAGGGAGCCTGATGCAGGACTCCTTCCCAGGACTGCAGGATCATGACCTGAACCAAAGGCAGTTGTTTAACCAACTGAGCCACCCAGGCACCCTATGCTTTTCTTTTGATTCATTCATTTTGTCTTTTTTTTTTTTTTTTTTCCCCTGATAGTCACTCTAGGTTATTACTTACCTAATAGGATTCACTTCATTTTGGTTATTTCTATTAATACTTGTTCAATGACTTAATTGACTTTCTAGTTCTATCTTATTTAAAATTTTATTTCGGTTCACCAAGATCACTTTATTTGCCTTCTTAATTTTATTCTTATGTTTTAGTTTTACTTATTCTAGGTATTTCTTAGTTGCAGACTATTTTTCTGTATTTCTATGTCTCTTCATTTTTAACTTCATGTACTTTAAGACTATATAGAATAATACAAATATTTCTTTTTTTTTTTTTTAAAGATTGTATTTATTTATTTATTTGAGGGAGAGAGAGAGAGAGAGAAACCACAAGGGGAGCGGGGCAGGGTCAGAGGGAGAGCAGACTCCCTGCTGAGCAGGGAGCCTGAATGCAGGACTGGATCCTGGGACAACAGGATCATGACGTGAGCTGAAGGTACTTAACCAACTGAGCCACCCAGGTGCCCCGAAGCAAACATTTCTGTACATATACATTCCAGTCTTGATCACCTGGCATTACATTTACTTATGCTAAGATAAATATTTAGGCCTTTGCCTTTAGCCAGCAAACATGAAGGGAAACTATGCTTAACTTTCGTGACCACGTTTTTAAAAATTGAAACTCCTTCTGAACATTCTGTCTCCATTCCCTGCTTTAAATTTTACCACAACTTTTAGCACTGAATTAAAATGTTTTAATTACTTCCCTCTAAAGTCTCAGTTCTCTGAGGCTAGGTGTTTATTTCATTATTTATTTCTGTGTTCTCAGGTTTTATTTCAGAGCTTGTACATAACTGAGGTTCAGTATATATATTTATGAAATAAATTATTTTTTCTCTCTAAACAATGATTTTTTCACTCAGTTCTTCCTTCAGTATGCTGTTTTCTTCATCCTGGAATTTCCACTAGTGAAGACAAATTGATGGTAAACATCCTTAGTTTGTAAAAATAAAAATAAAATAATCACTTCTACTTTGAATAATAGGTTAGATGTTTTGACACACTCCATAATCTGATGTTATTTTTCCCACACTTTCATAAATGTTGTGGTTACAGATGAGAATCTACTGTCAGTGTTACTTCTAGGTAAAATGTCTTTTCTTAGATTGTTTTAAGGTCATCTTTTAACTTTTGTGATCTTCAGTTTCATAGATGCCTAAGTATCAATTTCTTATTACCTATGTGGGACATAATGTGCCTCCTTAATATGGCTCTTTCATCAAATCCAAAACATTGTTATTTTTTGTTATGAAAATGTGCCTCTCCTCCTCCGGGAGGGACTCCTAGTAAAAGTATTTTGGCCCCTCTCAATCCAAGAAGAAGAACGGGTAGCTAGCTATGCCCTCTAGTCTCATTTAATAATTATTTTCTGCTTTTCTTGACAAATTAATCATACTATGTGTTTCTGTCTGCTGTTGACATCATAGAAGCATGCTTCCTCTTGTATTTTGTTATTTTAGATTAAAAGCTTATATTTGGTGGGACTTTATCTCAGAAACCCTGAGTTGCCTGAGTTCCCAAACCTCACAAGTAAAGCAGTGTAAATATTAATACAAAATCCATGTGACTAGGCACATGCGGTCACAAAATATCAGAGGAAATATTTTTTCTTCCCTATCAATAGCCAAACCTCAAACAGACAATATTATTTTTATTTCCTGTTGAAGGTAGGCATTTGCTGTTGTTGTGATTTTGGTATGGTTTGGTTTGGCTTACATTTACAGAGGTTAGAGACCCTTTGAAAGTCTGTCATGCAAGATTCTCTTTCTCAAATTCTCACATTCCATTTTGACCTGTACCTAGATGACCATTAGCATCTAAGCCCTTCGATGACCATGATCAACAAATACCACCAGGTACAACTAAAATATCAGTACTCACTTTCTTCCCTAGTTTTCAACTTATACTGTGTCTTTTGGACAATTTTGAGCAAGGCTTTGGTACCATTATAAACACCTCCTAGCATAGCTGCTACATCAGTTTTCACTTCCTACTCTTTATTTTTGGACCCAAGGTGCTGTACTTCAGTCCTAAAAATTTCAATATATACTTGTAGTGATATTTGCTATATTCTATCCAATATTGTGTTTTGTCTCAAGAGAATTTTCAAAGTACCTTGTCTTCTATTTTTCTGAAACAATTTTCCCCCTTTATCTTCTTTCCCTTACTTTCATGATATTTTAAGAATTCTAATAACCATAATTTAATAATATTTAAAGTTAGTTGTTATGATTGTTTTCCCCTCAAGGTAGGCAAGTTTATTATCTATTACCTCCAATTACTCCACTCTCTCCTGTCTTACACAATTTTCCTGTCCATAATTTGTTTTATATTTTTAAAAATTTAGGTAAGCCTTAATTAGATTTCCCATACTTCTAACGGTTTTTGGTCACTATTTATCTAGTTCGTATTCCTTGAATCATATTCCTTGTATCATATTCCTTCCTGCTATGTAGAAATTCCTTCCTCCTAAATGAAATCCTTAGTAAGTTTTTTTTGTTTTGTTTTGTTTTGTTTTATTTTTTTTTATGAATGTCTGTGGAATGATGGCATCTCCTTTTTTTAATAAGAAAATATTTGTTTTATACCTACTTTTTTTTTAACAAGCTTTAATTCACTTTATTTTTCTTAGGTAGATATTTATTTTATGCTACTCTTAATGACAGTTAACCTGGGAATGGAATTCCGTACTAATAATCTTTTTTTTTTTTTTTCTGAGTACCGTGAATGTAACACTTTTACATTTTAATGATATCAAATTTAATACCAAGTTTATTGTTGTTGTTGTTGTTGTTGTTTTTAGTTATCCAGTCTTTTTCCTCAGGCTGTTTAAGAAATTTATTGTTATTTATCTTATTTGGGACTGACTATACTTCTAGGGTCTAATGATTCAAGATAATTCTGGAGCAGTTTTACTTTATGTCTTATATTACCTTTTTACTTTTTTCAAAGAAACTCCATTACATAATGCCCGACTGTGTAATTTTTACCCATAAGTTTCTTAAACCTCACATATTTTTATTATCCTTTTCACTCTGGTCTGCATTCTCCTTAGTCTTTTCTTCTAGTTAACTAATTCTATCTTAAATTGTTTCTAAGCTGCTACTTTTACCCATGTAATGTGTTTTAATATTTTATACTTTTATTCCTAAAATTATATTTTTAAACCTATAATCACTGTCCATGGTATCTTATTTTATGATTTTAAGATTATGTCTTAATCATTTAACATATTCATTTTTTTTAAAGATTTTATTTATTTATTTGACAGAGAGAGACATAGTGAGAGAGAGAACACAAGCAGGGGGAGTGGGAGAGGGAGAAGCAGGCTTCCCGTAGAGCAGGGAGCCTGATGTGGGGCTCGATCCCAGGACCCTGGGATCATGACCTGAGCCAAAGGCAGACGCTTAACGACTGAGCCATCCAGGCACCCCTAACATATTCATTTTGCTATCATAATGCTTCTATAAACACTTGACATTCTAAACCTACTCTTAATTAATATTCATTATATTTAATATTGTTAGATTATTTCCTAATGGGCTTTGTAATTTTACATTTTTAGCTCATAATTTGTCATGAATATCTATGAAAATGTAAAACTTGTCAGAGAGGAAAACCGAGAACCCAGAAGTGAAACCCAAGGGCCACAGGAAAAACAAAGAAACAAGAGAAAACAAAAACCCAAAGCTTTAGACTGAATCTTCATCAAGGACCTGCCAACATGTACCTGACTGTATTTCAGAATTGCTGTTGGACCAAACACTATTACATAGTATTCTCGGGGTGGTGGGGGGGACCTTTTTAAGTGGGTTTATCAGTAGCAATTATCCAATACCTGTATCACCATAGATGTTGCATATGTTTGGGAGAGGAGTGTGGGCAGAGAGGACAGAAAAGGTATCCCTTTGCTTTACAGATCTTCATATCAGGAGTATCTGTACATAAAGAACTTAATCTGACCTGGATCTGATTTAGATCGAGATCCTAGGCCTTGATCTGAACCTAACATTATAATGTAATTTTTGAGGAGTCTTGGGAGAAGATAGGTATATTTTGTAAGTGGGAGGAATATGAATCATTTATAGTAAAAATGCAGATTGTGGTAGTTTTAAAACACATCCACAAATACTTTAACACTGTTCTTGAAGATAGTTTCTGTGTCTCCTTTCCTTTGAATCACAGCTGATATAAATAACTCACTTTGAATAAATAGACTAGAGTGAATAAATAGACTCAGGGCCTCTGAAGCCACCTCATTAAAGGCAGTGTTGATTCTGACTTGTTCACTTGGATACTTCCTTTTGGAATCTTGGGGCTACCATGGAGGAGAAGGCCAAGGCACATTGAAAGGCCATATCTTGGTGTTCCTGTGGACTCCAGATGAGTTCCTAGACAACAGTCAAAATCAACTCACAGGCAATGTAAAGACTTTTGTTGATTCCAGCCACCAACCATGGAGTTACCCCTACCTCTCAAGTCTTCACAAGGCTATGCCCCAGGCATCATGCAACAAATAAAATATAACTGTTATGCTCTTTCTGAATTCTAAGCCCAAAGAACTCATGAATATATAAAATAGTTGTTTTAAGCCAGTAGCTTTGTGAGAATTTGTTTTACAGAGATAGAAACCCTAATAGGCTGTGTAAATTTGTTTATCTATTATAAGCCAGAAATTTGTAATACTTTATCCTGAAACTCTAGTGTAGCCTGGATTTAAGTTTGTCTTGGCATAAAAATGTAATTAGTTCAGGATGTAATTTTATATTTATCAGCTAGACTTGCGTGGGTCAAGTTTTAGTAGACACTGAAGCCACACTTACTGGATGGTACACATGTAGCTACAAATGTTTAGAAGACATTCCAGCTGCAGTCCAAGCTGTGGGGGGAGGACATAAATATGCTAGTCATTTCCCTGTGTTTGCTGGTCATATTTTAACCAGTGTTTACACTGCGGATTATTTTTATGGTAAGGGTTTCATTTTCAAACAATGACCCTTCAGAATCCCAACACATAGTTCTTATTCCTGTATAGATAGTAAAACCCAAGCTTCCAGGTTATAGAAAAGCTCCCTATCCATCTTCATATAGTCACTGATTTAGGGAAGCTACAACACCAACTTGGATGCTTACTGAACGTGTTTTGAACTCTTTCTTTTTTTGTGGAATATAAGAAATTGTGCTTTCCCATATAAATTGTGCTTTCCCTCAATTGCATAGGTACAAAAATGCTTGATATAGTTTGTCTTGCATATCCAGGTGTTATCGTAGAAGGATTTTCAGATTTATTCATGCATATTGCTATACCATATTTTATTTTTTTGTTATGAACTAAAATAGTATCTTTCAGAAAATATAGATATGCATATGGAAAAAGGATACATTTTTGTATGTATCTAAAGAGTTTCTTCTATAGCCTTTCAAATTTTTTTTTGTTACATATATATGTTTGAATAATGATAAATGTTTTTATTTTGCCCAAATGAAGTCATACCAAACATAATGTCTTCGCACTCATTTTATTTAAAATATATCTTAGAGACAGTATTCATGTTGTTAAGTAAGTATTTACTACTCATCATTTTTATTGTGTCTATAAATTTTTTACTATTAGACTATATCAAAATTTTTTGTTAGTACTTTAATGTTGTATGGTTATATTTCAAATATTTTAAAATTAAAAGCAGACTTGTGATGATTATCTGAATATTCTGTTACATGTGCTCTATACTTTGGCTTAAGATAAAAGCTTGATTTACCTCCAAGTACAGTTAGCTTTGTATTTATTTAGGCATTCATCTTTGTTATATACCTCAGTTTATATAAAACTGTTTTAACCCAGTACCTAGCTTGATTGTTATGTAGATGTGCTACTTTAGTCAACTAGGAAAGGACTAGCAACTTCCCAGATACTGTGGAGCTGGACTATTCATACAGTAGCCATTAGCCACATTTGGCTCTCAACAGCGCTTAAAATGTAGCTAGCCTGAATTGAGATATTCTGTAAAATCTGGATTTTGAAAATTTAGTATAAGAAAAGAAGTTGAAATATCTTATTAATAGGTATATACTAAGTACATATTGAAATTACAAATCTTTGGAATATAGAGTTAAATAAAATAGAATTTCACCATTTTATTTTTACTTTTGTTTTTAATACTTACTACTCAGCATTATATAATAGTATTCAATTGAGAATGTCGTCATTCTCAGAAGAGTAAGGGACCACCAAAAGGCCAAATAGTGAGTAGAACGTTCTTTTGATAGCGGAAGTTCAGAACTTTATTTCAAGTGGAGCCAGAGGAGGGGATTACAAGCTAAACAAGTTTGATCCTAATCATATTTATCCCTCTACCTGATACTGGATAGAGATGAAGTTTTGACCCAAGTACTTTAGCCATTAGAAGCTCTTTATAAAATAAATTCATATTTAGCTAAGAAAATCATTCATTTTTATTCTGGCCCCATGGATATGCCTGAGAGATAAAATTAATAATAAATTTTTACATTATACATTGTTGTAGCCTTTCAAAATACATATTTAAAAAACAATTTAGTAAAACACATTTATAGCATTTTTTTCATTTTAGAATCTTCCAAAAGTGACTTTTTTCAGATTCAAAAGAAGAAATGAATTTGCTTCAACTCTTTAATATTATTAGATGAGATCAGAACTGAAAAATTACATAACTTAAACATAATAATAAACATTTGTTTTAAAATTGCCAAATAAACACTTTTGCCAAATAAACAAATAAAAATGCTGTTATGAGATGATACTATTCCTATTATTCCTTTATATCCTTTCAGGAACATATATGTAATATGTAAATTATCCCCATTAATTTTCTCTTTTTTACTGCCCCGTATTTTCTCACAGGAAAAAAAGAGTTATTAACATCTACCTTGTCTATTCTGTTGTCTCAGTGAGAAAAACAGATTTAATGGCAATAGCAAAGAATCAACAAATATATAAAAGTTATAATGCCTGATAGCACATTGTTAAGCCATCTGTCCAATGCATCATGGGTGCATTAGTCCCTTTATGTTCTCACAGAAACATCTATATATCTGTAAGTTTTCTATAAATACTTATGTGTTCTAGTGTAGTACTATTTAAACTACAATATCTGTTTTCATAACATTTTCCAGAATGCTTAGGTATAGTTTTTGAAAGCATATTTTTTAAAAAATGTACATTGCAAACTTCTATTATAATTTTTTGAACTGGTATATGTTTTCTAAAGTTTAAAAAATTACTTTGAATTTATAAAAAGATGTTTTGTAAATATCAAGTAGTCAATTAACATATGTATATAGGTTACTTAAATAGAACCTAAAATAATACTTAACACTCAACAAATATATATTGAATGAATAAATAACTTTTGATGACTTCAGCAGATCCTGGTGGTTGGCTAATCAATTTCCATTCCCAAGGATGTTCTGCCTCTCCCATCTGCCAGCAGTGGAGGCTAGAATAGTCAGGTCTCACTGTCTGGGTCTAACATTACCCTTGTGGAGGGGATCACATGACATAATTCTGAACAATAAGATGTATATGAAAATCCACAAGGGATACTCATGAGAAAACTTGTTTCCATATAAAAGGGACAATCCCCTCTTCCTGTGACTTAAGGTTTTTTTACTGGAGCCGTGGTGGTCATCTTAGGATCTTTGGGAGAGACTGTAAGAATCACAGATACAGAAGAATGCAAGAATATTGAGTGGCAATAGCTATTACCATAACCATCTTTTCTTGTCACTTGATAAAAATAAGAAAAAAAAAAACTAATTTGTTTAAGCCACTGATATCCAGAGTTTCCTTGATAATGACTAAATAATAAGTAATATAATGACCATAATGATAATTATAGAATAAAATATTTGAAAGCCAGGTGGTAGATAATACTCAAAACAGTGACTGAACCCATTCATTGTTATATCATATTGCCTTCCTGTCTCAAACCTCTGATCTCTGCTTCCCTCAAAGAACAAAACAGAGCCAATGATTATAAGACTTCTATGGTCACATAGACCATATATATGAGCAAGATATGTCAGTTTCAATCCCCTTATATAAAAATATGTACTGCGGAGAGTCAATCTATTAGGATGTTCAGAGAAAAATTTTAATATGATTTGAACATAGATCGCATGCCCCTAAATTCAGATTTTTTAGATGACGCAATTTTTTTTTTATTTTTAGGAAAGAAGCAATGGCAAGAGGAACTTAATCCAATGAGCCAATGTTTTTATCATTCATTTTTATCTCTACTATTAGAAAAAAATGCAATGAGAGATGGAACTTGAGTAATGACCTAGTACCTATTATTGTTCATGGTTTCCATTATAATTATACTTTCATTTTTGTCAAGGTCTTTATCATTTGTTTCTCTCCATAGTATGATAGCTAAGGTGTTGTTTGACCTATATTTTGCAATATTTAAAATATAATTTGTGGACACTGACACTTCTTTCTATGTGCAGCTGCCAGATGAGGGGTTTCCCTAAAAATGAATTTTCCAGACCTCCTGTCTGCCCATTTATTGTAAAATAGTTCCCTCCAGGTATTTTAGCAGATTCAGGAAACAATTCTGCTAACATTAGCTTCACCATGTTGGGTCAGAGGCGCTTCATAAACCCTTGCATGGTCATTTTAATTTTATGGCTTTTATTGAGAGAAAGTCATAAAGTAGTCTAAACCATACAAGTATCAAAGACTAGCATGCCTGTGCTTTACAAAGGCATATTTTCTATTATTTGAATATTTCAAGGTCTGAACAAATGTATTGAATATGTCATAACCCCTTTTAAATTTCTGGATCATTAAGACAAGGTGAGAACAATGAAAAATGCCCACTGAAACCTCACAGGAAATTGCCTGAACAAATAGAGTGGAGAAATATTAAATAATATTAGTATTAAATATTAAAATAAACTTATTTTATATTAAAATTCTAGTTATGGAATATTTGCTATATGACCTATCCCAATAAAAACGTGATTAATTTTTTTTAGCCAGGAAGAAGGTTTTAGTTTGTTTTAAATAATTAAATCTTCTCTTTTGTCATGAAGAGAATTATAAAATAGAATAATTTTAGGTTAAATATTTAAGGTACAAGTTGTTTTCTGCAATGTGAATAATCATAACTAATATTAACAGTCACATTTCCTTCTACCTCTGACATAGGTATCTAATTGCAAAGATGCATAATTGTGATATATTCTGAAATGAAAATAAAAAACATATGATTTGATTAGAAAATGAATGTTCTCTTACACTCTAAGAAAATTATCTCAAACATTTCATGAACTATTTCATACATAAAACAGAATAAACATAATATATAATATAAAAGATTGTGAATACTTGTGAATCAAATAGCTAATAACAGAACATTACATAGTATTTGAAACTTCCTTTCTTTCTTACTCACTAAAATGTATTATCATTTCTTCTTATTTAGATCATTTCAAATAAATAATGCATTATAAATTTTCCCTCTTGTTGATGTCAACCTATTTGAATCCTATAATGCATACTTTGTAGTGCACATCTGTTTCTCATGTTTGCTACTGTTTTTGTAGTCATTTCTTCTTTCCATTTTTAATACTTTAAAGTGTTTCTCTGCTGGGTTTTTATTTTTCCTGATGACTGTTATGAGAGTTTGCTAGATATTGTCCAACTTCTGAAAGATGAAACTTCTAGTTTGTTTATTTTCTCTATTTGTTGATTTTAATCCATTGATTACTGCTCGTCTTCACCATTAAATTTCTTAACTTTTTGCATCACTCTATTTTGTCTATAACACTTAAATATGGACACAAGGTTATTATTTTTAGTCTTTTTTCTTTTAAATGTTTGTAGTAAGTGATATAAGAGTTCTATGAAGATGATGTAACCTATATATTTGATATTATTTAATATGTATAATCTCAGTGTATACATATTGAAGGTGTGATATTTTTCTTTAGCACTTAAAAGATATTCTTCTTTTTTTTGCCATCTATGTCGTTGCTGAGAAGTCAGCTATCAGTCTCACTGATATTCTCTCCTAAGCAATGCTATTCTGTGTGAGGTTAAGATGTTCTCCTTGACTTGGATGCAATATAGTTTCTATATAATTGGTTTTGTTTAGGATGTGTTCGGTTTTGTGAATCTGAGAATTCACAGAAACACCAGGACATTTTGTTTGATGCCATATTCATTCAGAAGGTTGTGTTACTTTGGCTAGCTTCCTGGGTAGCTCAAAGGCTGGATTCATCTGAAGGCTCACTCACATGCATACTACCTGCATTAGAAAACTAAAACAGCTGGGGACTAGAACAGTTGGACTTCCTCAGTTAGCTCTCTGTGTTCTCTCCAGCCTAAAATCTTCAGGCTACCCATATTTCTTATATTGCCCCTTAGAATTCCAAAGGTACTTGTCCTAAGTGATACAGCTAGGTTTTTATTACCTCTTATGACCTCTCCTCAGAAGTCGCATGGTGTCATTTCTGCCGTGCTCTATGACATGAAGTTTAAGAGATATATCCAGCTGAAGACGAGAGGGTTTTGTTAGAAGGGGCTGTGGAATAGGAAATGCATTGGTGAGGCCATTTGGAAATTATAATCTGCTATAAGGTGCAAACCACTTGATAAGTTTTCAGAAAGTTTCTTAGCTATAATTTATTTTGGAGATTCAGATAACATGCATCTGAGCTCTGAACCCTCATGAGGGGTAATTATGATTTCAAATTTTCAGGGGAGTCTTATTTTCAATTTAAGACCAATACATATAATTCCCCTTTGTGGATTGGATTGTGTGCTGTTGTGGTGGTGGTAAAGTTTGTCATTTATTGAGCAATAGCCCTTCTTTAGCTGGGCTCTCCTGTTTCAACTCCCTACCCTACCCTACTGAAATTGTAAACTACCCTACCCTAATCAAATTGTAAACTCAAAGCCTTTTTTTTTCATCCTTCTATGCTTTTTAAAACTCAAACTTGTTTGTTTTCACTGTGGGAGAGAAGTGGAATAGAGACAAAGGAATAATGAAGGAACTTTTGGGGTTTTGTAAATATTTTATTTCTTAATGTGGGTACTAATTAAACAGCGAAGTTCACTTTATGAAGATTTATCTGTACATTTGTAATTTATACTCGATTTTGTCTTATGCTCTTCTTCAACAGAATTTAAAACAATCCAAAAAATGAATGAATGTCTGTGGATAACAGATTTATAAATGATTTCAGAGAGTTGTCTCCTATTTCAGCATTTAGTCCTTTGTGGTTAGAGTATTTTCATTTTCTAATTTCTATTGCTAAAACTGGATGAATGGAAGTATAGAATTTCTCATAATAAATTCTTTCAAAAATGTTACTGTTTTTAATTTACCCAAGTCTGCCACCATTTAACTAGTGTATCATCCCTATGAGAACTAATAACAAAATTCATAGAAACTTTTACACTATCAAAGTATAGCCCAAACCATATTTTGGTTTAAATTATGAACATGCACAAAGATTGTTGTATCCATGAAAGAAGCAGGAATGTCATCATATTAAAGTCAAAGAATGGATCTCTCATTTAAAAAAAAAAAAAAAGAAGGGGCACCTGGGTGGCTCAGTGGGTTAAGGCCTCTGCCTTCGGCTCAGGTCATGATCCCAGGGTCCTGGGATAGAGCCCCGCATCGGGCTCTCTGCTCCATGGAGAGCCTGCTTCCTTCTCTCTCTCTGCCTGCCTGTCTGCCTACTTGTGATCTTTCTCTGTCAAATAAATAAATAAAATGTTAAAAAAAAAAAAAAAAAGAAGAAGATAGGGAGAAAATTAGGTTTTCTAAGAATATGTTATAAAAAAAGGAAGTACAGCATTTTTATTCATACAATTTACAAATTAATTTCAAAGAAATTACTTTATTTTAGTTTCTCACACAAAAATGTGTGACATATATCCTACTACCAGCGTTAAGGGTTTTACTAGCTCTAGGTAAACACCCTACATTGTCTCTGGCTTAGTTTCTGGTATTTACTTATTACAAATTTATTATAATAATTTAATAATATAATAATAATATAACAATTTATTATAAATAATAAGTATTTATTTATTCTGGTATTTAATTTCTGCTATTGTTAATTTCATACCAAACACACATACAGGACTTACATGTGAAGCTCTGAACCCACTGATACTTAACAGCAAACCTGCAGTTTGCTATACTTAGCTGCATTGCACTGAAGGAGGAAGTTTATTACTCATTTGACTTTACCCAGGATGAGACTGCTAGCCCTGACCTAAATTGCATTTCCACCCACTGCTGTTCAAACATTAATGTTTTAATGGGCCATATTAAAGATACAGGAAATGAGGATTAGGTTCTAGATTTTTTTTAAAATTCTAATTTCCCAGTGCCCATCATGACAAGTGCAGTTCTTAATCCCCATCACCTATTTCACCCATCCCCCCAACTCCCTCCCCTCTGGTAACCATGAGTTTGTTATCTATAGCTAAAAGTCTGGGGTTTTTTGTTTGTTTCTTTCTTTTTTTTACCCCATTGTTTTTTGGTTTTTTTTTTTTAAATTTCTTAAATTCTACGTGAGTGAAATCAAATGGTATTTGTCCTTCTCTAACTTATTTCACTTAGCATTATACTCTCTAGCATTATCCATATCCTTGCAAATAGCAAGATTTCATTCTTTTTTAAGGCTAAATAATATTCCATTATATACCTATATCTATATCTATCTATCTATCTATTTATCTCACATCTTCTTTATCCATTCATCAGTTGATTGATAATTGGGCTGCTTCCATATCTTGGCTATTGTAATTAATGCTACAATAAACATAGGAGTGCATATATCCCTTTGGATTAGTGTTTTTATATTCTTTGGGTAAATACCTAGTAGTGAGATTGCCAGAATTGTAGGGTAGCTTTATTTTTAACTTTTTAAGGAAGCTTCATACTGTTTTTCACAGTGGCTACACCAGTTTACATTCCCACCAACAGTGCACAAGGGTTTCTTTTTCTCCATATCCTCACGAACACCCATTGTTTTCTATGTTTTTGATTTTAGCCATTCTGACAGGTGTGAGGTAGTATCTCATTTTAGTTTTGATTTGTATTTCCCTGATGATGAGTGTTGGTGAGCTTTTGTTCACATATCTGTTGGCCATCTGTATTTCTTCTTTGAAGAAATGTCTGTTCATGTCTTCTGCCCATTTTTAATTAGATTATTTGTTTTTTGGGTGTTGAGTTGTATCAGTTCTTTTTATATTTTGGATAATAACCTTTATTGAAGATCTTCTCCCATTCCATAGGTTGCCTATAGTTGGGGTGTGTGTGTGTGTGTGTGTGAGCACACGCGCGTGCGCAGAAGCTTTTTATTTTTTATATTTTTAATGCTTTTTATTTAGGTGAGAGAGAGAACACAGAGCATGAGGGGAGCATAAGGAGATGGGCAAGCAGATTCTCCACTGAGCACAAAGCCTAACACGGGCTTATCCCAGGACACTGAGATCATGACCTGAGGTGAAGTCAGACACTTAACAAACTGAAGCAGGCATAAATACCTCCAGAATCTTTTTATTTTGATATAGTCCTAGTAGTTTATTTTTGCTTTTATTTCTCTTGCTTCAGAGAACCTCTCTAGGTTCTATGCTATGACCAAAGTCAGAAAAATTACTGCCTGTGAACTCTTCTAAGGTATTTATGGTTTCAGGTCTCACATTTGGGTCATTCATCCATTTTGAGTTTGTTTTTGTGCATAGCATAAGAAAGTGGTCCAGTTTCATTCTTGCTGCATGTTGCTGTCTAGTTTTCCAACATCATTTGTTGAAGAGACTATCTATTTTCTCATTACATATTGTTTCCTCTTTCATTGAAGAGTAAATGACCATATAATTATGGGTTTATTTCTGTGTTTTCTATTCTGTTCCTTTGATCTATGTGTCTATTTTTGTTCCAATACCATACTCTTTTGGTTACTACAGCTTTTTAATATAACTTGAAGTCTGGATTTATGATACCTCTAGCTTTGCTTTTCTTTTTAAGATTGCTTTGGCTATTCAAGGTCTTTTGTGGTTCCATACAAATTTTAGGATTGTTTGCTTTAGCTCTGTGAAAAATGTTCCTGATATTTTGATAGGGATTACATTAAATATGTAGACTGCTTTTGATAATATAAACATTTAACAATATATTTTCTTCAACATGAACATGGAATGTCTATTTCTTTGTGTCATCTTTAATTTCTTCCATCAGTGTTTAATAGTTTTCAGAGTACAGTTCTTTTACCTTTTTTGCTTAGATTTATTCCTAGATATCTTATTAATTTTTGGTGCAACCAAAAATGGTCCATTTCCTTACTGTCTTTTTCTGCTGCTTCATTGTTAGTATATAGAAATGCAACAGATTTCTGTACATTTATTTTGTATCTTGTGACTTTACTGAATTTGTTTATGATTTCTGGCAGTTTTTTGGTGGAGTCTTTTGGGTTTTCTGTATATAGTATCATGTCATCTGCAAATAGTGAAAATTTTACTTCTTCCTTACCAATTTGGATGCCTCTTTTTTTTGTTGTTATTGCTTAATTACAGGTTCTAGAATTTTTAATACTTCTTTGGAAATTTAGACTATAGTAGATAGTTGGAAAAAAAAATACTTGAATTTGCTTAACCAGTGAAAAATTTCTGAATTGCTCATGTGCCAGGTTTACCTCCAAGTTATGAATGTACGAAGGTTGCTAAGACATAACTTACTGACTTCAGAGAACACATTGGATGTTTTTCTAATGCGGTAACATTCAGAAGAAAACCTGAGAATAGTATTTAGTTAAAAAGACACCCCCCCTTTTTAAAGGATTTTATTTACTTATTTGAGATAGAGAGTGAAGGAGAAAGCACCAGTGTGGGGTGGAGAGGCAGAGGGAAAGGGAGAAGCAAGCTCTCCACTGAGCAGGGAGCCTGACATGGGGCTTGATCCGAGGATCCTGGGATCATGACTTGAGCCGAAGACAGATGCTTAACCAACTGAGCCACACAGGCGCTTCGACACTTCCTTTTTCTATCCATGACTCTTATGTCTTTTTCAGTTTTCAAATATAGTAAGAAAAATTAAATGTGTATGATGGTTGGGATTGCATGCTTTAATATAAATATTCCTGGAATTTCATTTTTTAATGTGCCTGGAATTTTAAATCACTGTTCTTTCCACTATGCAATATAGCATGTTATATGTTGGTTTTTCTCAGTAAAAGCCTATGCTTCAAGACAGGTGATGATGTGGCAAGTCCAGCCCCCATCCAGTTCAGCCTATAATTCTAAACTGAAAATAAAATATAGTAGACATTGTGATCCCCCAAGAGAACTTGGCATATGCCCTGTGTAAAGGCCAACATCAGTTGTAATTAATGTCTTACCCATGCCCCAAGCTTGGGCGCCTCTGCTTTTTCTACAGGAGACAAATCATTCAGATCTCATTGGAAACTGGTCTTCTTTTTTTCTGAAATACTTTTTACCAGGCTGATCCACTGTCAGAAAGATGGATTGAAGTTGATTGTGATTGGCGTTAAATAAGAATTTTATACAATTTCAGATAAATTTCTTAAATTCTACCAAATGTTTTAATGTTGAACCTTAGGTATGTCACTGATAAAGTAGCTGAAGAAAATATCTGAAATTTAAGGGAAGGAATAGCATTAATTTATCAAGTTGAACACTTCATTAGTCACATTATTTGGAAATGCATTTTTCATAGATGCAGATTGTTGTTTGGGTTCTCTGCACTAGACATGTATTTATTAAATCTTTGTGTAAGACATGTATTTTTATATTCATCCTTTCCTGGAAGACAGAGTATAAGATGCTATTCGGTTTTTGTCAAAACAAGTTGTACCCTGCACCCAGCCACACGAAACTACATAGGTTTCTAGAATATGGCTCCAGTTCATGCTGGGCCTTTTGCCTAGAATCACATTTCCTTCACTCCTCTCATCACACACATATATAAAGTGATTTTTTTCTGCCTTGTAAACAGTGATTCCTTTTGCATTATCATAAGCTTCTTATGGTATTTGATTTGTTAATCTTTAAACTCCTCACAAGAGAATCTGCTATACAGTATATACTCATTGAAAAATTAGGAAGGAAGGCAGGCAGGCAGGACAAGTGAACAGACATAACCAGTATATGGAATATATTCAGTAAAACATAGTAGTAAAGATTCATAATATTTACTTCCCTTAAATGACTAATTTAGAGATTTTAAAGCATATAAAATCTAATGAATAAGTGAGCAAAAATGTTTTCAATTATTACCAATTAATGAAAAATTGGAATATTGAAAACAATTCTAAGCATGAAATAGTGTGTGAAATCATTAGAGTAAAGAAAAACTCAAATCTGATATTATCTGTTGGTGAAATAGAAGATTGAGAAGAGAGAGGGAAAGAGTGTTTTATATATGAGAGAAATAATTGAAATTGAAGAGATTAAAGCATAAAATGTGTAAACCTTCCACAAAAAAAAAAAAATGAGTCTCCAGCAATGATAAGATTATATAAAAAGTATCTTGGCATGATGAAAAGACACTTACAATTTTAGAAGTCACAGCAGGAAAAACTATTAGCAATATAAATGAACATATAGAGTAAAGTTACGCCTTTCAAGACCCATACACATGGCAGGTTTTTAATTAAAAATATATTAAGAATCAGAACTTAAAAAAAAAATTGGCTTTTAAGCTTACAGTAAAAAGCAAATATAAAATAGACTAGAGCTTAAGGATTCTTTTTTCTTCTGCCATACCTGTATTTAATGATTGTAAAAAAATATGTATTAACTCTTTGTGATTAAAATTATATTATTTGGGAAAAGTACAGTGCCTTATTGATAATATGAATATGTTGTTTATATAAATAATTGTTTACCATTGTTTAAAAAACAGAATTTTGCTTCTCTTGTCTATAATTTATTTATTCATTGGCAGCATAAGAAAACCCCCTGGGGCGTGTGAATGAATTTTGAAGAGTACTGTGTGCTTTAAAGTTACACCAGTTTTTTTCTACTCCCGTATTTTTCTTTCAATATGAGTTGGTGTTTTGAGATTCATATCTAGTAGGAACTCATTAATCTGTGATTTCCCTTATTTGTTACCATATGCAGAGGTCTCCAGAGTCATGTAAATTATTTCAAAACACGTGTAGAAATGTGTCTTTTGTTAATGGGCGCCCAGTGCTTCCAGATCTTACCTAAGTCTATGTAATTTACATATATTATATATGTAATAAAATCATGTTTTTCTCCTCTTAAAAGAAAATTACAGTGTTCTCTGATGTAGCCTCAGTTGGATGGCTCTGGAGACTGGAGTGTCCCATGAATGAAACCAAGGAAAATATAAGTTTACTGTGCCCCACTAGATATTATAGACACCACATTTTAAATTCAGGTGTTTCCTAGAATGAAACATTTGGGAAAGACTGAGATAATTCACTGATGAAAGCATATTCAAATTTATTATGAAACTGGTAATTGTTTTATGCATCTCCCTTCTTTATAGGTCCCTTTTATTTAAAATGTGCTACAGTTTACTCAGATTTTATGAAACATGAGATGTTTTCATTCGGATTTACCCACTTCCCTTTACAGTACAAAATAACATAACAAAAACACCACCAGGAAATAATAAAAGTGAAAATCAAAAAGAAAACACTGACATATACTGATGTTATACTGAAGCCTTGAAACCAATCTGTATTACATTACGTCCTACTTGAGGAGGCATTTGGCAAAGAAGAAAGGAGATTAACAGAGGGGTATAGAGATGGGAACTCCAGAGTTAACCTGCTGTCTTGAAAACATCCAAAGTTCATGGGACTTGGTATCCTTATGTACTGGTGTGAACTCTATCGTGTCCAAAGTGCCACAACCAGGGAACATAAGAATTAGCTATATACTTTACCAGAACATCGATTTACATATTGATAACCCTAGATTGTCTACAGTGAGGTTTATCTTATATAAAAGCCCTTACTTAGCAAATGTGCCTACTTCAGAAAGCAAGTTCATCTACTTATTACTCAGTTCACTCTGTTTTTCCTGAGAGTTGCACAGATCCTTGGATACATTTTTTAATATAACATATTTTTAAGTACATCTGTATGTATTCATATTGTAAAATCAGTTACTGTCTCTAATCCTCAGACTTATCCTTTAGCAAATCTTTTTTGATTAGTCATTTGTTAGTGGAAACATTTTGCATTTTTTATTTCATCTTTATCTTTTTTTTTCTTTTTGGAAAATTAAAAAGAAAAAAATCAAACAAAAGAGAAAAAAATATTTGTGATAGCCATACCCTGGAAATGTGATTAATATCAGATCTTATATTATGTATATGTAAAATTGTTATTACAATACTCTGAAAATGTGATAGCATTTACTACAGTAATTTTTCTCAAATATTACATCTTAATATTTCTGACATTAAATATGCTTTGAAAACATTAATAAAACCTGCAGAATAACTTATGAAGTAGTTAAAGATACTTCATTAAACCCTGACATGCTTTTATGTAGAATTTGAATTACATTTAGTTTATCATTATTTTAAATAATTTTAACACTGATAGACTTGCATTCCTCTTTAATTATTACCTCAGAATAAATTGCTAAGTGTTGTGTCTGCTCAATTATTATCTAGTTCGTTCCACAATTTTATTGGTCAATTTTGGTTTCAGAAATACATTCCTTTAATTACTGTAACTTTTAAAATGTATTAAAATATATATTCATCAGTTCATATTCTCTATCCTTATTCTTATTTTACACATGTTTTTTGGGCAATCTCCATGAGATTATGGTATTTTCAGCTCCTAGTATATGTTTACAATTATTTTCTCTGTATATAATCATCCTGATTTCTAATTCTTTAGTTATATTTTCTCACTTCATTTTTTTTCATGTTTTATGACTCAATTTCTTGAAAGCATATTACTTGTTTGATCATCAGGAAGCAATATGCTACACATCTTATATATGCTATTTTGATATTTTAATCTTTATACAGATACTTTGTTAGACCATAGTTATGTTAGGAAATTTGTTATTGCTTTGGTTTGATTGTGACCCATTATAACTTTTTAAATTTCAAATAATGAAAAATAGGAACTTAAATCTTATTACATGTGCTATAAAGACAATGATATTAAAAATCAATGACAATGATATATTTAGAAAATAAATAAATATTTAGATGTTGTAAAAATACATTTCTAAATAGCCCATGAGTTGAAAATGTCACAAGGGAAATCAGGAAGTATTGCAAGATGTAAAAATGGAAATACCTATATTTGTGTACTACTACTAAAGCAGTATGTAGAGGAAAATTTATAGCTTTAAATGCTTATATTATTGAGAAAAAGGATCAAAGTCAGTAATCTAAACTGTTACCTTAGAAGCTAATAAAAAGAGTAATTTTAACCTGAAGTATATATAACTCAATAATGTAAAGACAAACCAATGAACAAAGATGGGCAAATACTTGTGTTCCAAAAT
The DNA here is from genome assembly GCF_010015895.1 of Lontra canadensis. NCBI lineage: Eukaryota > Metazoa > Chordata > Mammalia > Carnivora > Mustelidae > Lontra > Lontra canadensis. The sequence continues at coordinate 280,215 of NW_022631046.1, read as the reverse complement.
CCATTCAGTTCAAAATACTTTCTGATATTCCTTTGATTTATTTTTGACCCATGGTCTATTTAAAAGTGTGTTATTAAGTTGTAATACTTCTGCAGGAGATAAATTTGTCTTTTAGTTTTGGCTGGGATAGCCTTATGTTTATCTATAAGGACTTTTAGAATTCTGGTACTGATGTTTAGATTAAGATAAGGCTGAGATGTGTTCCAAGTAATGTATAATATGTGGTTTAAATTTTGAAATACCCTGGTGACACCTATGGCAAGTCTGTTTACATCATTTAAGGATGTGTCAATTGATGTCTTACAACTTACTTTAATTGGTTTGCTGATTGGTTTGGCTACTTGAACAGTAAGTAGATTTACCAGATAAAATACAGGATAACCATACATTATCTGGCACTAACATGTATTAAAAAAAAAAAAAAAACTAAAAACATTGTTTTTCTGAAATTGAAATTTAACAGGGATCTTATATTTTCTAGGCTAATTCAGGCAACCTTATCAATAGGGCATCAAAGGCTCTACTTGAGGGCACCTGGGTGGCTCAGTGGGTTAGGCCTCTGCTTTCAGCTCAGGGTGTGATCTCAGGGTCTTGGGATCCAGCCCCACCTCAGGCGCTCTGCTCAGCAGGGAGCCTTCTTCCCCCCATCTCTCTCCACTTGCTTCTCAGCCTACTTGTGATCTCTGTCAAATAAATAAAAATCTTAAAAATAAAAAAAGACTCTACTTGAAATATTTCCTAAGTTATCCTGAAACAAAGACTCCTCACACATATCTTGATAGTTGATAATCTAGACACAAAGTGCTCCGTTTATGACCAATGACACCATAGAGGTAGTAAAGTGCCTTGAATCTAAATACTTATGTATACTTTCTTTTTGAATTATACGTACATTACATTGACTAAAGCTTTATATAATTATGCTCTGTCAAGTTTCGAGAGTTCTCTCAATTATTCCAACCTGTGAATTTCTTTTTAATATTCTGGATAATATTGTATTATTATATTATATTATATTATGTCATATATATGTCATATATAAAGTATAGTTATATATTATACTTATATATTACATGTGATATATACTGTATTTATAGAATTGCATGTATTCTGTATACATATAATATGTATACATATAATAATTATATATTATGTGTAATTGTATATATTTTGTTATATATAAGTAATTTCTAATACATACACACACACGGAATTTTAATGGAGTTGACCTGAGCAACCTCTCACTGGCCAAATATGCGTAAATAAATGCACAGAAGAAATTGGAAAACACTTTCTTAGAACAGAATGCTTGCTATTAAATACAGAAGGACTAAAGTGGTTAATCATTGTTAGATGCTAAAAGTAATTGATGAAAGTTTGATGAGAAGCAAGATATTTAAATAGTCCTAAAATATATCTCCATAAATTAGTTATTAATTCATAAAGAATCCATAGTAACTCCTCAGTGAAGAGATTAGGTCGACCTTACCTTTAACAGATGATCAAACCCAACCATTCTTTATAAGGGGACAAACACTGATCATGTACCTCCTAATGCTATAACCTAAGACAGATTCATTACTTTGGGGCTACCCTTGACCAAAAAAAAAAAAAAAAAAAAAAAATTAAGGACATTCTACAAAATAGTGAACCTGTACTCTATAAAAATATTAAAGGTGAAAAAGACAAAAAAAGATGAAATGTTCCAAATTAAAGAAGACTAAAGGATCATAAAAGTAAATAAAATGTATGATCCTGGATTTGATCTAAAACCTGATAAAAACATGGGGCACCTGGGTGGCTCAGTGGGTTAAGCCTCTGCCTTCGGCTCAGATCATGATCTCAGGGTCCTGGGATGGAGCCCCGAGTCGGGCTCTCTGCTCAGCAGGGAGGCTGCTTTCCCCTCTTTCTCTGCCTGCCTCTCTGCCTACTTGTGATTTCTGTCTGTCAAATGAATAAATAAAATCTTTGAAAAATAAAAAATAAAACCTGATAAAAACAATATTATTGGGACATTTGACAAAATTTGAAGATTATAAATATTGTGCATAATTAAATTTCCAGATAAGACGGTTAAACACATTAAAATATTTATGCAAAAGAAAGACCTTGATTTAAATACGTTTTGAAGTATGTAGGGGTAAAAGTATATGATAATTTCAATTTACTTTCAAGTTTAAAAAAAAAATTCATCTATTTCTATATATAAATGATAGATACAGATACCTATATCTTCACTATTTTCACTTTATATATCTAACCATATAGATGTTGGATATAATTATCTAGCGTGAAAGGGAGAGAGAAGATTAAGAGCCAAATATTAATATCTGGTTAATCTGGATAGGGGATATATGAGAGTTTATTATTTTTGCATCTTTTCTTTAATTTGGAATTAAAGTAAAAATTAGCATTAGCAATTATCAACAATTTTGATATTTTTATAAGAAAACCAGTGTAAATTAGGAAGGACTTAAGTTATATCCATTTTGTTTCTTTTTCCTTTATTGAAATTAGAAATAATATAATTTCAATTAAGGCATGTTTCATGTTAATATGAGTTTAGCTACATGGAAGTTAGTCACCTCAGAAATAATTTTGGTTTAATATTGTTTTAATTTTATTATCTGGTACAAATTTTACAAAAGTTGCTGCAATTTTTTTAAAAAGAACCCATTTCCTTAAACAAGAGCCACTTATGAAAGAAAACAAAAGAAAGAAGTCAGTAAATGTTAATTTAGACAAGTGAGGAATGTCAATTTAGTTTAAAACAATAGTAATTCCTCAGTTTCTAAATTGTTAACATTCATGGACTTTGCTTCCTGGGGTTTCATATTCAATGATCTCCCAATATATTGCTCAAAAGAGACATGAATCTGAGGAAATTGTTTTCATAATTAATCATAAATTATACTTGCTACTCTAAAGGCAATGATCTGTAAAAATTTAATTAAGAAATGAATAGTGCCAAGTCTCAATTCTGATTCAATAGCTCTTGGATTCATTTGTTCCATTGAATTTATTTAAATAAATATCTTGGCAATAAAATGGAAAAATGTCATAGTGGCTGCCTCAGAGATTTAACTCTTTCTTATTCAGCTTAGAGTTACCTACTTAGAATTTGGTAATGTTATATAATTACCAAGATCCCATATAACTAAATCCAAACCTTACCAACTTCTCAATATGGAAAAGCAGTTATTATACTACCCAAGAAAGCAGTCATATTATTCCCACTTGACTCTGGTTTTTGGAAGCCCAAGACTCTGTTTCATACTTAGTTTATTTATAATAAACTTAGCACAGAGCCCCACTCATAGTAAGTTTTGATACTCTTTTTTTTTTTTTTTTTTCAGATTTTATTTCTTTATTTGACAGAGAGAGCACAAGCAGGCAGAGTGGCAGGCAGAGGGAGAGGGAGAAGCAGGCTCTCCACTGAGTAGGGAGCCTGATGCAGGGCTCAATCCCAGGACCCTGGGATCATGATTTGAGCAGAAGGCAGATGCTTAACCGACTGAGCCATACAGGAACCCCTATAAATTCTTAATGAATTAATTAACTATGAGTACAAGGTCAACACAGTGACTTCATACCATAATAATTATTTGAGCATATACCATATAATACACATTAACACCAGTGTTGGGAATGTAATGACGAATATTACTTTTGATTAACTTGGAAATATTGGGCAACATAAAGACTTACCACTTCCCTTGATCTTATATTTAATCAAAACCCATATATAGTCCTGATTGTTTGATTTCTCCCTCACAACTTTTAAAGTTGTATGTGAAAGTTTGCATATTGGGGAACTTTAAGATGTAAAGAAGCACACTGCCAGTGGCCTATCTTTGAAGGAATGTGACACTGAGAAAGTGACATCTATGCTGAGATATGAAGAGGGACTCCAGTTTTAAATACAACACATAGGGTGAGCAGGGCAGTACAGACATACCTCAAAAATATTGTGGGTTCATTTATAGACCATGAATAAAGGAAGTAATGCAATTAAGTGAATCAAATTAATTCTTTGACTTTCTTGTGCATATAAAATTTATGGTGCCACTCTACAGCAGTCTATTAAATGTGCAATAAAATTATATCTAAAAAACAATGCATATGCATTAATTAAATTTACCTGATCACTAAAAAATGCTAACCATCATTTGAACTTCCAACAAATCATATTTTTTTTTGTTGGTGGAGGGTCTTGCCTCCCTGTTCATGACTGCTGACTGATCAGCATGGTGGTTGCTGAAGGTTGAGATGGCTGCAACAATTTCTTAAAATAAGACAACAATGAAGTTTGGCAATATATTGATTCTTCCTCTCAGGGATGATTTATCTGTAGCATAAGATGCTGCTAATAACATTTTACCCACAGTAGAACTTCTTTCAAAATTGGAGTTAATCGTCTCAACCCCAGCTGTTGCTTTATTAAATAATTTATGTAAAAGAGTCGGGCTGGCTTAGTCAGTAGAGCATGCAACTCTTGATCTTGAAATCATGAGTTCAGGCCCCACATTCGGTATAGGGCTTACTTAAAAAAATAATAATAATAAGTGGTTTATATAGTATTCTAAATTGTCATTTCATTTGTTGTCATTTTAACAGTCTTCACAGCATCTTCATCAGGAATAGATTCCACCTCAAGAAACCACTTTCTTTGCTCACCCATAAGAAGCAACTCCTCATCCATTAAAATTTTATTGTGAGATTACAGCAATTCAATACATCCTCAGGTTCCACTCCCAATTCTAGCTCTCTTGCTGTGCCCACCACATTTGCAGTTACTTCCTCCTTAAGTCTTAAACCCCTCAAAGTCACCCAAGAGGATTGGAATCACCTTCCACACTCCTGTTAATGTCAACATATTTTGACCTCTTCCCATGAATAATGAATGTTTTAATAGCGTCTAGAATGGTGAATTGTCTCTAGGTTTTCAGTTTACTTTACCCAGATCCATCAGAGGAATCATTGTCTATGGCAACTATAGCCTTACAAAATATATTTCATAAATTCTTAAATAGGAAGATTTAAAATCAAAATTACCCCTTGATTCATGGGCTACAAAACGGATGTTGTGTGAAAATAATATTGATCTCGTACGTCTCAATCAGAGCTTTTGGATGACCAGGTGTATTGTCCATAAGCACTAATATTTTGAAAGAATTTCTTTTTTTCTGAGTAGATGCTCTCCACAGTGGGCTTAAAATATTCATTAAACCATGTTCTAAACAGATGTGCTGTCATCCAGGCTTTGTTATTCCATTTATAGTGCACAAACAGAATAGATTTTACATAACTCGTAAGGACACTAGGATTTACAGAATGGTAAATTAGCATCGACTTCAACTGAAAGTCAACAACTGCCTTAGCGCTTAACAAGAATGTCACCCTATCCTTTGAAGCTTTAAAGCCAGGCATTGACTTCTCTCTAGCTATGAAAGTCCTAGATGGTATCTTTTTCCTATAGAAGGCTGTTTGATCTACACTGAAAATCTGTTGTTTACTGTAGACCCTTTCATTAATGATCATAGCTAGATCTTTTGGATAACATGCTGCAGCTTCTACATCAGCACTAGCTCCTTCACCCTGCTCTTTTATGTTAATGGAGATGCCTTCTTTCCTTAAACCTCATGAACCAATCTCTGCTAGTGTCAGATTTTTCTTCTGGAGCTTCCTACCCCCTCTTGGCTTTCATAGAACTGAAGGGAATTGGGACCTTGCCCTGGATTAGACTTTGGCCTAAGGGAATGTTGTGGCTGGTTTGATCTATCGGGACCACTCAGCCTTTCTTCATGTCATGCTGTTTTGCTTTCTTATCATTCATATGTTCATGAAAGTAGCACTTTTAATTCCCTTCAAGAACTTTTTGCTTGAATACTCAGCTGTTTGGCACAAAAACACTAGTTTTCACCTTGTCTCAGCTTTCAACATGCATCCTCACAAAACTTAATCATTATATTGAGTATCTACTAGATTCAAAGCAAGATTATAGGGTCTAGACTATAAAAATAAAAGTTATAGTGGTATAAGTATTTTAGTGAAAGAATGTGCATATAAAGTGAAAAAAATTTTTGACATATAAGTCTGAAATTAGATACACATTATTGGAATTCAGATGAAATTAAATCTTTAATAAAATTTGTATTTTCAAACTTAGTCACATTCCTTATGCAATTGGCTAAGCCTTTTTTTTTTTTAAATGTACTAACTTTGGTTGGTTAAATGTGTTCTTATTCATGTTTAGGATTCTTCTAGGATAGGCTAGACAATCATACTAGGATTATTGCTGAAGCTGAAATGATTGATTTCATTAAACCCACTGTGAGTTTCCTGCTGTTAGACTGATTTTAAATGCAAATATAAACATTTTCTTTTAAATTCTAGGGATTGATGATGTACCCTAACATCTGAGGAATTATATATCTCAAAAGCCTTAGTCAAAAATAGTGTGTGTGTGTGTATATATATATATATATATATATAAAATATGCCTTAGTTGGGGGTTCTTCTAGATCCAGTCATCTCTGGGACAAAGATTTGAATACATGTAGTTTATTTGAGAGGTAGAATAAATATCTTTAGAGAATTTGGAGGTTAAGTTACAGAAGGGAAGACAACAAACAACAAAAATGGATGCATTATCTAACCAGTCATCATTGTATTAAATGCTTAAAGTTAAAAAAAAAGAAAAAAATTATATATATATAAAATATATAAAATTTATACATACACACACACACACACACATATATATGTTGTACCTGGGAAGATAATGTTAAGACTGAAATCCTAGAAGCTACAAAAGAAAAGACATCCTTATTTGAACATATAAACAAATTTCTAAAATTATATAGTAAAAGATATAAATCAAAAGAAAATAAATAAGGATAGCAGACAATGTATTAAATACCTATGTTTTCCAAGATCATATGCATGTTTAAAACTGTAAGATAAATATTCCAAGAGAAAATTGTACAAATTAACAATTCAAAGAGGAGTTCATTTAAATAAACTGTAAGTATACCAGAAGACATTCAATCTCACTATAAGCTGAGGACAAAACTGATTTAAGACATAAAGTAATAATGGAAAGTCACTTATTATCTATACAAAATGTCAATAGATAATAACACTTATTACAGTACCTACTATTAGAAGCTGCTCTTGTATATGACTTGTAGAAATTTGCATCATTCCCTTAAGTGAAACAATTTAGTGATATTAATTATAGTCAATTATAGGTAAAATACGTTCTTTATTCCAATGCTCCCATTCATGAGTATCTATTTCATAAAAACAAGAGGATCGATATGCACAAAAATGTAAAATGTAGTTTATTTTTTAATTACATGTTGAAAACAAAAATTAGAAAACAAATGAATATTGATCAATAGGAAAGGGTTGAAAATACTGATTTTTATTGAGTAACATGGAATGTTTCCCTAAAAAAAATGCTAATATCTATGCCATTGACTTGAAGAAATTTACATGAGGTGCTTTTTTCAAGATTTTATTTATTTATTTATTTATTTATTTATTTACTGTAAGTGGGTGGAGGAGCAGAGTGAGAGAGAGAGAGAAAATCTTAAGCAGGCTCCATGCTCAGCACATACCCAAGGTGGGGCTCGATCTCATGACCCTGAGATCATGACCTGAGCCAAAATCGAAAGTCAGACGCTCATCTGATGAGTTATCCAGGCACCCCTTCATAAGGCATTTTTTAAAGTTAGGCAAAATGTTGTTTGAACAATATATAATATTACCATTGCAAAAGAATCATACTAAATCCTTGTGTGTGTGTATATGTGTGAATGAGACAGTTTTTGTTTATGGTTATGTGAAAAAAAGTGCTGGAGGAAATCCACTTAGTGAGTTAGTTGTTAACTTTAGTTTTCCTTCGGTTGGAGATGGATTAGGCTAAGAAATCAGATAGTAATGGCTTTTTAAAAAGTTATCCATTATAAAAATAACACAAAAAATCTCCTACAAGGACATGTGTGTAAATGTAAGCATAGGAAATCAAAACAATATAATTAACTAAACAACAAGCTTTATTTGTATTCAAATAATTTTTTCCCTTTTTCTCATTAATGTCCTTTCTCTTTATGGACTCAATCAGAATTGTACATTTCGCATAGTTCTCATGTCTTCTCAACCTCCTACACTTTGTAGCATCTTTTAGTCTTTTCTTATCTTTCAAGACATTCTCATCTTTGAGAGGTACTGGTCAAGTTTTGTTTTTTTTGTTTTTGTTTTTGTTTTTGTTTTCAGAAAACCCCTCAAGTTGGATTGTCTGATGTTTCCTCATAACTGGATTGATGTGGTACATTTTTGGCAGAATATCAGAAAGGTCATATGCCCTTCTCAATATATCTTATTGGGGTGTATGATGCTAATGAAACTTATGAGAAGCTGGATTTTAATAAATATTTTTATTTTCTTAATATGTTTCTTCTATATTGCTGTAATAAACACGTATAAGTTATATAAGCAGTAAAAACAAGAGACAATAAATGGAAATTTGGAGCTGGTGCACTAATTAAGTTGTTTATTAACCTAGTTTATAGCCCTTTATAGGTTTCCAGTTTTGTGAATTTTTTCCCTTTTTAATTTTCTTATTCAAATTCTCAGCTGAATAGTATTTTTTCAGAATAGAATAGTGTTTATTACAAATAAATTGAGGCATAGCAAAACAAAAGGATTCTCATCATGTTTAAGCTTTCCAAATCAGTGTAATAAAATTTCTTTCCGTATCCATACATACACACACACACACACACACACACAAAAGCAGTGATTTAAAAACAACACAGTGCAATTATTTTTATGTTCATGAGAGCAAGGCCATCAATCTGATATTCAAGTTAATGGGGTCTGTTAGAAGGCACCATTTTCATTTGTGTTTTATAGTAAAATGATGAAGGAGTTTTGGAAACCACATCCCCCCTCCAAAGGAAAAAAAAAAAAAAAAAAACTAAGTATTCTTTTTAAAAGAAATTGAGTAGTGTTTAGTGATCGACCTGGCACTCTTTCTTGATTTCAGACGAAACAAAATAGGCCGTCTTCCAGTTCATTAAAAATATCTGATGCTAGCCAACTTTTTCCAGTATTAAATGTGTTATAGTCCTCAATTGTACGTCAAAGCTACATTATATAAATATTACAGTAATCAACTGTGAAGGTCCCAGATGCATTGTAGAAGAGAAAGGGAAGCCTTTTATCAAACGCCAGTTCTTGCTTCCTGAACAATAATACAGTTTCTTCAGTTTCTCTCTAGAGAATTGAATTTAGTTAGTATTCATGGAATGGGAAAATGAATTTTTACTACACACATATATGCAAGTGCGTGTGCACATGCACACACACACACACACACAATATGCACTCAGACTTTTCAGTGACCTTAATAAGCCTTTTTCTTTTATAGATGTTTCATTGCTTTATTGAGACATATGTGCTGGAAGTGCATGTTTTAAGACAATTTTTAATGATCTTCTAGGAAGGAGTGCTATTGCTTTATTTTTCCTTTGAAAAAGAATTTTACCTTCTGTTGCTCATCTAAATTGTAGCATGAAGTTAGTATAATGACCAGATGTTATGGTAATTTAACTAGGCCATCTTTAGTTCACTCAAATTACTACAATTTTTTTCTCAAACAACAAGAAAATTTACAGTGTTCATGTTGTCTCATTAACTTTAGTTATTTAACATGGAAGCTCAGGGCAATATCTTGAAAAAGTTAGATTTGTTATTACCATGCTAACAAGAAATCTCATGCTATCACTTAATCATTATAAGCTTTTATAGAAGTTTGAAATGTACTTTACTACCTTAAATGTATTTGTTTGGTTTCAGGCCTTGGTACAAAACATTTGCTTTCTAAGTGTTCATTTGGCAAATATTCAATGCTTTCTGACAGTGTATTAGAGATATAAGTATGTCAAAAACATAGTCCCTGCCTTGGAAAATCTCACTGTAGTTGTTTATGTACACAATAATATAGGGATAGATATTTTTTCCCCTGAGCTACCTTTCATATGAGAATATTTTGTTTGTGTGTGTGTGTGTGTCTGTGTGTGTGTCTATGTTTGAAGGGCTGATAAGAGCATTTTGAATTTGTTTTCAGTCTTGCTCTGGACATATAGACTATTATGTCCAAACCTAAGGTGAAGAAATTTTCCTATTGGTTTCCCACCTTAGAGAGGCCCTGGGGGTTAACTCCTTTCCCTGTTATACCATCAAAGCCAAAAGTTCATATTTGGCTGGATATGTAAATTCTAGTGTTCTTCAGGTTCCCCAGGAAAGGGACTCAGAGATACATTTTTCTGGGCAGATTTATAGGGGAGTGCTCATGGGAATGCTATAAGTAAAGAAATTAGGAAAGTAAAACATTACCTGATACCTTGGGAAGCTCTGAAGCTGAGTGGCAAAATGTTGACAAGAGAACCAATCATTAGAAAAGAATTGTACCCAAGGTGGCTCAGCTGGCTACACACCTGACTCTGGGTTTTGGCTCAGGTCCTGGTCTCATGGGTCTTGAGATCAAGCCCTGCATAGGGCTCCATGCTCAGCAGGAGTCTGCTTGGGGTATGATAATCTCTCCTTCTACCCCTTCCCTTGCTTGTATTCTCTCTCTTAAAAATAAATAAATAAATCTTTAAAAAAAATGAATTGTACCCAGGAAAGGTATAATATTGACCAAGGTAGCTATTGGGAATAAATGTAGCCTAGATCATATATATGTATTCTTATATGTATATCATTGTAATTGTATCATTATGTATATGCAAATGTATATGTATTTTGGATATTTGTGCTTTTTCATATCATAAGTGATCCAAGTTTTTATATGATAAATGCTTCATTAAAATAGTTACGCGTAAAAAAAATCAATACAAATAAACATAAGAAAGCATATGTAGGAAAAAAAAAAAAAGAGAGCATATGTAGGACCTTTCTGAAAAACTCTTCCAAATAAAACAGTACTCAAATACTATAAAGAGGATAGTTTACCAAAAATCCCTCTATAAATTCAAATACAATTTTATTAAAATTATAAAATAGCTTTCAGAACCTTTATAAGAATAGCTAAGAAATTTTAAAAAGCAGAGTCTAAACATAGAGTTTTTACAAAATTTAAAGAATAATTTTATTATTGTGTTACATGGAGAAATATTCATGTAAAGGAAATAAAGAAATTATTTTTAAAAATTCATCTAATAGGATGCCTGGGTGGTTCAGTGAGTTAAAACATCTGCCTTCTGCTCAGGTCATGATCCCATGGTCCTGGGATTCAATCCCTGCATCGCTGGGCTCCCTGCTCAGTGGGGAGTCTGTTTCTCACTCTCCCTGAGCGCCCCCCCCACTCATTTTCTCTCTCTCTCTCTCAGATAAATAAGTAAAATTAATTTTAAAAATGAGCAGAAGGGCCTACAGAAATACTAATTGAATTTAAGAGCTAAAATTCATCTAATAAAGAATTGTCTGAGGAAACAATTTCTGTCTACATTAAAATTAATTATAAAATCTCATTAAATATATTAGTGTCCCATTAGAAGAGGAATATACAAAGAAATCAATAAAAAAAAGCATACACTAAACCAAAGGATTATGAAACTGACAGCACAAATCACTGGTAAAGAAGAATTTTGATTGTTATTTAATAACGAATGAAATCTAATTAGAAAATTTCAATTACAACTCCAACATGTACTATGGAAATTTACTACAATTAAATTAAGCAAAAAAATTAATTTACTTAACAAATATGTGTTAACAGAACTTTTTTTAAGTGAAGAATCAGGTCTAAGGAAAGGTAAGTCTGGGTGGATTTTGCAATCGAGGTATTAGAAAATAATGACAGTCATTTCAGTGGCGCTCCTGACAATTTGTGTGGCTCCTACAATTTTTGGTGTTTGTATTTTTTATTCAAAATTCACAATCCATCTATTATAAACATTCTCCATATGTTCAATAAGGTAGAAGTAAAAATGAGCATGATAAAGAGAAAAAAACTAAGATATGAGAAATGCCCAAATGAAACTTCTAGAGAATACAAACATCTTATATATAAAATATACTAGAGAGATATACAGAAGATTACATACTATAAATGAGAATATCAGTAAATTTGAACATACATAGGACAAATGTATACTATAAACCCTACAGAAACCAATAAAAATTAAAAATGAGTAATAGATAATAAGCTAATGGTAAAAATAAAACAGAATAATAGAAATACCTAATACCAAATTTTAAAAATGGAGAAAGGAATAAAAAAAGAAGATAAATAGAAAACAAATAATATGGGAGATTTAAACCAACAATATTAAAAATGACATTAAATGTAAAAGTCTAGATGCTTGAATTAAATGCTAGATTAGATTAAAAAGGCAATAGCTAACTATAAGCTGCCTGAAAAATATCACTTAACAAATGGATTTTAATAATTAAAAATAAAAGGATGGCAAATGACATACCCTGCAAACTCTAATGAAAGTAAAGTTGGAGTGGTTATATTAATACCTGACATCTTAATGGTAACAATTATAGTTGGAAATGTTGACGCCTCGTTTTCTGTAATTAATAGCAAAAGTAAAGAGTAAGTCAGGCTATAGAAGACTAGAACAACACCATCAACCAACTGACCATATTGACATTTATAGAACACTCCATCCAATAACAAAAAATACATGTTTTTATCAAGGGCACCCAGAGAACTAAGTAAAGTAGACTTTATTATGAGACATAAAACAACTCTCAATAAATTTAAGAGAACTAATATTATATAAGGTATGTTCTCTGACCATAAGAGAATTAAACTAGAACATAATAATAGAAATCCAACTGCAAAACTTTCCAAATATTTGGAAGTTGACTCACGGATCAGAGAGGAAATCACAAAATGTATTAGAAAATGTTTTAATCTGAAGGAATATAAAAAACACAATATGTCAAAATTTGTGGAATGCAACTAAAGCAGTGTTTCGTTTATAGCATTGAATATTTGTATTACAAAAGATCTCTAATCATTATCTCAGCTTCCACAATAAGAAACTATAAAAAGAAGAGAAAATTAAGCCCAAACTACAGAAAAAAAAATAAATAAATAAAAGCTACCTTTTTTAAACACTTAGAAAATAAAGGCAAAATTCAAAATCCGGAGCACAAGTATCTAGTTGTTCTAAATTGGTTCATGTGCCTTGCTTGGGGGAAAACAAAACAAAACAAAACAAGGCACCTTGCTTAATTCTCAAAAGATGAAGACAATTGCAATATATCTAGTTCTCTAAAAGGAACTACAGCACCATTACCACAAGAAAGAAAATGTAAGCATCATTAGCCGAAATAACAAATTTCACCACTTTCTTATACAATGAGCATTCTCCCCCCAGTGAGAATACTCAAAGCCATGCTTTCTTTCTCTTTACTTTTCTGTGCTATTTTACTCTAGTTGTTCATCTCATTGTATTAAATGAAAAATAATATTGGTTTCTTTCATTTACCAAAAGTAATTATGAAATAAAGAAAAATAGACTTAAAGATGTGACCACTATACAACTAGAAATGGATAGGAGAATAAACAAATGAAGGAGTATACCAATTTGCCTTTATTGTAATATAAAATTGTTATATCTTTTTAGCAGTAATATTTCATTAAATAAGAAGCTATGAAAATCATCTTGTTAGAAATTTTATATAATACCTTCTGAAAATGTTACACTTAAAAACTACAATAAATGAATTTAGATTTACCAGTGTTGAGCATTTTGTTCTACTTAAATTACTAATGATTGATATAATTAAGTAGTATTATCTATAAGTTATCATATTACTATAGGCATTTTTTTAAATTAAAAGCTTCTTATTTTATAAAAAGCTTTGAAATACATCATTCTTAATTTCTCTCTCAGGAGAATTTCTCTCTCATGCTATTTACTCCATGACTAAACCTGTTGATGAAATTTAATCATGGTGGTAAAGTAAAATCACAAATCGTATGAATGAATGAAGAAGATATTCTATGTACTACATGTATAAATAGGTTTCTTTAAACATATTTTATTTATCTATTTATCAGAGAGAGTGAGAGCACAAGCAGGGGGAGCAGCAGACAGAGGGAGAAGCAGACTTCCCACTAGGCAAGAAGCCCATGCAGGACTACATCCCAGATCCTGACCTGAACTGAGGGCAGATGTTTAAGCAACTGAGCCAGCTAGACATACCTATAAATAAGTTTTTAAAAAATTTTAACCACATACTTAACAAATGGAAAAAATAAATATTATAAATGAATAATTGCAACCAGTAAATCATCAAAACTTTTTGAAAATACCAATTGCAACATTTTTTTCAGCTCATTTCAGTAATGAGATTTGGATGGAGATACATTTTAAAGCACTTCACATCAGTTGAGAACACTTAAGTATTTTAACGGCAAGCTATACAAAAGAAATACATGATACAAATAATAAGCCAGTGGACTTTTTCATAATGTGCAATAATTTATTACTGCTAATCTAGTCCACACTTTATCAAATATTTATCCATAGATGGATTATAGTAGGTAGCAGTTGGTAACAGAACATCTTGACAGTCATTTTTTCTAGTGAAACCCATGAAAATTTAAACATATATAATTCAAGATGTAATAAACCTTGGAATTTTCTTATGCATGGTAATTGTTCAGGAATGGTTCCAGGGCTTAGTAGATAAGAACTTGGGAATTTTAATTCCAATTCTATTTATCCAATATATCAATTTTGTTGCTGTTACAGAATCCCTGGAGATTGAGAATCTAATGAAAGACCCTATTCCTAAAAAACGAACAAGCACTTAAATATTTAAAACGTGGGGTGCCTGGGTGGCTCAGTGGGTTAAAGCCTCTGCCTTCGGCTCAGGTCATGATCCCAGGGTCCTGGGATGGAGCCCTGCATCGGGCTCTCTGCTCAGCAGGGAGCCTGCTTCCCCCCTCTCTCCCTGCCTGCCTCTCTGCCTGCTTGTCATCTCTGTCTGTCAAATAAATAAATAAAATCTTTAAAAAAAAATTTAAAAAATATTTAAAATGTATCTCATGTAACTTAAATTTCCAAGAGGTTTTGAACCCACTTGGAACTAGTTATTATTCCAATAAAATTACATGTATATATGGAAATTAAATATTGTAATTATCTAAGTACAATTAAAAAAAAAACCAAGAAAAATGTTTAATATTTACAATGTCAAAATCTTTGAAAGCTATCATGTACAGAGTATATCAGTTCAAGGAGGTTTATCATTGCATTATTATATATTTTAAAGTTAGTTATCTAGTGGAGAAAGACATCAAGTTAAACCTGATGGATTATATAAACACTTACTTCTAATTCCTCTTATAACTCAATAGTGGTTGAATGAATTCTTACAAAAAATAACCCACATTAACAGACAAATGGTAGAAAAGGTAATAACAGAGGAAGGATGTCAACAAAATTTGGAAAAATAAATGGATATGGAGTAGTGACTGTTGACTTAGCATGAGAAGTTGAAACCTAAGTGCCTATGTCAGAGCAAACTTAGCAAGAAGCTGGTAGATTTATGTCCCAAAACTCCAACAAAAATGAATAATTGACTCAACAATTACCTTTGAAGGATGGAGGGGAAATGGAACTAAAACCAAAAAAAGATTTAAAGTTTGTGTAAGAGCAGTTAAGGATCTCAACTCTCTTCCATTAGTCCTTGCAACAAGGAAAACTGTCCTTCTTGTCTACCTGCATTCGGCAGATAGAAGGAAGATTCATCTCTGGAGAGGCTTATCGGATGGATATAGGTTCATTCTACAAAAGAATGTTACCAGAGGGTGCCTGGGTGGCTCAGTGGGTTAAGCTGCTGCCTTCGGCTCAGGTAATGATCTCAGGGTTCTGGGATCGAGTCCCACGTCGGGCTCTCTGCTCAGCAGGGAGCCTGCTTCCCTCTCTCACTCTCTCTGCCTGCCTCTCCGTCTACTTCTGATCTCTCTTTGTCAAATAAATAATAAAAATAAAAAATCTTCAAAAAAAAAGAATGTTACCAGAATGCCAATTCACCTTTTCAATTCACTGCATGGCAGTTCCACAACACTCGATTAATTGAAAACCAATTAATTGCTCCAGCTGGCTAATATACTAACTAGTCAATTTGTGGAATGATTAATTGGCTCATTAACTTGTTTCTTTTAAAATATTTCCTTTAAAAATATTTCATATAAATACACACATATGTTTATATTATAAATTATTTGTATTGAAGCATATATTTGAGAATGCATTCATGAACATTGTTAATTTATCTCTAAGAATATTAGAGGTACAAAATATAGATTCAGAATTTTTTTCAACATGATCTAGGAGAATATATGTTTCGACTTGTACTTCTAACAATACTGTGAGCCAGATGTTCAGAGGAAAGCTTAAATACAGCTTAAGCATTATATAAAATATGGTTTTTAAATATAGCTATATTTTTAAAATGTGGGGATTTTTGTTGTTTTGTAATACTGCTTAGTTTTAAAGTATAGTTTTAAAGATTGCTTCTCATCTTTCGTTTTGTGGAGGTAATGAAGAATATTTACTGAGGTCAAAAATGACAAGAAAGTACAAGTCCATAGGAGTAATACTTTGGAGATGTGATCAGTCAGGGTTTATCTGCCCATCTCTGGAGCACTAAAATATACCTTTGATTAATCAAGTGAACCTAGTGTAGGACCAAATCCCAGCACAGGACGGGTGAGGGGAGCAAGGGCTGGGGCACAGAACTGGGTGGGGTTTCAGATATAATCATTCACATAAAGTCAGTATCTGTGGAGAGTAATAATTTTAGTGAGTATTTGAAGAGAAGTCTACTACAGAGGAGGGGGTAATACCTACCTGAACTTTGGCTCTGGGCAATTCCAAGAAAAGCGCTGAATACAAAAAGGAATGGTTATTAAATAAAATGCTTAACTTTTGGCTAAAATGAATAAATTTTGACTGTATAAAACAGTAAAAATAATATCTTAGTTTGTTTAAAAAGTCAAGGTAGAATTGAAGTAGGAGTACCTGGGTGGCTCAGTTGGTTAAACATCTGCCTTCATCTCAGGTCATGATCCCAAGGCCTTGGGACAGACCACCACATTGGACTCCCTACTCATCAGGGAGTCTGCTTCTTCCTCTCCCTCTGCTGCTTCACCTGCTTGTGCACGGTCTCTCTCTCTCTGTCAAATAAATAATTTTTTTTTTTAAAGAAATAACCCTGGATGAGCATGCTATGCTCACAAAACTCATGGGTGAAAGAGATAATCAAGTCGATAATTATGAAATAAATGGGAAAAGTTCATAATAAAATTTTTAAATGTTTTAAAAGGCAAAAATCTGTATTACCTTGCATAGACTAATATGTTGTTTTTCTTGTACTATTGATAAATGCTTAAAATTTCTATGATTTTGGCAGTAATTTCTATAAACTATATTGAGAGCAAATCCAAACTTCTAAGTGAAAGTAATAGATGGCAAAATGAATTCACGAAATAAAACCTAAAAACAAAAACAAACAAAAAAAATGTTCAAATGCATCTCTGTGAACCAAAACCTTTAAGTTTTGCTTAAGTTAGTTCAGACAGGGTTTAGATAAAATGTGAACTCTGGTCTCTAACCAAACCAAATGAAAGGAGAAAATCCTTGACATTGTCAGAATACTCTTAATAACTTCAGTATTTATTGTTCCATACTCTTCTGTCTACAAAATATGGGAGAATAATAGGCAATTTCTTACCAAATGTATATTGCCTTCATAACTACACCTGTGCTTGCTATTAACAAACTATACCATAATTAATAGTTTAAAAAATTTTTGGATGAAGTGATTTGTAGAATAAAAATTAATATCTCCATTTTTACCCTACTCTGAGGTAACCAATCTCATTAATATCTGCTAGATTCAAAATCTTAAGGAAAAACATACAGATTTTAAAATAAATCCTAGCTGACCAACTGGAAACAGATATATTCTCACATTACAATAGTTAGAAGATGGTTTATGGATAAGGTATTCATTACACTGGCGTAATGTATGGAGGAAGTAAAAGGGATAGCACAGTAACACAGCTAGAGCAATGGGCTGACATCTGTGCCAGGCCCAAGGGACAAGGGGAGAGATGTTATGAAAACCGGAGGAAGGAAATCCAAGTATAGTTAACCTCATTGAACACAGCAGTGATCTTCCCTTTCAGGAAAGTGAGCCCTGGTGATTTCAAGGAACCAGGAAATAAATACCTGACTTCTCTTTCTTCCTTCCCATGTCTTGACTGGTGTCCTATTGGCACAACTCAAATTGAAGGCAGAGTCTAGATTACAGTGATGTAATTCATGAATACCAATATCCTGTTTAGAGATCAGAGTTGGAAAAGGTGAAAGATCTGGAGAGGTAACTGAAGAAATGCAACACACTCTAATATTTTGAGCTTTGAGTAGCAAGATACATTATAGAAGAAAAATCTAGAGTACAATAAATAAGTTAGTTGTATCACTTCCTTTTATGTATACATATATGCTTAAGTATTTCCTTTTCCTTTTGAAGTAGAGTTAATGAAATAATGTTTTTAAAATGCTTTAAATATTTAATATCTACATGAAAAGGTATTATAACTCTATTACTATAATCATTCTTCTAATTCCATTGTAATGAATATTTCCATAATAAAATGAAATATGGCATTTTTCCTGAATAATTGAATTCATGTAATAGGCCTTATAGGAATTTTTAAAAAATTTATAATATTCTAAGTAATAAAAAGTTCAGATAATAAACAGTTAATATTAAAATCCAGGTATAAATTTTAAGGTTTCATTCCACTTTATCTTCAGGATTCCAAAGACATTTACAGGATTATTAAAGTTCATTTCCCTCCTTATAGAGCAAATCGGGACAATTTTTTAAATGAGTTGTATTTTCTTATAATTTTACATGAATATTTCATTCCTTTTGTTAAACAAGAAGCAGAATCAAAACGGGGGAATTTTGTTTCTTGGTGAAATACAGATATATGGCACCATTTTTTATTTGTTTTTGTTATTTTACTATGGCTAGGAATACTACCTCTTCAACCACAGAAACCTGGATTAAAATTCTGACTTGAGCAATTTTTTTCTGTAAATAGGCAAGATATTTAGTGTCCATAAACTCCAGCTTCTTCATTTTAAAATGGAGATAATTGGAATATTATTAATAATAACAATCATAGAAAATAATATATATGTATCTCTTCTTTTTAAAAATGTAAAATAAGACAAATATCTCATTGCTTTTCCACCCACAACACTAACCGACAGAGCAGATCTAAATATCTACTACCTCCTAATAGATTTAAGCAGGTTTCTGCTAGGAAAAAAACTATCTGAAAGTCTCTGAGATACTTAGCAAATTCTTTGATTGGAATGTGGTGCCAGAGCTGAAGTGCTATGAGGGAATTACTTGTTCATACTACACTTGGAAAAAGTAAGGCAGATTTTAATAGAACACTTTAAGAGCTTACTATCTCTCAGCTCATCTAATAAATTATTTTGAAAATATTATGAAACATTATTATGAAACATAAAGCTTATCTGTATTAGTCAAGGTTCTTCATAGACACATAACCAACAGGAGATTATATATATAACTTTTAATGTAAACTCGGGCCATACGTTTAATGCGTAAATGTTCGCTTATAAAATTTCAGTTTATGTTTGCTGAAGCTGCATTTATTATGGAAAGGTTAAGTGAAGTTGGACAAGTCTATAAATGAAACCATTAGCTCACAGAATGCTACAGATTTTATTTTGTTGCAACATGAGTGAGTCATTTGCAAAACCTGATCATTTACTGAAACAAGGAAATTTTTTCTTACTTGAATTTATAAATATCTATCTTGGACTTACTTAAAACATATATAATTTCACTGAGGAAATATGTCTTAATTTTAGTGTATAAACATATGTTAGCTTGTATTAGGTAAGAAGCTATTTTTATTGCCAAAAAATGAGGTTTTTATTATAGATTAGTTGGAAATTTTACTGTTAGATATCAATTCTGTTTATTGTATAGCTCAAAACAAAGATATGAATATAAATTATTTATTATTGTGAATCGATTATCTTTTTTCAGTCTACCAATCTCTATCTTGGACTTTCCTAATTTAAATATTCTGACAAGTAGTCTTTATCCATACATTTGTAAATCCTATATTTGGTTTAGAAAATATTGCCACTGTATAGTGCTAAAATACTTGGGGTAGTGGAAAATATTTAAAAATACTAGTGTATCGGGGCACTTAGGTGGCTCAGTCATTAGACGTCTGCCTTTCAGCTCAGGTCATGATACCAGAGTCCTGGAATCAAACCCCACATGGGAGCCTGCTTCTCCCTCTCCCACTCCCCCTGCTTGTGTTCCCTCTCTTGCTGTCTCTCTCTGTCAAATAAATAAATAAAGTCTTATAAAAAAAAAAAAGGAAAGAAATACTAGTGTATTACAATGTGTCAACTTGCTTTCCCTTTACATCCCACTATTAATCTTTTTACCCTTTTTCCTTCTTGGGTAGATTATCCTTGCTCTGAATTTCATATTAGATATGAATTTGCCAAGTCTGCATATTCTGACTATACTCCCTTCAATTAAAATCATTTAGTCTATATAATTCATTATAGTTAAATCTAGGCATCGAACGCATTGCCATTATTCTTACTAAAATTAAAAAAAATAAGGCAGAAAAAGAAGAGATTTTGCAAATAGCAAGTGATGTATGCATTAGCTTTCAGTATTCTTTATATTGCACAGTATAGATTTGTGAATATTCTAAATTAAGCACCACAATCCTTCTTTAATATTACTTCCTCTAGGTATTTAATAGCACCTGAAAGTCACAAGAAGCTGCTAATTTTACTAAGAAACTTGCAAAATCATGAAATTCTAGAAAATTGTAGATCTTTTTCCTCCAAGGAGTATCACAAAAGTGCTAGCTGTTCGCCACAATCTGTTTACTTCTCCTTTTTCTTCATGGCCACTTAATCAGTTAGCCTGTACTGTATAACAATCCATCCCAGAACTAATGGTTCAAATAAACAGTCTTTTTTTTTTTTTTTAATTTCAGTTCCTAATTCTATGAGTTAGCAGTTTGGACTGGGATTAGCGGAGGTGTTTTTATGGTCTGTGTTGGTCTTAGTAAGGCACCTGCAGTCACCTGCTAGATCTACTAGAGCTGAATGGTCTAGGATGGCCTCCCATGTCTGATGTTTGGCAGATCCTTGGCCAGGTTCTCTATCTGGTCACTCCATCCACTTTAGACTGACTTCCAATCTCTGCACTATTGCAAAGGAGAGCAGAAGCTACAAATCTCTTAAGTCCTAGGCTCAAAATGTGCACAAGTCATTTACATCATATTCTTTTGGTTAACAGTAGTCATTTGGGCAAGATCAGATTCCAGGTGTGAGGAAAAAGACCCCACCTCTTGATGGGAGAGGCTGTAGAAATATGTAGACAGTTTTAAATTTAATATAGATACACAATTAATCTAGCTGTTCCAGCTGAATGTGGCCACATGACCAAGTTCTAGCCTGTGAAATATTGAGATTAAGTAATGGTCACCTTTGGTTTCAGCTGATTAAAACTTCCACAGATACCTTTCCAAGTATTTTCTCCTCTAATTCACCGAGACTGCAATACCTAAGGTGGCATAAGAACCAGGCAATGAGGATCAAACATTCCTCAGCCTGCGCCTATGAATAACTGTGTAAAGAGAGCATCCCAACTACCCCCTCCACCCTGCACACACCCCTATTCTGCCTTCTTGAGGCAATCCTAAACTGCATGTTAGTAAATAATAATAATAATAATAATAAATAGATAATATAATAATTAAAATATAATAACATTAAACTGTTACTATTAGGACTGAATATCTAGTATAGGCTAACTTATTGTAATTAATATAATGAGTTGACTTGGCTTTTTTTGTATAATAAATATTTTTAATAGCAAAATTATTTTCCCTTAGCAGATGTTTTTGGATTAAGAAGTCCATTCTCAAATGGAAACATCTTCATTTTTATTGAAGGCAAATTTATATGTGTGAACACAAGCTTTGTTGATAAAATTATTGTAGACATGTGCAACAACTGCACATTTTTCACATAAGCCGTATGCTATTCTAAAGTCTTTGTAGAGAGACTCTTCTTTAAATCTAGTTCTGTATGTACGGTTAAATCTGATCCTTAACAGAGTTTAGGGTTGTTGAAGAACCTGCCATGATAGGTACACTATTCTTTCAAATTGGAAATCCAGAAATAACTATTTCAGGAAAGAATGAAATAATCTTTGAGTAAAATCCGCTGAGTATTCAACATTGATTTCTTTCAGAAACTCATCAATCTTGAGAAGAAATCAGAATGCTAAAAAAAGACCCTCTTAAACTCTACACAATTATTATCAGTAGCACTGAGTTTTTGAAAAAAAATCTCCAAAATACTGGAGTATCTTTTTATATGTATAGCAGTGTCATGGCATTATAATGTAGATTTTTTTTAAGTTTTCAATTTTAATTCCAGTACAGTCAATATACAGTTTCTGTTTGTTTCAGATGTACAATATAGTGATTTAACAATTCTATACATAGCTCCTGGCTCATGGGGTAAGTGTTCTCTTTAATCCCTGGCATATTTCACCCATGCATGCCCACCTCTCATCTGGTCACCATCGGTTGGTCTCTACTGTTTAGAGTCTGTTTCTTGGTTTGTCTCCTTCTGTTCCCCTCCCCAACCCCACCCCTTATTTATTTGTTTTGTTTCTTAAATTTCACATATGAGTGAAATCGTATGGGATTTGTCTTTCTCTGACTTATTTTGCTTAGCATTATACTCTCTGGCTTTATCCATGTTGTTGCAGATGGGAAGATTTCATTCTTTTTTATGGTTGTGTAATACTCCATTGTATATATTTACCATCTCTTCTTAATCAACTCATCTATCACTGACCCCTGGGCTGCTACTAAGTTTGGCTATTGTAAATAATGCTACAATTAACATAGGGGTGCATGTATCCTTTTGAATTACTGTTTTTGTATTCTTTGGGTAAATACCTGGCAGGGTGATTACTAGGTCATATGGTAGTTCTATTTTTAACTTTTTGAGGAAGCTTCATACTATTTTCCACAGTGGCTGCACCAGTTTGCATTCCCACCAGCAGTGCACTAGGGTTCTTTTTTTCTCCACATCCTCAACAACACTTGTTGTTTCTTCTGGTTTTGATTTTAGCCATTCTGATAAATATGAGGTGATATCTCATTATGGTTTTGATTTGTATTTCCCTGATGATGAATTATGTCGAGCATCTTTTCATATGTCTGCTGGCCATCTGTGTATCTTCTTTAGAGAAATGTCTGTTGATGTCATCTGCCCATTTTTGAACTGGATTATTTGCTTTTTGGATATTGAATTATTTCAAGTCTTTATATATTTTGGGTACTAACTATTGAATATGTAATTTGCAAATATCTTTGGATATTGAATTGTTTCAAGTCTTTATATATTTTGGGTACTAACTATTGAATATGTAATTTGMAAATATCTTCTCCCATTCAGTATGTTGCTTTTAATTTTGTTGATTGCTTGGCTGTGAAAAAGCTTTTTATTTTGATGTTGTCYCAGTAATTTATCTTTGCTTTTGTTTCCTTTGCTTCAAGGAACCTGTCTAGAAAAATGTTGTTATGGTGCATGTCAGAGAAATTACTGCTTGTGCTCTTTTTTAGGATTTTTATGATTTCAGGTCTCACTAAATGTCATTCATCTATTTTTGTTATGGTGTAAGAAAGTGGTCCAGATTCACTCTTTTGCATGTGGCTGCCCAGTTTTCCCAACACCATTTGTGGAGGAGACTGCTTTATTCCCATTCTTTCCTCCTATGTTGAAGATTAATTGACCATATAACTGCAGGTTTATTTCTGGGTTTTCTATTCTGGTCTATTGATTTGTGTGTCTATTTTTGTGCCATTACCATACTGTTTTGATTGCTACAGCTTTGTAGTATAATTTGAAGCCTGGAATCTCCATTTTTTTTTTTTTTTTTTTTTTTCAAGATTGCTTTGGCTATACAGGGTCTTTTGTAGTGCCATACAAATTTTGGAATTGTTTGTTCCAGTGCTGTGAAAAATTCTGTTGGT
Organism: Lontra canadensis; assembly: GCF_010015895.1. Classification (NCBI taxonomy): domain Eukaryota; kingdom Metazoa; phylum Chordata; class Mammalia; order Carnivora; family Mustelidae; genus Lontra; species Lontra canadensis. The sequence goes on along the minus strand of NW_022631046.1, from coordinate 256,019 downwards.
ATTTTGATAGGGATTGCATTAAATATGTAGATTGCTTTGGGTAATATAGACATCTTAGCAATATTTGTTCTTCCAAACCATGAGCAGAGAATGTCTCTCCATTTCTTTGTGTCATCTTAAATTTCTTTCATCAGTGTTTTAGAGTTTTTAGCATACAGATCTTTCACCTCTTTGGTTTTATTCCTAGGTACTTTATTATTTTGGATGTAATTGTAAATGGGAGTGTTTTCTTAATTTCTCTTTCTGCTGCTTCATTATTAGTGTCTAAAAATACAATAGATTTCTATACATTGTGTATCATGTGATTTTACTGAAATCATTTATCAATTCTAGTAGTTTAATGGTGGAATTTTTAATATTTTCTGTATATAATATCATGGCATCTGCAAATAGTGAAAGCTTTAATTCTTTACCAATTTAGATGTCTTTGTTGTTGTTGTCTGAAAATATAGATTACTTTTAATAAATGTATTTATAGTGTTTTTTCTTTTTAAAGTAATTTATGTGTATGTTAAAATCCACATAGTACAAAGGATATAAATGAAAATGAAATGACTCTATCTCTCTTCATGACCTTAACTCCCTCCATTGCTTAAAAAAAAAAAAAAAAAATCTACTCTCCACAAGAGACTTCAAGCAAATTTTGCTACTTTTTTTTTTCATATTTTCTGTAACTGGGACTTTCACATAATATTATAGTTTTATTATAGTTTGGAGATACTTCTATCTAAAAATGGACATAAATCTCCCTTTTATGACTTTTCAATTTTAGACATTTTTGTTGATTTTTCTATGAAATGTAAGGAGGTTAGCACACTTACAGAGTTCTGTCATTTCTCTTCCACCATTTTTCCCAAATACCTCATGTATTATTTTTATATTGTCAAGATTTAAGACATTGACGTATGCTCTATACATTAAATTATCATAAGTATTTCATTATAGTTTTTTTTAATTTAAATGCTTTTCATTCTCACTGTCATTCCTTTTACCAGTTTCTATAAAACTGAGGAAAGTATTACTATTATTTTGATTCCTCTCTACTAGGCTAAATTTCAACCACAGGTTTTATTAATTTGCATCTTAAATTGCTAATAACTTGTCTGAGAACAAAATAATTCAGTCATATATTAGGTCTGAACATTTTTTAGACCTGGCAAATGTATCTTCTAGTATTGACAAATAAGTGAATACAATAAGCTGTAAAGCCAAATTAATTTTTTTCGTTTTTTTCACTAATAAGTGATTGGCTTTTTTGTATTTGGAGACCATAGAATTTTAGCTTTGAAATGAAAACAACAATAAAATATTATATCATGTTGTTGGTCATCCTGTACTAAGGTTTCTTTAGAACTTGATTTGTCCTTTCAATCTAAGGTTTTACATTGTAATAATGTTCTGTTCCTCCTATATCATTTCAGTTATGTTTATCATTTTCATGAATGCCAACTTCCAGTGTGTGCTTACTCAAAACAATAAGCACCTGAGTCTCCCTGTTAGCAGCTGTCCTCAGGTTACCAGATTCATTTTGCCTGCTCTTGAAAAACTAGAATCCCTGAGGTTTCATATCCCCACCTGGACTGAGAGTAGCTATTAAACAGTGACTGATGCATGCAGGATATAAATGATATAGTTCCCTTGCCTCTGAATGGAACAGTTCTCAGATATGAGCTATACTGTCTCCAAAGCTACCCTGAGAGATTATGTTCATGTTTTTCCCTTCTGGTAATTTACTAGGTATCATATGACTGTTTGGCTTCCTTCCATTTCTGTTTCCATTTCTCTACTTCCCTACTGGTCTTATCTTGGAAAAACTCATCCTTTTCATAGATTCTTCATCTAAAAATCTGCTTCTGGTGTATTCTTTTATTTCAGGAGAGTTTTCACCTTTTATATCAGAATATTTTTTAGTTTATTTGCTATTTTCTAGTTTTAAGGAATGGCAATTATCTTATGAATTTCCTTTTTTATTCTTACCTATCATAATTTCTTTAATCATGTTCTTTATTATGATTTCTTTATCATTTTATTTTATATAATTTCTTTTAGACAGTAATACATATATTTGACTTCAATTTTAATTACCTATTTTATATTTTATTGTATAAAACTTATATTTATGGGGGTGCCTGGGTGACTCAGTTAGTTAAGTCTCTGACTCTGGTTTTGTCTCAGGTCATGATCTCAGGTCCTGAGACTGAGCCCCATGTTGGGCTCCTCCCCCTGGATGGAATCTGCTTGAGATTCCTCTCCCTCTCCCTTTGCTCCTCCTCCCACTCATGCACACACTCTCTCTCTAAAATAAATGAATGAATGAATGAATGAATGAATAAATAAAATCTTAAAAAATATATAGTTTTATTTTTATTTCTAGTATGGTTTTCATGTCTAAAACATCTTTATTATTATGTTGCACTTATTTTCAAATTTCTTTCAGTTTACTTCTCATACTCCTTTTCAGTCTATTTCTTCTTTGTTATCTTTCCATTTCTTCCTCTCATTTTTCTTTAATGCATTCTCTTTTCTGTTTTATTCTCAATCTCTCTCCCTCAACACTTTCAGAGTCTGTATTTTTTTTTTCATTTCTCTGAAAGTGATGAACTTTTTTTTGAAACGTCCACACTTTTCTGAACTAATTCTTCATATAATTCTTATACATATTATGGATGTGCTTTCTGTTTATATGTGATTTGCTTCCATTTTAAGCATTGATTTTAAGAGATGTCTACTTAACAACTATAAGGTTTCAGGGTTAATTACAGAATTTCCTTTGTTTGATTACAAAGCAACAGTACAGTAAGTGCTTTTTATATACCATATCATTTAATTTCCACAAAAAAATATAAGTTTATTGCTATCCCTAATTTATAAATGCAGAAATTAGGTGTTAATGAAATTATATATACTGATGCTGAAAAATTAATATAAGAAATACTTTTTCTGGCTATTATTCATTTTTATAGAGTTAGTTTTATGTTAGAACTCATGTGCCATAGTTGTAATCACAAACAACTGTTTGCTAAAAATAAGAATATAGTATTACAAATATATCATGAATTCTGGGAAGTGTCTGGGCTTTTCTTCTACTAAAACTTGTTTTAAAATTATCTCATGGCAACAGTGTTTCAGAGGTCTATTTGGACCACACTCAAAAGGAAATGAAAAAGAGAAAAGAAAGCTTAGCATCATACATTAATATTTTTAGTTCCATAATACCACATAATGTATTGCAGTGCACATGATAGATATTTAACACATTTTGATTGTATGTAATCCTAATAGTGCCATAACTGAAAATACCTTGTCAAGCCAATCTGATAACCATACAATACATTTTTCCTTTTATTTTATAATGCAAGGGAATATTTTCATATAGTATATCTGATAAAAGATTGGAAAGTCACTAAACAACTTTTAAATGAAAGAGTGGAGAGAGGAAGAGAGATGGGGTAGGAAGAGAAAGGGAATGAAAGGAAGATGAAGAGGAGAGATGTGAGGGGAGGAAGAAAGGGAGACAGGTAAGGGGGAGCAGAGAGAAAGAAGGAGAGAGAGAGAGAGAGTGAGGACATACAGTTCATCTCTTCTTCCAGGGACATAGGAAGATTCTTGCTTCTCATTTGGAAGTTGGTTATGGCTATACGACTTTAGCCAAGAAAATATAAGTGGAAGTATTTACATCATTCCTTTGCCTCTTTTAATACATTTAGTCATGCAGATAGCAATTTAATTACATTTATAATTCTTAGCTTTTTGTACTGCAAACAATAAAGATACTTATTTTCTTTTTCCCATAAAGTTATCCCAAATTCATCTTTACTTTTTTTTTTTTTTTTTAATCTTTTGAAATGAGCTTGTATTTCTAGCTAGCTAGAGTCAGGATTTTTTTTTTTTTTCCTGTAAAATTCAATAATGCCAGTGTCATAAAGATGGTTAGGAGAGAGAAAAGAATTTTGTGAGCGCTCTGTGCTTTTGTGTCTTGTTTTTGTAAAATTTTTGTTGGGTCCCAAGCATATGGTCTGCTCTTCCACATGAAAAGCTTAACCTGTTCTCTGAGGGATGAGAAACCACTTTGGTTTGAATTGATCTTTTCCTTTGGGTAGCAGCAAATTTGGTGAGATGTCTGGTCATGATTACAGCCCTATAGACCATAGGCTGTACTATTTGTGTTCAATATATGATTATCATTGCACAGATACCTCTTTTCTATAGTTCAACACCAGAATAATGTGTACAACTCACCCCTACCAGTTAGGAAATTGATTCAGGAGTAAAAAACAAAAAAAACAAACATAACTAGCTGAGAAATTTCTTCTCCAAGGTTATTTTCTCCAGCAGTTGCAGTGGATTAATATTTAGATCCAGAAGAGGTTTTGCAGAATCTTCATATAGCCTACGTAAATCTTTAAATATGTCCTGCCAATCTTATTATTATGGAAGAACTCTTAAGAATTTATTTTATTTCCCAATCTACTATGACTCATTGTATTTCTAAACTAGGGAGTTTGGTTTATTATGAAAATTCTCTTTCTGTTATCTTCATTTTAAACACCTGACAACTATTCTTTGATATGAGTGGAGGATGTGAACACATATGAAATGTTATTTCCTTCTTAACTATATTTTACTTGCTGAGTATTTAGTTTTTTATTTTATGCTCTTTGTTTATTTTTACATAAATATTTTTTGTGTTGTATGTGTGATTTTGTTTTTGTTTTTGTTTTTTTGCTTGAGAAAAGTAGGATTTTAGTAAAGATCACACACTCTCAGGTAGACTGAGTTCAAATACTGGCACTGTGGTTAGGTTTAGTTATTAAACTCTCTATGTCTGTTTTGTTATCTGTAAAATGGGGATAATTTTATTAGTCAATTTATGGTATTATTTTGGAGATCAAATATGTTCATTCATAAACTGTGCTGAGTTTAAAATTGGTACACAGTAAGCATTTGATAATTATTGGGTGCTATTAACGATCATCTTTATTGGAATTCCCTGATTCTGTTCTTTATCTACCTTATCACATCTAGTCCTCCTAACAGTACTATAATTGACTATAAGCTTCATTTTACACATGAGAAAGCCACAGCTCACAGATTTTAATTCATTTGGCCAAATTTCATTGACAGAAAGTGACCAAACCAGTACTGAAAGCCAATGTTAATCAATTTTTCAAAAGCCAAAAATATGTTTTCAACAAATGACAGAGCCTTTTGTAATTTTCGTAAGCATTGCTGAACATTTTTCCTTGCCTCAACAATTATTTGAAAATTTCCCCCCAGAACACATCTCATGGACATGAGATGTTGAGTATGGCAAAAGAGACAAAGATATTCTAGTAGACTTATAAAACAGCAAAAATATTAATTTCAGGTTTTTGAACATGATGCTATAAATAATTTAGGTTCAAATTCTAAAGCCATCATGTTGACTATATTTCTACTTTAGGTTCTACAACAATTACAAATAACTGCCTTATTTATTTTTTCATTTTTCTGGAGACTATGAACTAGTAATTCTATGAGGTACTCACAAAACAGGTCACAGTGATGTCATCTCCCTGAGAGAGAGAGAGAGAGAGAGAGAGAGAAATACACAGAAGAGCGAGAAAGAGGGGACAGTGGATGAGGGTAGGTAAAGTGAGTGATTCTTTCCAAATGGAGACTCTCCTACAGCAGCTCTCTCAATTTACACATTGTTTACAATGTCTTTTTTTAATGTTGTAATGCCTTACTTTGTGAAGCAATGGTCTAATAAATCAGGAAAATTTGTAATAGTCACTTAGTTTTCTTACACTGTCCCTTATTTTCACAATGTACTTCTTCCATTTTAAACATTATTTTAAGGTTCATACTTTTCAGTTTTAAGAAAAAGAATAAAAAAGTCCCTGATGGAGTTCTGAAATCCATGCAAATGTTAAGAATGCCAATCGAGTTTGTTTAGGAACTAATTAATTCTAAACTTACTTTTGGGCAAATAGTCTGATCTTTACTTCTTTATTATTGAACTTCCCTGTATCACCCTAAACTGGATCTATTCCAAAATTATAGTTTAAATTATCCCCTATAATTTATTTCAGAGATGTCTGATGCCCCATACCTTAATTCACTGTACATTCTTTCAATACACATTTGTAGTCAGAAAAACATTGGTTTGAACTCATTTATGCTTTAATCTCTCAGACCCTGGACAAGGAAAGTAATCTCTTTAGTTCTCTAACTGTAAAATGAGAAAAATAATACTAACATTGACATTTTGGGTGAAGGTCAAAGTACACTAATGCATGTTGAGAACAAATACTCTTAGCATATAGTAGATAAATGGTAGCTGGCATTATTCTTTTTGTTTATGTTTGTCTTACTCTTGAGTCACTACTTTTTGTCTTGTGTCATATTTAAATTATCAACCTTATTAATCACAAAGAGTAGTCTACAGTTTGAGATTTCAGTGATACAAAAGGACCCTACCTTTGATGATAAATAATAAAAATAATAGTGAACCTAAAATATATTACATTTTTTTAAATTTAGAGAAACATTGTAATAACTATCTCTGGGTGATAGAGATAAGGGGAGAGTGTGAAAAGGACAGACAAGAGGAGCAGGCTTAAAGTGTTGCAATACCTGGTGAGATATAAGATTACTGATAATAAATGTCAAAAATTCAACTACATAGAACAATGTCCATGACACATTGTTAAATTTGAAAAAATAAATAAAAAGGAAATAGAACAAAATATAGTACGAATATTTTTGTGTAAAAAAACAGACACACACATGTACACTATTTTAGATGTTTCTCATTTGATTCTAAATGTCAGAAGGCTGATTCGAGTTTCCTTAGCTAAAAGAAGGGAATTTGAATTTTCATATTCAAATATGAAAGCATATTTGAATTGTTCATATAATAATAAAACCAAAGCAAAGCATGAATCTATTTAGGACTTGTAGAACCAAATACTCAACATCTTTTCTTTCTTTTCTTGTCTTTCTCTCCCTTCCTTCTCTTTTATCTGCATAACGACTTCATTCTTTCCTTCTGCAGATCACTTGCCACTGTTAGTCCATATCATGGCTGCCAACAATTCTCTCCCACTTGGCAGATACACCAGAGAGAGGCCAATCTTCTTTTTTCTAAATCCCATCTAGGAAGCACTGGTGAGGAATTCTGAAAATCTCAACTAAACCAGGTTTTTACCCACTCACATTCAATCATTTGGCCAATCAAGGAAATGTTGTCAAGCAATACAGACATGAGCTTTGAGACCTCATTATATACATTGTATCTATATGTAAATATATATCTGTTTTTATATGTAAATATATGAAATAGAATGGAGGGGAAGAGGGTAGTAGGAAAAAAAAGCAAGAAAGATGGGGACATTTACTTTTACCTAATAGCCTTATGTCTATTAGAATTTTAAGGATATTGTTTGAGGTGGCCAGATCGCCCACAATAAATTATTTGGTGGCTTAGATCGTTTAGGCTGCCTTACTTGTCATGGAGTCTCCAGAATAATGGGGGAACGTCTATATTAATCCAATTAGGCCACATTTGAAATGTTTGTGCTGTGTGTAGTCAAACTCTAGCAGATCTAGTGAAGAATAATCAGCAAGGGGAAGGAAACCTGTAATGGGAGAAGGAGTTCCCCATCAAGGGAGGTTAAAGCAATAGCCATATTTAAGTTCATTGTACATGATATTCATGCATCAGAAGGATGACTGTTAAATCACTATTTGTTAAACTGAAAGCTGAACTTAAAAGCTTCAGTATCAGTTATGCTTTTGTCTGATGGTTCACATTTGGTGTAAGATAGCATTTTAAAAAATTTCCTTTCCAAATTTCCTTTTAAGTTTGAAAATGACATTAGGTGACTCTGGGTTTTTTTCTCCTCTAATTAGTTTCCCCCCTTACAGCAACCATGCCTGAAACCAATACATCTCAGTGCTGAGTAAAAATGAGATGAATAATAATTTAATTTTACTGCATCTATAAATGAGAGATTACAAAGACATTCTCAAACTCTATGGCACATTATGGTATATCAAGCACAAATGTAGAAGAAAATTTTGCCTACATCCAAATAGTACATATTATTTTGTTGGGGACCATTTTGCTATTTACACTGAGATAACATTGTTTTATCCTGAAGAAAAGTAAGAGAGCAAAATTAGAAATTTTGGTTGAGTTACAAACATTAAACAAAACAAAACAATAGAATAAGGAACCAGACTGAATTAAATCCTAAGAAGATAATTGTAAATTTAAATAGAAGGAAAAAAAAGTTAAAAACCCTTTTTAAAAAGAGGGGGAAAAAAAGAACATATCTTCCAATTTTTTTTCCTTTCTTTGTAATTCAGTGTGAGAAAGGTAACTGAAAAATCAAAATGAATTCAATATAGTCACTGTATAATTCACACATCAACAAGTATTTTTCATATCTACTACTTATTCCTAAAGTAAGAGTCCTAGAAGGTTTTATAGGGTTGCATAATAGTACATAATGGAGGTAAGATAGTGCCATCTAAGAGAACAGATCATGAATGCACAAACAGGAAGAATTGACATGACATACTGAATTTTACTATAAGAAAGTCAGTATGATTATAAAATATTCTCCAGCTATATCCAGCTGGTCCAGAAGAAGGAGGTACAGAACACGTTTTTAAACTGTACTGGCTTTGCAAGTAGAGGTGTAAAGGAGTTGAAGATGACTGCAGGGATATGTATTTGTTGTATAAAATAAATGCACACAATTTATCCTGGAAAGGAGGGAAATGTTTTTGGAAAAAAGTGAAAGTATTCTAGGATTAATGGATCTTAATTCTTGATGGAGTTGAAGGATTATTCAAATTTGTAGACAGAATGAGGTGGAATGGGAAGATGGAAAGGTGGGTTTGAGATTTTTGATACTTAAACACCTCCCCCACAAAAAATCCCAATCCAGATTAAATTCTTTTTACATAATGTGAGTTTTTAAGACACCAGCACAACTCACCATATTTATAGAAACACAGCTCAAAGCATATGTTCTAGACATGGAGGACCAAGAGAATGAAGAACAGCATGTTTCTGTCATTGCCAAAAGTGTTGAGAAAGCTTTCCTTTCTCAGCCAGTAGAATCTTCAACAGCAGATGTGTTGCTAATAATAACAAACATCTTAAATATACCCTGCTTGTTAAGGAACTTTTAGCAGCCAAGGTAATGATAATCTTTTGCATAGAATGAAATAGAAATGCAGGTCAATCACATTTTCTGTAACTTTGTAAATGTTACTTGTAAAAGTAAAAGCCTTTTACTTCTAATTAAGCATTCATATTATATAGTAAATACATATTCTTAAATATAAAATTCAGACGGGGTGAACAAATTATACACTCCATTATATATCCTGATATAAATCTTAAGAGTGTCCCATAAATATATTTATGAAATATTTAGAATATCATTTAATTTAGCAAAATATAAATTCCTGAACAAAATTTTGAGCCAAAGAACTACAGTTAAATCCATAAAGATGAACAGGTATGTTTTAGAAATGTTAGACTATGACACTCATGGATTATAAAAAATAAGTTGTGAGAACTAATAAATGTACCTTGAAAAATGTTTTATGCCAAGTTATAGAGATTAATCCTTCTATTTAATTGCACTACCATACTGTTTCAGTGCCTGAAAAAAAAAAGTGGAGAGAGATCTGGGTGGCTCAGTTGGTTAAGCGTCTCCCTTTGGCTGAGGTTATGATCTCAGGGTCCTGGGATCGAGTCCCACATTGGACTCCTTGCTCATTGAGGAGCCTGCTTCTCCCTCTGACTGCTGCTCCCCCTGCTTTTGCTCTCGTGCTCTCTCTCACTCACAAATAAAATCTTAAAAAAAAAAATGAAAGAAAGGAAGGAAGGAAGGAAGGAGTAGGTACAGTTTTGACTTCTAAGAATGTTCCTTCATTATTAAATATTTTCATGCACTAATAATCTTATTTTGAGAAATTATATCTAAACACAGTATTTCATTTTTTCCACAAATGGAGTTTTATTGAAAAGCAAAGTGAGACGACTTGTCTGTATCCAGATGTTCGCCTAAACACCTGTATATACCACCAAACTTTCAAGTACACCAAATTTTAACCTGAAAATTATTTGGGAAGCTTTCTTACATCTACACTCTAATCTAGGAACATGAATACATCAAGGGGAGACCATATCCTCCAACAAATACATCCTTGTATTTGATACGAATTACCATTTTTTTCTTATGCTAGCAGCTTTGAATTTCTATATTCATTCTGATTGCTAAGTCAGACTCCTGCTTTGTCTATATTTGAAGTACTATTACACTAAAGGAATTACCAGGAAGAACTATTGAGAGAAAGAAAAAAACAGACAACTCAACTTCGGTTGTATACAAGTTATATAATTAAATGTCCACATGGGCATAAACTATTCAAGTAAAAACAAACAAACAAACAAAACCACTCCAAACTCAAAGGTATTCTTCACTGATTCAGAAAACAAGAAAAAAATAAAACAACCTAAAGTACTCAGAGAGAGAGGACCCATTACAATTTCTATCCCACTGCCAAATTGGTTCTGTTACTGCTTTAGTAACTCCCCAGTCCATCACCACATTCTGGAAGATTCAAGACAAAAGGCCCTAAACTTTTCTACATTTTTCCTGTTAGAACACATATTACCACATTTGCTTTAGGTTGATATAATTGGATGGGGATCTGAATAATTTTTGCGTTACTTGAGTCTTCTAGAGATCTGGGGTATAAAGATACATACCTGTCTAGATGAGCGGTAGTGGTTAAAAACTTCATGTCAGCAGTTATGGGTGAGAAAACTTTCCTCTTCTACATACTAAGTTTCTGACCCTGGGTAGGGCACTGTCTTCCTTAGCCCCCTTTTACTCCTCTGAAAAATGGACGTAATACCTGCCTACGTTGTTAGCATTGTTTTAAACATTTTTTTTTTTAAATAATGCACAAAATTTTGCACAGTGCTCAATAATGAGCACCTAACAGAAACCATCTTTTATTATTACTCAGGCTTTTATATTCCTATAGTTCCTCTTCACAGGTACTTTATTTCCAATCTTTAGCCAAAATCTAGGGTTCTCTTTATCAGTGAAATAGCAGTCATGTTTGATATTGGCCTAAAGAATTCCTCAAGTTCCACAGGCTCTGTGATAAGAGCTTGCTTCCAGATGATCCATGAAATGTGTTATGTATAGAAATTGTGGTTATTTTCCTGCCATAGTATTTGCTTTGCCTTCCACCCCATTATGTACCACTTATTATTTGTTCTTTTTATTTATACTTCTCATTTCTAACTCACTAATTAATTTTCTTTTTTCTACTTATTATCACTTATCAAATATTTTAGAATAAGAATTCCATGAGGTTAGGAATCTGCCCTCATTGTTCTTTTACTCACTGGTTTAGACTTTTTATTCACTGGTGTATCTCAACAGGCACTTCATAAATTATTTTCGAAATAACTAATGAGTCCTAGAAAATTTGTTTGATTACTCAATACCAAGATAGAATAGGGGTACAATTCAAAAAATATTATTTCTGGATTATCCATTCTTTATTTAAGATTTAATCTTCCCCCGAGTATAACTTAAACATAACTTTGATCTTAAATTTGTCTTTATAGTTCATTCTTATTCCTCAATTAAGTTATTTTATATAATTAAGTAGAATAAGATATAGAAATGAATAAATAATAGGTAAGACTGAGACAGAGCAACCTCCTGGCACTACTTTATCAAGAATTCTCTACATGATCTTATCAGCCACACACTATGGCAGTAAAAGGTAATGGCAAGTTATAATCAAAAGTCCACGGGAGCAGTGACTAAAATGCAATTACTTAGGAATTCACTCCTGTAATCTGTGAAATCATTTGTATCTGCCAGTGTTAACAATCAGACTGTACACCTCTGATGGTAAGAAGTATACAGCACACATTTTAATTTTACGGTGACTTCTTGGTAGTTAAGGAATTGATATACCATGTTTTAAAGAAATAAAATTTTCATTACTAATCAGAAGTTCTAGCTAGCTCTGTCAGTTACTTACTATGTGACTTTCATATTAGGATGACTAAAATGTTAAGCCTTTCTTTAGTAAAATGCAGGAGAGAATTACAGTAGTTAAGAACTAGAAATGTGAAATCAAAGAGAACAGAAACTGTATCCCAGTTATGTAATTCACTGCAGGAGTCAGCCTCAGACGGCTTATTCATTTATTGACAGGTTTAGTTTCCTCCAAAATAGATTATGAGAATAACTACCTCATGGGCTTACTACAAAGCCTAAATGAAATAATGGCTATAGTGCATATGGCACAGTGTCGAGGTCTTAATGTCCAAGCACACACACACACCCTTTAGCAATTTTTAAGTTCCAAACCTAACGAGTTGTAAGGTTAGGTTAAATAAGATAACATGTCAATTTCCAGTGTAGAGGAAGCATTCAGCAAATGGCAATATGAAATTCACATGAAATAGTTTACATTAACTAATACAAAAATAAAGAGGAGATGGGAAGGGAGGAAAAAAGTGGAGGGGAAAAAGGGAGAAGAGGGAAAAAAGGTATTTATTATAACATTTCAAAGATATGATAAATAGCCATTTAATCTTGAAACCTTATGTTACTTTAATTTTGCTGAATTTATATTGTCCCCCTTTATCACCTTTTGAATATTTGCTGGCCAGTGCATTTCAGTTAGTAGGATTCCTCTGCCATTGTGTCTCTTTAGGAACCCACACCTTGATAAAGGCAAAAAGAGTAAGAAATCAAAAAATCCTAATCAAATGTGAAGTAAAACTTGAAGTTATATTTTGGTAACTCATTTATCAAAATAGGACCAGAAACCCTTAGATCATGTAGCCGTAGCCTTGATACTTAAATATGCAAAGTCAAAGGCTTAAAGATTGGTGGCAGCACACTGGACTAAAAGTTAGATGACTTGTTTTTTCAACTGGGCTTTATACATATTATAATTATTAGAAAAAACACACACACACACACACACACACACACACACACGTATTTATGTATGTAAATGTCCAGAGTTTTTAGTTGTACTTACTGACAGAAATATGGAAAAACACACCTACTTCATTTTCCTGGAAGTGGAAGTATATACTTGCTTATTTACTGAGAAGGATTGTTCATTTCCTCATATTCCCATACCTGGAAGTCCCTCTTTCTACTTTTTTCTCTCTCTTTTTTTTTTCTACTTTTTTCTCTTAAACTATTTTTTCTTCCTTCTACTTTTATATTTTCTATCACTAGCTTAACTAATAATCATTTTCAGGGATCCAAAATAATCTAAGTTAAAAAATAAAACTATATTCAAAGAATTCTAGTTATTTATTGGAGTGTAACAAACCATCCCAAAATTTTGTGGCATAAAAGGATAACTGTTTTATTATCATTATAGATTCTCTGGATCAGGAATTTTGACAGGATATAGGAAAGATGGCTTAACTCTGATTCTAATGTCTGTGGTATCAGCAGAAAGTCTCACATAGCAGGGGGAACTATGGTTATGGTTATGGTTAATGGCAGAGGTCCAGAATTATCTATAGATTTCTTCACTCACATGTCTGATACCTGGGCTGGGGATACTTGAAGGCTTGACTTACCTGGAACCCATAACTGGAATGACTATGTGTGGTCCTTCCTTCGTTGTCTTCTTCCTCCTCTTCTTCCTTTTTTTTTCTTCAGTTAGTTTCAGAGGCAGGGTTTTAGTTGTATATCAGTTGTATATTACACCCAGTATTCATTACATGAAGTGTCTTCCTTGATGCCCATCACCCAATTATCCTTTCCCTTCTCTCCTGCAATCCTGTTTGTTTCCTAGAGTTCAGCATCTCTTATGATTTGCCTCGCTCTCAATTTCATCCTACTGTATTTTTCCTTCCTTCCTCTATATTCTTCTAATTTGTGTCTTAATTCCACAGGTGAATGAAATCATATGGTATTTGTCTTCCTCTGACTGACTTATTTCTCTTTGCATAATACCCTCTAGTTCTATCCATGCACGTGGTCCTTTCTTGTGGCTTAGGCTTCTTCACAGTATGGCAGCCCCAGGATAGTTGGATTTTAATTTTTTAAATTAATTTTTCTATTGAGATTTAATAGATATAATATTGTTGCTGGGTTTGGCCCTGAGGCAGTGAATCAAAAAATTATCCCAGACACCTAAATAAGAGAAAGGAGAGGGCGATAGGACCAGTTGCTCTAGTGGTGAAAGGTCCCGAGCCTGATTTAGTCTCTGCGTTTATTGCAAGTCTTATGAATACATCAAGTAAAAGCAGAAAAATAGAAAGGAATGTTAGGTTTTAATAATCAAGATGTAAACATATGGCACAATGCATGATTGAAGGAAACAGTGTTCATGACTGGTATGCAGGCTAAGGATATGATGAATACATGACCTAAGGTGAGAGTGTTTCTCATCTAAGTTAAACATTTACTCCCTCGGTGAGAGCGTTGAGCTACAGTAAGGATCTGGCTAATTTCATCTCAAAAACTTTAAAGGAAACCCAGCATTCCAGGCACTCCTCCTTTGCTTTTCAATTGATCTCACCTTGGGAGACATATTTTACTTAAATCTTATCTATCCAGGCACTATGAATCCCCACATATTATATTAGTTTTAGTTGTACAATATAATGATTTGCTATATGTATATGTTGTGGAATGATAACCACCACAGGCTTAGTTAGCATCCATCACCACACATAGTTAAAATTTTTTCTTTTAGTGAGAACTTTTAAGATCTAGTCTCTTAGCAACTTTCATATATGTAATAGAGTATTTTTAATTACAGTCACCATGCTATACATTAAATCCCCATGACTTTTTAATTTTGTAACTGGAGGTCGAGAAGGTCATTAAGTTTCAATGAGACCATAAGGGTGGGCTTTAATCTGATATGATTTTTAGAAAGAGGAAAGATCAGCAAAGATCTCTCATGCACCCACTGAGGAAAGTTCATTAAAGCACAATGAAAAGGTGGCCTGCAGCAAATCAGGAAGAAAGGTTTCACTAGAAACCAACACTCTCAGAACCTTGGATCTTGCATTTCCAGCCTCCAAAACTTTAAGAAAATAAATGTCTATTTTCTTTTTTTATTTATTTATTTGCCAGAAAGAGATCACAAGTAGGCAGAGAGGCAGTCAGAGAGAGAGAGGGGGAAGCAGGCTCCCTGCTGAGCAGAGAGCCCGATGCAGGGCTTGACCCTGGGATCATGACCTGAGCTGAAGGCAGAGGCTTAACCCACTGAGCCAACCAGGCACCCCAGATGTCTATTTTCTAAGCCACCCAGTCTGTGACATTCTGTGGGCAGCCCCAGCACATACAGTAAAAAGGGATTGGGAAATTGTGAGCGTAGAAGTGACAAATCTATGTTTTAAAGGGGACGCTGGGGGTACCTGGGTGCCTCAGTGGGTTAAACCTCTGCCTTTGGTTCATGTCCTGATCTCAGAGTCCTGGGATTGAGCCCCCATTGGGCTCTTTTCTTGGTGGGGAGCCTGCTTCCCCCTCTTTCTCTGCCTGACTCTCTGCCTATCTGTGATCTCTCTCTCTCTCTCTCTGTCAAAAAAATAAATAAGAAAAAATAAATAAAGTGTATCAAATGGTAAATTGAAGAATGGAAGCAGAGAAAACTGTAAGGGTGTTGAAAATGATAAGAATATAAATTGAGTCAGTCCTTTTGGAAGGCAGCTTGGCAGTGTATATAAGTGCATAACATCTAATAAATAGATTCCATTTTAACCACTTTACAGATGGACTAACACAATTACCACAGATATTCATGCCAAGATGTTCATTGCAGAGTTATTTATAATACTGCAAAACTGAGTCTGTCTAAGTCCCTACCTATTGAAATAATAAAACCAATTATGGTATAACTATAGGGTACAACAAAATATAGAAATTAAAAATAAGTATACATATATGATTTTTATGTTCTTCAGTATATATTTACATATATATGTGAAAATGAATATATGTTTTTTCAAGGCAAGTGTGGGTATATATATATATATGTATGTATGTATGTAGATATACATATATATATACATACACACACACACATACCTAAATGTATATACACACACTGAATTTTCTTGTGAATAAAAAATTTCTCACAATATACCTAAGGTATGGTTAGCAGTATTACCTATGGGAAGTGGAAATGGTGAAGTAGGTAAGGTGACTCAAGAAAGTGATTATTGCTCTTCCTTTAATACACTTCTATACTCTTATTTCTTATAAGCATGCATTTTCATTAAATAAGTTATATATTTTAAGCCAATAAATATTACATTTACATATAAATCTTTTTTGCAAAGTTAGGGTCCTTAAATATCTGATTCTATGTGCATTAACTATATAATGAGTTGATTTCAATTTTGCTTTGTACAAAAACAACAACATTTTGTTTTAGAGACATTTGTTATCCAGACAACTACTAAATAGGAATGCTAGGATACATAATGAATATGATTTTAAATTGACAACACAATCGGTGAAGCAGATGGAATGCACCATATCATTTTCAGTAGATTAAAAAGAGACTATCAGTTGCTTTTCATCAGAGGACCCTAAATAGGATGCCTGTGTACCTAACTGCCTCATTAATCACTAGGATATTACCTGTGATCTTCATTAGGGATTTTTTGTACTGCTTTATCATCTTAAATAGAATGTATTTTTTTTTCATTTCTCAAGACAATTAATTAATTTTAAAAAGGCAATTATGTTTAAGACAATAAAACTTCTATCACATATTTGAAGCAATACCTCCAATTTTATCAGAATAGATAAGTATAACCCTTAAACTATTCTTAGTCATCATACCATGTTGTAGCAATGTATTACTTTAATAATCTGAATTGATTACTTGCTCATTAATCTTCATTTGCTGTCATCTGTAATATGGCTTCAGTAGTCTCATCTTTAAGTCATGTGATGTGAGTTGCCATTAATTTAAAATAAAATGTTTTCAAATCATTATATTGTTATTCTCCTGATACACATCCACTCTCATCTCCTTTATGATGGCATGTTTTTCTACACCTTTTTTCTTCATTTTACTATTTAATCTTCTCTTTGTACTGCCGCAATTTATGTACCCTAACTTATGAAAATATAGTAAATCTCCAAACGATCTTCAGTAAGTTTCTATGAGCCATCTGTGCAGTAGAGTACATTTGCCATATGGTATTATGCTATGTTCATATTTTATTTGAAGTTTTTTGTGTCTATTGAACATTTCTTAACATTTGATTGTAAATTATATGGACTAGGCGTTGGTTTTTGTTGTTGCTTTGTTTTGTTTTATGTTTTTATCCTAGTAGGAGATAATGTAATTGGATGCTTGAGAACTCCTTAGGGGCGGGGACACATATCCCTTTATTCTGCCTTTCTTCCTGAGATATTGTATTACCTGAAAGTCATAGTATTCTTCATAGTTATTTTGACATAGACTGGCAAATTGTTAAATTGTCTTCTTGTTCTAGCACACATGCTTTGAAGTACATTAGAAACATAATTATGGTCTATGTCCATTCAAAGTGCATCTATATACACACTGACAGTAAGCTTTAATATAGATAAAAATGCACTCATCCAGTTTGTCCACTCTTTGCCCACATGGCTAGCCATTTAATTTAAGGATTGGTAAACTATACTTTCTAAAATCAAAACTGAGAGAAAATCTCTGTTGTTTATTACACTGTTCCATGGAGCCCTGGGAGAATTTTTTTTTTTTTAAGATTTTATCTTTTTATTTGACACCGAGAGAGAGAGAGAGAGAGAGGTCACAAGTAGGCAGAGAAGCAGGCAGAGAGAGAGACGGGAAAGCAAGATCTCTGCTTAACAGCTCAATGCGGGGCTTGATCCCAGGACCCTGAGATCATGATCTGAGCCAAAGGCAGAGGCTTAACCCATTGAGCCACCCAGGTGCCCCCTTGGGAGAATCTCTTCAGGAAATATAAAACTAGAAAATATAATGCACCCACCTAATTAAAATGATGATTGTAGGTATCTTTTCTGCCCACAATGGTATGAAACTAGAAATTAATTATATGAAAAAAAATCTAGAAAGAATAAAAATATACAGATGGTATACAACATGCTACTAAACAAAGAATCAATCAAGAAACAGAAGAGGAAACCAAAAAACACATGGAGACAAATGAAAATAAAAATACAATGGTCTAAAATCATTGGGATGCCACAGAAGCAGTTCTAAGAAGGAAGTTTATAGCAATACAGGCCTACATCAAGAAACAAGGAAAAAAAAAATCTCAAGTAGCAACCTGACCTTACACATAAAGAAGCTAGAAAAAAAGGAACAAGCAAAGCCCAAGATTAGAAGGGAAATAACAAAGATTAGAGCAGAAATAAATGATACAGAGACTTAAAAAAAAAAAAACTATAAAAAGATTAATGAATCCAGGAGCTGGTTTTTTGAAAAGATAAATAAAATTCATAAACCTTTAGCTGGACACATCAAGAAAAAAAGAGAGAGGACTCAAAATCAGAAGGAAGAGGAAAAATAACACCCAACATGACAGAAATACAAAGAATATATTGAAAAATTATATGCCAACAAACAGGGTAACGTAGAAACAGATTCCTAGAGACCTATAATCTACTGAAACTAAAGCAGGAAGAAGGAGAAATTTGAACAGACCAATTACCAGAAATGAAATTAGATCAGTAATTAAAAAAACTCCCAACAAACAAAAGCACAGGACCAGATGGTTTCATAGGCAAATTCTACCAAACATTAAAGAAGAGTTAATACCTATTCTTCTCAAACTATTAAAAAAAAAAAAAAGAACAAAAAGGAAAATTTCCAAATTCTTTCTATGAGTCCAATATTACCTTAATACCAAAACTAGATAGACTCCACTAAAGAAGAGAAATGCAGGCCAATATCTCAGATAAATATATATACAGAAATCCTCAACAAAATGTTAGGAAACTGAATTCAACAGTACATTAAAAGAAATTATTTACCATGCCCAAGTAAGATTTATGCCAAGAATGCAAGAGTGTTCAGAATTTGCGAATTGATCAATGTTATATGTCACATTAATAAAAGAAAGAATAAAACCCGTGAGATCATCTCAATAAATGCAGAAAAAGCATTTGACAAAGTACAACACTCATCCATGATAAAAATTCTCAACAAAGTGGGTTTAGAGGGAATATACCACAACTTAATAAAGGCCATCCTTGAAAAATCCTCAGCTAACCTGAATTCTATGATTAAAAAAAAAGAGCTTTTCCTCTAAGATCAAAAACAAGACAAGGATGCCCGTTCTCATCACTTTTATTCAATATAGTACTAGAAGTCCTTACTATAGCAGTTAGGGTGAGAAAAAAAAAAAAAAAAGAAGAAAGAAAAAGAAATAAAAGGCATCCAAAATGTTAATAAGTTTATATTATTGTATTATAATTTATAACTGGAAGTAGGATTATTGGGCATTAGGATATAAATGATTATGAGGTGCTTGATATTTGTTACCATAATGCTTCAAAGAAAACTTTGATAAAATCCATATTGTCATATTACTGGTAATTTTCTTTGTGATTTTCCCCAGACATTAATTTAGAGAATATTTCCCTCTCACATAGGTTTTCCTTCACCTCAGATGTGGTCTAATATTTCATTCACATCTATTTATATATGTGAATAGTAATAACTCAAAATAATGTTTATTTCAAGTAAAAAAAAATCAGTTACTCAAGGAATATTTATATAAGCTAACCTTTTCTTTTTGAGTAAACATCTCATTTTTCAAATAGTAGGATTATTTTTTTGATAACAGCTTTATTGTAAAATAACTCACCATAGAATTCATATATTTAGCATGAACAAATTCAGTGGTTTTGAGTATATTTATAATATTGTATAACCAATACCACAATCAATAAAACATTTCCAGTACCCTAACAAGAAACTCCCTACTGTTCAACAGTCACTTTTTATTTCCCCCAAAGTTCAACTAGCCCTCGGTAACCACTAACCTATTTCTGTCTCTATGGATTGACCTATTCTGTATATTTCATATAAATGGAATATACAGAATTGTGACTGGCTTCTTTAATTTAGCAGAATGTTTTGAAAGGTCATCCATAATACAGCATGTGCCAGAACTTTATTACTTTTTATTTCAAATAATATCTCATTGTACGAATATACCACATTTATTTGTCTTTTCATCAGTTGATGAACATTTGGCTTTTTTTTCTACTTTTGACTACCTGTATAATGCTTCTATGGATATTCCTGTACAACTTTTGGGGATGAAATGTGTTTTTATTTTTCTTGAGATATATCTGTGTTAGAAATGCAGGGTCATATAATAGTTCTATTTTTAACACTTTAAAGAGGTATTATATAGTTTTCAGGGTGGTTGCACCATTTTACATTACCACAGTGTATGAAGTTTCCAATTTCTCTACACTTTTGCCAATACCTGTTATTATCTGCTTCTTTTCCTTCCTCTTATTATTATTATCATCACTATCCTAGTGGTTGTGAAATGGTTTGGTTTTGATTTGCATTTTCCTGATGGCTAATAAGGATATATATTTTTTTAATTTTATTTATTTATTTGACAGAGAGAGAAATCACAAGCAGGAAGAGAGGCAGATAGTCAGAGAAGGGGAAGCAGCCTCTGCTGAGCAGAGAGCCCGATGCAGGGTTCGATTCCAGGACCCTGAGATCATGACCTGAGCCAAAGGCAGAGGTTTAACCCACTGAGCCACCCAGGTGCCACTAATAAGGTTATTTTTTTGGGGGGGGTGATTAATTTTATTAGAAAAAATTATTAGTGAACATGTAATACATCTTTAGTTTATGGTGACACTTTCATATTCGCTAAGTTGTGTATTCATAGAACTTCAGCTTAGCCCTCTTGTCACATGATTTCCTGTATCATTCTAACATAGTTATTTATATTCTATTGATCATTTGAAAACAAAGCTGAATTTTTCACCTTAATATAAAAGAAAATACATTGGGGCACCTGGGTGGTTCAGTGGGTTAAGCATCTGCCTTCAGCTCAAGTCATGCTCTCAGGCTCCTGAGATAAGACAGCCTCTTCAATAAATGGTGCTGGGAAAATTGGACAACCACATGCAGAAAAATGAAATTGGACCATTTCCTTATACCACACACAAAAATAGACTCAAAATGGATGAAGGACCTCAATGTGAGAAAGGAATCCATCAAAATCCTTGAGGAGAACACAGGCAGCAACCTCTTTGACCGCAGCCGCAGCAACATCTTCCTAGGAACATCGCCAAAGGCAAGGGAAGCAAGGGCAAAAATGAACTATTGGGATTTTATCAAGATTGAAAGCTTTTGCACAGTAAAGGAAACAGTTAACAAAACCAAAAGACAACTGACAGAATGGGAGAAGGTTATTTTTAAAGCTTATGTTCTATTTTTAGGATATTTATTCTGTTACATTTAAATGTCTATCCTTGCACCTAATATATATTTTTGATCAATTATTATTCTGTAATATGTTTTAACATTATTTCAGTTTTCAGTATAACTTTATTTTGCAACACTTTTTGTGTATATATCCTTATTTATTAATTATTCCAAATTAAGATTAGAAATATTTCTTATTGTTTAAAATTGCAGTTCCCAAATTACTTCTGAATATTTTTCCAAAAGAAATTAAGGCAAAAACTCAAACAGGTATTTGTATATCCATGCCTATAGCAGCATATTCACAGTAACCATTAGAGAGAAGCAACCCAAGTGTCTATCAATGGATGAATATATAAAGAAAATGGAATACATTACACACAATGGAATATTATTCAGCTGTAAAAAGGAAGGAAATTCTGATACATGCTACAACATGATGGACCTTGAAAGTATTATGGTAAGTAGATTAAGCCAATCACAAAAGAATAAATGTTGAATAATTCAGCTTATATGAAGTACTCAAGAGTAGTCAACATCGGAGACAGAAGGTGGAATGGTGGTTTCTAGGAACTGGGGGAATGGAGAATGGGCAATTACTATTTAATGAGAGTTTCAAATGAGGAATTTGTATGGGTTCTGGAGATGAATGGTGGTGATAGTTACACAACAATGTGAATGGACTTAATACCACAGGAATTTATACTTTAAAAATGATTAAAGTGGTTATTTTTTGTTATGTACATTTTACCACAATAATAAAAAAGGAACTTATAGAAGACACAATTGGAAATTTTAATAGAACTTCATGAAAACAATTAATTTGTGAAAAAGTTTATATTTTGTAAAATGTAGTTGTCACACTATGGAAAATTTTATCTCGCTTGGCATTAAATGTTACTTCAATTTTACTACTGAATTTTTCAAGTAGTTTCATCAGTGTCTCTCTTATTAAGTTTATTCTGATCTCCTTCACATTTATATTACTGATCTAAGTAATATTTTAAAATATGGCTTCTTATGATCTGTTGTCAGTATAAGATGCTTCTTGTCTGACTACTCATTAATTCCTAAAACTTAGGCTTCTACACCTTGAATTTTCCTGAAGCTTATTTATTGAAGGCATTTCTCAATGGTATATGATCATCAATTGTTAAACAAGAAATCTTGGAAATAATTCACCTATATTTAAATGTTAATTAAAATATAACGATGCATTTACACACCACTACTTTGAGGTAAGGTAAAGTCTCTTTCTGAGCACGGATCTGCCTATTTGAGTTCTGCATCATTTCTTACTTAAAAGGTAATCCATCACATATTTTTTAAGTATGGTTGTTGAAAACCATCCAGCTACATTGACAAGAATCATTTTAAATTTAGGCTCATTAACCTCAAGTCGGTCCTTCATGCTGTGCACAAGTCCTGTAACATTGCCTGGTGCATTCACTCTGCCAGTCTCCCAAGTAACTGCATCTCTCTGCCTCTTCCAGCATCCAATATTTCCTTCCCATCCATGCTCCCAGGGACTTTATCTCTCATTGGAAACACAAAACAGAAGAGAAATCCTTTGTGTTTTCACTACAACATCTTCCAGTCTCTTTCCTTAGAGCTAATACCCTCATCTTCCCTGCTGGTCCCACAGAATGGGTGATCTTTCTTTTCCCCAAAGATCCAAGCTTTTCACATGTGCATCTGATCTCTCTTGCTTATTTAAGAACATCTTTTCATCAATTATCCCTACTCTCATTCTAATCATCTACTTCCTTTCCATTGGATAATTGCTATGAGCATATGAACTATTTGTTATTTCTCTTGTTTCACAGATAGCTTTCTTTGACCTCACATTCTTCTGCAATTAGCAGCACTTTTTTTTTATTAGCTCCTGTGTAGAGAACACAAATAGACAAACAAAACAAAACAAAACAAAACAAAACTTTGAATGAGTTGTATAAAGCAGTTTCCAAAACAGGACCTATTGCCCTGCTTTTTATATCTGATATATCCCTCCCTTTAAAAAAAAAAAAAAACATTTATTTACTTATATATTTGACAGAGAGAGACAGTGAGAGGGAACACAAGAAGAGAGTGAAAAAGGGAGAAGCAGGCTTCCTGCTGAGCAAGGAGCCTGATGTGGGGCTCTATCCCAGGACCCCAAGATCATGACCTGAGCAGACACTTAATGACTGAGCCACCTGATAAATCCTTTTTAATTCCCATAGTTCACACCAATATTTTAAAATATGACTAATGAAGAAAAAGAGTCATTTTTCTGTAAAATATACATCTTTTTACCTTTTTCAAATTTATTTATGGAAAGATGAGCATGCAACTAAGAGACATCTAACATCTAAGAGCAAGCCTTTTTCATTATTTTGTCTGTAGCAGGTAAATTCCACTTGAAATTTAAAAATTATTTTGGTGAATATGGGTCTTAACTTTTTCATTCTCATTTTGTAACTTTTCCTGGCCTAATAGAGGTTTCTTCTTTTCTTTTCTTTTTTCTTTTTTTTTTTTTTTAGGTTGGTGGATAACTTCCATGGTATAGGAGAGAATGATAATAAAACTGTGAAAACATTTCTAGGCATTAGTCAACAGATTAAAAAAAAAAACTGTGAATTTTCCTATTCATGTGAAAAATAAAGATCTCTGTCTCTCTGTCTCATTCTCTTTTTCATAGCATAACAGTCCAGGACAATTCTCTTGCTAAACCTGTGATTTTGACCTACTAACCTAGTCAGTATATGGGAAAAGGAATAATAACATGCAGACCTGTGAGAACCGAAGCCCAAAAGACACATATGGTCATCAGAAGGGAATGTAGTGTGCCAACAGCAAATAGTAACACTTACATGATACCATCTGCTATAGTGGAACTAATGGAGGAAAGAAAAGAACTAATTTGAAGTAAATGATATATAAGTGAGTTGCTCATCCAAATAGAATGGAGTAGGGATGTAGTTCTTCCTTTTGGTTCAGGTTAATATGTGGGCAGTACATTGACGATATGAGTGATGTCTGCCACTCCAAGTTCCAGAACATTTCAAGTGATAAGTATCTCAGGAGAAATCAAATCTTTGGAAGAAGAAACAATGCCAATTAATATAAGCCAAGAAACTTGGTGTTTTAGAATGAAAAATCTTATCTAGACTTTGAGTATATCAATCATCTGATTAAGTAATGTTTAATAAATACGGGGAAAACAATTGGTAATTTTTTTCTAAGATGATGATGTTCACTACCATCAAAAATGCTAATCATTTTCTCTGGAAAGTATGTCAGTTGTTTGCAGGTTTTTCTGACACTTACAGTATTTGTGACAGTAGGGATTTTTTTTTTTTTTTTTGAGAATTGTCTGAGTGTTGGCTTAGCCCTATTTTGACTCAGACTAGCTCTTTCTTTCTTTCTTTCTTTCTTTCTTTCTTTCTTTCTTTTAATGAGATAAAACATGCAAAAGTTGAAGTAGGTTAGCAGAAGCTCCTAAGTAACTTTAAAGAGAAACGGATCGTTGAACTTGTTGGAAGGTGAGTGAAGTTGGAAGCATTGCTTTCTTGAACATTATATTGACCGTTCCTCCAGTGAACAATTTTATTTTGAGCTTAAGAAGTGAAAGATCAGGTAAAACTACCTGATTCTGCAACAGTAATAGTGAGCCCTCAATATGATTTAAGCTGTAAGAGTCAATAAAGGTGTCAAAGGATTGCACAGATTTTTGAGTCCGGCAAAAGAAATTGCAGGAGACCCTCTGGCATTGTAACAGTGCTGTTTGACATTGATTTAACATTGGCTGCAGCTTCTTAAAGGTACATAATCCTATACATTAACAACTCACAACACCTTATTAGGGTTCTCACGATAAGAACATTGGAATTACATTTTTTTTCCTCCCCTATTTGCAATTGATTACTCCTTCCTTTTTTCTTGCTTTATATCATAAAATTGCCTCTGGATACCCTTAATCAATATGATATGATAAAGAAACATGATAATCTTTGCGATTAGAGAGTCATGTTAAATGCATGTATTATGCCATGATTCCCACACACTAGCAAAAAGCAAGCACCCTAACCATTTTATCTCTAAGACAGTTTAATCTCAACTAATTTTTAGGGAAGATACTGATATGTAAGGAGCACTTGGACATTGTATAAAATAATACATGATTTTTTTCTTTTCCTTTCTTCCCTTTTGCCTGCCCCCGCCCCCCACATTTCTCTGTAGTGCAATGTCTAGCCCAGAGCTGGAGCATTTTGAAAATATGTAGACTAATCTTCTTTTGCTTTTTACTGGATATAACTTTATTTAAATGTGTTATTCTTTTGGTCTGTATTCTGCTAGTGTTTTGGGGATTATTTTCTCAATACCTATTTTAATACGGTTTATATTGTTATTCACAGATGTGGGAATATCATGTCTTTGAGACAATGTATTGCTCAAGGGATCTAAAATGCTATAAAGACAGTTATATGTCTCTGATATAGTAAAGTTTAGATTTGGTGAACATATGTAAAGGCACATGAAACTACTGTAATAACATACAGGCAGACGTTAGAAAATGCTCACACTTACATCAGAGGCCAGAAAAAAATTGATTTGTAACATTTTTGAACTGAGAATAATTTTAGAGGTAGGTCCCAATTTTGAGCTTGTATATATGTGACTATCAATGGCAACTTTTCAAAGTAGTAATTTTGTTCTTTTTTCCCCTTCTATTGGTGTGTCTGGCAACAATTTTTCCCTAGCTTTTTATAGTTTCTAAAAATATATCTTCAGATTCTCAAAATACATGAAAGCAAATTCCCAGCCAGTTCTTCACTTGAGCATATTTGCAAAGGCCATATGATTCTAAAAATAATATTTATGTTTAATGTATCCTGCTTTGAGATTTGTATAAGAGGTTTTATAGCTTTGTGAGTTGTTAGCA
Organism: Lontra canadensis; assembly: GCF_010015895.1. NCBI lineage: Eukaryota > Metazoa > Chordata > Mammalia > Carnivora > Mustelidae > Lontra > Lontra canadensis. The sequence continues at coordinate 229,615 of NW_022631046.1, read as the reverse complement.
TATATGATTATATAAATTTGAAAAGCTGAATCCAATGCTAAATAAATGTCAGTGTGTTTGTGAGAGAAAATGTAATCATTTACATCAGCTACCAAATCTAAATATTGTATAAATATGGTAAAATCTCTAAGAACTCTTCCTGATAAAAAAGATTGAATTTTGTAACTATAGGTTCAACAGAGGATGAAATAAAGGGCAAACTAACTTTCTTAGACTTGTGAAGCTTTGACAGTCTCAAGATGTCAACTTGTAAATGTAGAGAAAATTAAACCCAAATGAAACTGGAGAAATAATGCAATCGTTTCATACACTTTTCAAAGAATAAAGTGCATCATAGTTTCTTTTGATGCCGCATATTTCCATGTGTAACACTGGCCTGGTCATTTTTCATTTCCTCATTTCTATTTATCCCTTTGATGGTGAAGATTTTCCTCTTCAATCTTAAATCCTGATAGTAAACTCATTGCCATCTCTGAAAACAATAGGGCAACATGATTGTTTAACCGAAAAATTGGCCTGTTCACTCTACTCTCAGTGCCAAAAAAATTTACATTTCTTTTGTCACTGTTGTTGATGATGTTTTGTTTCTTTTTTACTTGTTTATTCTATAGCAGGCTTTCATAAGCTTGGAACTATTTATATTTGGAGCCAAATAATTATTGTGGCAGCCAGTCTCATGCATTGTAAGATGTTCAGAATCATTCCCTGGTCTTTACTCAATAAATGACAGTCCCACACAGTTGTGACAATCAAAACATGTCTCCAGATATTGCCAAGTATCACCCAGTAGGGAATGTGGGGACTCTAATATTAGAAATATAAAGGGAATATACATAGTGCTTTATTTCACAATAGAAGATATGGTTTTAAAAATAAGGAAATAAGCATGACAGATTGTGTGTGTGTATGTATATGTGTATGTATATATATAGATAGATAGATAGATAGATAGATAGATATGTGTGTGTGTTCCAAACAAATAATTGGCACTTAACTTACTAAGCAGAGAAGTAGTTACAAGGACAATGGAATATACAAAATCCAGATTTCCCTCATATGGCAAATACCTTAGGCTTTGTTTCTTTCCATCTCAGGGAAAAGTGGTGGGGTTGCTTTACGTTACTTTATAATTCTTTGGTCCATTTATGGTTTGCTGCTGCCTCCCCTTAGCTGTTTAACATTCTTCTATTTTCATAATATATGGGCAGTGTAGTATGTTATTGTAGTAGGGTACTGATACAAGCATGTAAGAAAATGAAATCCCATTTGCATCTGAAACTCAATTGTTAACTTTGGGGTATTTTATTATGTAAAACTTTATACTGTATGTTAATATTATTAAAAAATACTAAACAGTGTTAAGAAATCTACATTCCCATGTTGACAATTACAGAGAATTCATTGATTTTGTCTGTTGAAAAACAGGAATTAATAACACCATGCTTCCATGACAACAGTGAATCTCCCTTGCCCTAACAGCTGCAGTTTTAATTATAGCTCGTAGTTTTCTAATAATAACTAATAAGTAACTACTTACTAGTTTCTATACTAAATGTGTTTTCTTGGTGCCTGAGCCATTAAAGTTCCATTCTCTAAAAGTTGAATATTAGGCTACACATTACAGTGCAATTTATCACCTGGATACTACCCACTGACGATTAACATTAAAAAGGGTGATCAACCACATGGATTGCTTCTAATATAGAGTTCTCTATGTATATAGCATTATTATGGGGATTTCAGTATTTTTGGTGCTTCCATTGAGCAATAATAAAATAAAAAATAAATGCATTATGATATGATTTTAATATTGTATACTTCAGACTATCAAGAAAAGCTTTAAAATAACATTTAGAAATACTTATTAACATTAAAAAAAAAAAAACCTTGAGTAAAATGTGTCTTTTGGATGACTTCCTGGTCTCTGTCTCTTTTTTTTGATGATTAGTCTTCTGCTTTCTCTCATCTCATCCAGTCACTCAGGACATCTTTGCTTTGTTCTAAGTATTATGTTGCACATCTCATGTCAAGAGTTTACATGAATAAAAACTATCTGGACTTCCATTCATATCTCCTGCCTTTAGTGCCTCATTATCTGTGCACCCATACCAGATTCAAGATTCAACAATAGTATGCCCCAAGTGCCATTGGGTACTTTCACAAATCGTCTCACCTCATTACCTCACGTATAAGCTTGCTAGTGCCACTTTCAATCTGAAGAGGAGGAAACTGAGGGGTAAAGTGTTTTGAGTTACCTGCCGCTAGGCATACGGCCATTTCCTTCATGCCTTTCATAATTTCACTCACACATCTGATAAACTCATTTCTTCTTATGATGGCAACTCAGAACCATCATTTCCTTTTTGATAGGCATTTTTTAAAAAGATTTTATTTATTTGAGAGAGAGAAAACTTGAGAGAGAGAGAGAGAGAGAGAGAGCATGAGCAGGGGGGAGGGGCAGGTGGAGAAGGAGACTCCCTGCTAGCCTGGAGCCCTACAGAGGCTCCATCCCAGGACCCTGGGATCATGACCTGAGCTGAAGGCAGATGCTTAACCAACTGAGCCACCCAGACACCCCAATAAGCATATTTTTAAATTAAACTTTTAAAATACTGTAACTTAGATTTCGTTTAAGCAAAAGGAAAAAAAAAATAGTGCTAATTTCAGATCAGATAAGAAGGACTCTGTTACTGTGAGAGGCAAAGGAAAGGTATTTTAAATCACAAATCACAAGTCTCTTCTGGGTTGTGGTAAAAATAAATCTATTTGACATGATGCTAATGGCACTTTAACTCATAAGGATGTTTGCAATGTTTTAAAACAAAGTTCATGAAATTACAATTAGAATGGGATATTCTTAGGAAAAAAACACTTGTGATTTTGTAATCCTTGATAGACCAGATCAACTATGAACCATGTATGAAGCCTAGTTAATAATTAAAGGTCCATTTCATCCTTGACTTCTTTTTTCTTTTATTTATTTATTTATTTATTTATTTATTTATTTATTTATTTTTACAGAGCTCATCCCTTAGAGGTGCATTAAAAAGTATGAATTGATAGAGAAATGTAATTTTAAACTAGAAATGAAGTAAGGTCTCTGTCTAGAAGGTGACTTGTCTAGGTTTCTTATTGAAATAATAAAGCATCTTATTGAGAATACAAAAAAAAAAAAACTTGAGTTTAAAGTCTTTCTCTTAGAAATTAAATATCAATGCCCCTTCAAAAGGATTGTAGTGGAAATATTCACCTTATACATTGCTAATTTTATGAAATCAATGAAGGTTGTTTGGGAGAATTACAGATTTTTTTTAAAGATTTTATTTATTTATTTGACAGAGAAAGAAAAATCACAAATAGGCAGAGAGGCAGGCAGAGAAAGAGGGAGAAGCAGGCTCCCCGCTGAGCAGAGAGCCTGATGCGGGGCTTGACCCCAGGACCCTGAGATCATGACCTGAGCTGAAGGCAGAGGCTTAACCTACTGAGCCACCCAGGTGCCCCAAGAATTACAGATTTTTATAGAATATTTCTTATTAGAATTATAAAATATGTGAAGTCATCATACAAGTTATGGAATTAGGAGTCTTGTGCAATAAAAAATGCTGTTCTTGAGGAAATGAAAGCCAAAAGTGAAGGGATAAAGAGTAGAAGTGTCTATATTCAAGGTCATAATAGTCATCATGTCAATTATGATATTTTAATGGTAAATGATTTTTAAAATACATCTGAATGGACTTTCCAGTTTTTCTTTGTCTACATATATTAATGACATTAAGCATGGATTACTAGAACAGAGACCAGAACAATCTTTAAGGTAATATATACTGATAAAGAAGAAAATGAAAAAAAAAATTATTAGAATACAAGTTCTCTAATTTCCAATTTCCACATAAACTACTGCAAGTCACAACCTTTCAGAACGTCTTACAGAGAAGTGCAAAATGGAAATAGCAAATTTCACTTTACTGTTTATGAATAAATTTTACAATGGTAATGATAGTACAGCCCATAAGAAAACAGCCTTAAGCACAAATCTAGTGAATTCCATTCTGGGGAGTGTTTGAACAATCCGGACAAAAATTTGTCAAATAATTCAAACACTCTGCACAATGTCATGACTATCCAAGTACTAGATGATCATTTGACAGTTGTTCTCAACTTACAAATTGTATTTGTCCTTTGAAAACAAAAATCAGGTACTATAAAACTTTATTTCTCCAAAACTGAATTCACAGAAATGCAGAACTGAGCAAAGAGAAAGATAACAGTGTGGAATAGAGAGCTTTAACCAGATTTTAAAAACCTACTCTGTGTGTGTGTGTGTGTGTGTGTGTGTGTGGTTAATAAGCAGACACACTAGGCATTTTCAGAGCTATTGAAAGAGAAAAGTTTATATTCCAATGTTATATGAACATGTGAATAAGTTACAGATAGAGAAATATTTAATCAAGGCTCTATTTAACAACCAAACTTGAGTGACTTATATGGTCATGAAAAAGAGTAATTTGCAATTGATATTAGAAGTCATGCTATAATTTCTTTTTTCCTGCCTCTCCCTACTCTTCCAGATACTGGCACTAATAGAATAGCTTGCATTTTCTGAAATTTGATATAAATGTAGTCATATCATATGTGGTCTTTCTAAAGAATCATTTTGATGTAGACTAGAGACTGATATGTAAACAAAGTGGACATGTCTGCATGGTGTCAACATAGATTGCAAAATAAAATCTGATTGAGAAGACAAAGATGTAGAGATGTTAGCTGGATAAAAATTCCCATAACTCTTTGGAAAGGAAGAATTAGAATTTGATATTGTGTATCATCACCTTGTTTAAAAATAATCATATATCCTTTAGGTACATATTTAAATATATGTACTTTAATTTCATAGTGTCAGTTCAGAAGTCTTTGTATTTATTTGCTAAGGCTGTTATACCAAAATACCACAGACCCAATGCCTTACACAACAGAAATTTATTTTCTAACATTTCTGGAAGCTAGAAACCCAAGATCAAAATGTGGGCAGGTTTGGTATCTTCTGAGTCCTCTCCCTTGGAATGCATATGACTGCTTTTTTGTGTCATCATTTTTCTTCACTCACTCTTTGTATGTCTATATTCTATTCTCTCCTTTAAGGAAACCGGTCATATTGGATTAGGACCCACTCATATCTTCAGTTACTTTCTGAACTACTAGGCTTTAGGACTTCAAGATATGAATTTTGTAGGGTACAGTTCAACCCATAAAAGTCCTCAATTATTCTTTTTCTTACCTTTATAAAATCCTGAATTAAATGTCCCTAAACCTGGGCCACAACTGAAAACTTCAGTTGAAAATCTTCAGGACATTTAGAAGAAAACTCCTAAGATTTAGATGAAAGATGAATATTACAATGAATGGTTTCTGGTACGGAAAGTACTTATGAACTGTCAAATGATTTATGCATCATTTCCATTTAACCCATAGTTAAAATTTTCTGTATTTTAGTGAGTGATATATAAAATGTATTGCTTTGTCTTATCTTTGTTCTGGGAAATATATTTATAAATCCTTATAAAGAACATATTTTCATGACTAATTTTTAAGATGTCCATTTTATTGCCTCTCTAAATAATTTCCCATTATATTTTCAGGTAAGGTTGTTTTTCTCTCTTTTAATTTCAGTTAATAGCCATAAATTCTAATTCTTTCTTATTTTGGGGGTAGTTTTTAGAAAAATATTCACCAGAATTAAAATGAAAAAAAATGGTGTCAAGCTTTTAAATTTCAAATTGTAAGATACTTAGACTAACATATTATGATCTTTCTGCAAATGGTAAGGTTGTCTTGTTGAGATAACACAATTTGTTTTTTTTTAAAGAGGTACTTTAAGTTGTCTAATGTCTGTCTGTGATTATATAACACCAAAAATTAGATCTAAGATAGTGATCATAGTCTTTTATAATATATGCCAAATATTGTTTTATAAATTCTCTATAGGAAACATAATTTTAAGTGGGTAAATGAAGCACTTTCCTCTTATGTTTTACTTCAAATATTTTACTTGTTTAACCAGATACACAACATATTTACTTAGAAAACATCCTTTATTTATTATAGACATTGTGCTTTATAATGTCTTATGTTCTCTTATCTTATGTCATATATATGTATATATATGATATATATATCATGTATATATGTACAACTCTTAAGTTAGAAAACTAAAAGTTTCTAGCAAATTTAAGCACATATAGATTTAGAATTCCAATTTTCAAAATTTACCTTGTTAGCTTTAAGCTTAATTAATATAAAATCTTCAGTTTTTGGACCCTGTGAAAAGAATGGTTACTATTGATTATGAAACTGGTAAGCAAACACTTAGTAAGAGTACATAACAAATTTTAATCTATAAAACTTCGGAGACCTGAATATAGTGATAAAATGATATGTGCTTAAGAGCCACATGAATAATAGCCACATATTGTAAAAAGAGTACAATCACTTTGCAGTAGATTTTATAGGATGAATTGTTCCCTGAAATTCCTATGTTGATGCCTCAACTGCCAGTACCTCAGAATGTGACTATATTTGAGAATAGGGCCTTTACAGGTATAGTCAAGTTAAAATGAGATCCTTAGGGTGGGAAGTAATCTAATGACTGGTGTTTTTAAAAAAGAAGAGATTAGAACATAGACACACTTACAAAGGGAAGACCATTGGTAGAAGACACTATTTGCAAACCAAGGATAGAGTCCTCAGGAAAAAGAAATGAATATAAAAATAAAAACCTTCCCAGCATCTTGATCTAAGGCTTCTAGCTTCCAGGACTATGAGAAGATAAACTTTTGTTGCTAAGCCACCCAGAACATGGTGCTTTGTTATGGCAACTATAGCAGACTAATACAGATTGCATATAATCCTGATACATACACTCTGTTAATAAAATTATAAATATCTCTCCTTCCATTTCATGTATCCATTTAACACGCATTTATCAAGCATTTATATGTGGCAGGTTCTTGAGTACTCTTTTGAGTCCAAGGCATTACAGTTTTGAACAATACAAACAAGATCCATGCTTTTAATCAAGGTATTGTTAGGGCTAGTATTAAGAGCATTAAACCACAAACAATTGTGTAAGCCAAAGAATGTCATGAAGTGATCATTTCTCCAGTGGAAAAAAAATGGATTGAAGGGTTTATAATAGCTTTCTGTAGCAGTGGATATATGTACAAATTGATTTGTCTTAATCCAGAGAGAAAATGACCTGTGCTCATTGAACATGTTTTATTTTTAGTTTGCTGTTATCTTAAATAACCCTTTTAGCTGATGTCTTCATCTCTCTGATGGCTGATTTTGAAAGGTTGTAGGGGAAACCTGTAATTAGAGAGAGTGTGCAAAAGCAAATGTACAGACCAGTCTTTCCTTGCTAAAATCAAAAAGATTGTGCTTGACTGGTGAATGATGCTAGGCCGAGAGTCAGCTAGTGCCAGCCAATCTCCTCTGTGACTCTGATAGTCCCAACTCTTTATTTAAGGACTGGGTCGCACTGGTCTGGTAGTGCTTGCAGAGCTATCCAGTCTGTTTGTTGTGTCTTCAGGCAGTCTGCCTGTGGAAGCCTTTGCTTGCATATGAGCCACTACATCCTTCACACTGAATACAGATGTTCTAGCCCAACTGATCGTCTAGTTTTCTGAGGGAACCTTTTTATTCATTGTTCACATGACTTGGGCACTTATTTACAATCATAAATGGTAGAAAAAAATAAAATTGCTTCTGGGCTACTTCATAAGCTTAAAGTGTATGTGACTTTTATCCAATACTTTATATTAGATGGTTGCTTTTAAAATGCAGTTCTCACTTACACTTTAATGGATAGGAAAACTGACAATTTCATTTTCAACTCTTCTGTATGGCAAAATTAGAAATTAATCTTAAAATTAACATTTGCTTCCTTATAAAGTTCTCCTGTGCATGTAGATTACATCCATAGAGTGCTAGAGGGATTCAGAACAATCCATTACAAGAGCTGCAAAATGCACATATACCTTCCTTGGTTTTTGACACATAGTAGATACTCAATATATATTTATCACACCAACCCATGAATTCAACTTCAGAATTCTATATACCTTTGTATTTTAGTTGGTATTACTTCACATTGAACTATGTAAGTCTTTGGAGTTATAGAAAACTTAGGTGTTATTTTTATACTCTTTGTAGATCTAAAATACATGACATCATTAAGTATTGCTTTTATACTTTTTTTTAGAAGATTTTATTTATTTGACAAACAGAGATCACAAGTAGACAGGCAGGCAGAGAGAGAGAGAGAGAGAGGGAAGCAGGCTCCCTGCTGAGCAGAGAGTCCGATGCAGGGCTCGATCCCAGGACCCTGGGATCATGACCTGAGCTGAAGGCAGAGGCTTACCCACTGAGCCACCCAGGTTCCATGTATTGTTTTTATTCTATGGTCTATAGTCTGTAGTCTACAGTGTTCTATGGCTGGGTTTCCTAACAGTGATACAATTGACATTTTGGGCTGAGAAATATTTTGTTGTGGGGACTGTCCTGTACATTGTAGGATATTTAGCAGCATCCTTGTACTGTATTCACTAGATGCCAGTAGGACTTTCACTCCCCCCAACACACACACACACACATGCACACACACACACACACACACACACTCACACATGAGTGTGTAATAAGCAGAAGTATCTCCAGACATTGTCAAATGGCCCCTGGGGAGAAAAACACACCCAATTCAGTACAACTGCTCTAAGGAGGTAATTAGAACACCATAGCATGCTAAAAAACAAAAGTTTTTATGGCAGAATTTAAGTTCCAACTTGGATACTTAGTAGCTTTGACTTTTAGTGTGTCACTTTATTGTCTGGGATTCCATTTCCTCATCTGCAAATTGAGGCCCATATTTCATCTGCTGTTTCAAAAGCTTAGAATCAAATGGCAACTCCCTGACATGACTTCTGAAGATAAGTAGAATCTAGAATTAGAAAAAAATAAAAATAAAAATAAAACTCAAAGAAACTAATTTGCTCTGGTTGGTCAGAAAAATCTCTCAACAGTGACATGCAAAATGAAACATGAAGGAATAAAAATGTAAGTCTTGGGATGAGGAAGATGAAAAGTAATCTGTTGCCAGGGAAAGCAAATGCAGAGATCCCAAGGTCTTTGTCTAAAAGTACATGCTCCTGTCCTCCCATTCTACGGTGATTTTCTCTGTTTGTTGAAACTGATCAGGTCACCCAAAAATTTGCCACTTTGGTGTATGGATTATTCTGAGTTGACAATTGAGAAAAAGCAGACACAGGAAAAGCTCTGTGCCACCCATCTGCCTAAATGTAGGGCATATATTCCCCTGTGGAGATGCTCTCCCCTCTCCCATAGCAGAAAGAGGGAAGCAAGCCTTCTCATCTAGAGGGAGACAACAGTGAGTTGAGACTGCTTAAGTAAATCATGCTAAATATTTTTTACTTCTCATTAGTTTTCCCTATATGGTTACCTCTCCACAGTTGACCATCCAAGAACTCCAAACCCATTTTCCTTTGCTGGTCACTCCTCCAGAATTTATCATCCTTTGTTAAAGTGGTATATAAACTTTCAAGTCTGTCTACTTTGAGTTTTTCACTTCTGTGAATCCCCTGTGAACTTAAAAACATTAACATGAAATAAAAGTGGTATTCTTTTCTTCTGTTAATCTTTCATCATTATGAGTTACAGACCCCATTTATAGAACCTATCAGAGTAGAGGCCAAGTTTGTTTCTCATCGAGGATACTGTATGTCTGCTTACCACCAGAAAATCTGGCATATATTAAGATCCCATTAATTATTTGTTGAATAGATTCATGTATGAGAATAATAATAGTCTGATGTAAAAGGAGGTACCACATATGAAGGAACTAAAACATTATATACTATTATGCACAGCTTATGGTTATTGTTACCATTTCTGCTTTTATAGTTATATTGATATTACATATGTAATATATACAGTAAAACATGTTTATTTCACCAAGTTTGGTTTGACATAAATTTGAATTTAGAATATTATCCTTTCATGTAACTTGGTTCCAGCAACATTTCTATTATATTTCATTCCTGGTCTCTAAATGAATAACTCATCAAAATTTATGATTATGATGTGATTCCTGTATTCTAGAATAGGCATGTTATAGTTGCTTTAATTTTAAAAACTCTAAACACAGCATACTCCATAAAGAACATGGACTGAGTCAGGACCCAATTTTGGTTCTTAAATAGCATGTTTAAAAAAAATAGCATGTTTAGTTAAAGAATCCTGACTCTTTGCAAACAATACTCTTATTTTACATATTTAAGGAATCAAGTCTTATGGGCCATGTGGCATTTACCACATCGTTGATCTTACTGAGCTGCAGATATAATTCTATGAAACTTTCATCTTTCATAATAGGTTAGCTTTGGCCATCTCTTTGATAATGCCCGATTGAAATTTTATTTTTGCTATAAACTCCTGATTTTGTTTGTGCTTTTTCTACCTAAGTTTATTACTCCTTATAAACCTTTTCAGCTGCTGATAATTTTACAAGCCTTGGAATTTAAGACATATCAGCTTGTGAATCTTAACAATAATAATTAATTTACCTAAGGTTGTTTCTCTATATGGTGTGATATAACCACTGTGTAATATTTCAAAGAATGATTTTATGAAATGAAAGGTAAAACATGTTGTCCACCCATTCAATCACAAGAAAAAGTTATAATTTCAGCCACAGTAGTCAGTCTGACAGTTCTGCTACATGGTCACTGGCAAACCGAGACCAATCTATTTTTGAATGTAGATACTGCTGTTCTATTTTTTTCTATATCTAGAAGTAATTAAAAGAGTGGATCCTAACCACTACACCAAGACTCTAGAAATTGTTAAGGTAAATTAAATGTTATATTTCCCAAACAAGTATATTTGTTGAATAAATACCTGTATGTCACAGGCCCGAAAGGAAATATCAGAAGTGAACATATTTTATTAACCACAAATTAAAATATGAGAAGTTCAAAATTCTTTATCTCTATGGCATAAAATCCCCCAAACAAACACTGAGTCAGAGGATAAAATGATTTCTAATTTCTGATACTTCATCTCTTTAATCATTATTATGGGAAGTACATGATCTTCATCAAATTATAGAATTTGCCATCAAATCCTGCAAAATAAAATGAGTGCTGTAATAATACTAAGCTCTGTATGTCTTCCTAAGTTCTGTATGTCTTCCTAAATTCTGCATTTACATGAGAAAAAAAAATCATAAGAACTAAGAACTAATCTGTTTTTATAATCATAAAAGATTTCCTTTTTTTTTTTTTTTTGCTTACAACAGTTTTCAGTTTGCATGTTTTTACTTCTACCTTGGCAATATTCAACATTTTATCTTATTATCACACGTTTTTTCGTGTCTGTGATAACCAGAATTCTGAGATGACCCAAGTTTCCTGACCACTTGTATAATCACCTTTTCTTGAGTTTGTGCAGAATGGCAAATCACTCTGGTGATTATGTTAGCTCATATGGCAGAAAGGATTTTACAGATCTAAACAGGCTCTATGATCAGTTGGCTTTGAATTAATCAAAGGAGTGTTCACCCAGAGTAGCCTGACCTACTCAGCTTAGTCCTTAGATGTGAACAAATGAGTTGAAGTAACATTCTCCTCTTGCGTTAAAAGAGCAAACTGCCATATTTGTAGAGGCAGCCAATTGGCAGGGCCTCCAGAAACTAAACAGCCTCTAGTCATCCAGTATGTAAGCAAAGACTTACAATCTTATAGTCAATCACCAGGGACTAAACCACCAACAACAACCAATGACCATGGAAACCGAAGTTGAGCTCCAGATAAGTATGCAGCTAGACTTGGTGTGCCAGGGTGGCTTAGTCCATTAAACATTTGACTCTTGATTTTAGCTTAGGTCCTGATCTCAGGGTTGTGAGATCCAAACCCCATGTTGGGAGGGCATGGAGCCTGCTTAAGGTTTTCTCTTTCCCTTTCCCTCCACCCCTCACCTCCCCCAAATAAGAATGCAGCTAGACTGAACTTTGATTTCAGCCTAGTGAAACACTAAAAATAGAACTCAGTTACAACAGGTCTGGACTTCTGATCTACAGAAAATATACGATAATAAGTGAGTGTTGTTCTAAGCCACTCTTCTGGAGATAACTTACTTCTGAGTCACTAGGTTTGTGGAAGCTTGTTACTTGTGGAGTGTTTTCTCTAGTAATGCCCATTTCTAAAGTGTAACAGAAACTCAAAGCAATTTGACAAGACAAGAAATCATTATCCCTGTCTGTCCCCAATTTTATGTTCATCCTTAAACATATATTGATATATAGTAAAGGAAAGAATACAAGGCCTAAGTCTGTTCTGTTTAGAAATATGTGATGCACTAGAAATTTGAAAAGGGGTTTTAACTTCTATTAGTCCAAACATTTCCTTTACAAAGGAAAAATGAAAGTACTTGAATTAAATCAACATGTTAAAAATGGGGTAAAAATATAAGGTATGATGAAACAAGGGCAAATAACTATAATTTATTTACATTTTTTAAACCACAGTTGAATTCTATCATGGTTTACCCTCAGATCCATTTGTTTCATATCCTCATGTACTAGTTTTTTCTTTCTCATTTTTTAATTATATCATTGCCTATGAACAGAGAGTGAGCAATGCCAGAGAACATTCTCAATGAATATCTTTTAAAATTTATTAGCATCTGTGATCAAGGATTTAGTGAAGGGCAAGGATGAAGTTAATGTTTAAAAATTAAAGTTGCAGTACTGTTGGTAACATTGCAAGTTAAAAACAAACAAAACAAATCATAAAAATCTTAACTTTGAAATATGGTACTGTGAGTCCTTTTTATAAAAGCTGCAAAATGAGAATTTTTAGCTAATGAGTGAGACTTGGCAGGACATAAATGGAAATATGTTTCATTGGCCAACATGTTCTGGAGGCATATGAGTGTCTAAATAGACAACGCTCAAAAGAGTATTTTTGGCATGAAAGTGCTTCCAAACATTTTGATCAGGAATTTGATTGCCATATGTCCATATCCTCCAACTTAAACGATGAACATACTTCAGGTCTTTTGGGGTTTCTTATTTCCTGGCAGTACTGACTCTTTTACCATTAAGCATTGTGGCTTGCAAAATGCATTGTTTTTCTGTCTTTCATAATTATCCTTGTATTTTATTGATCATTTCAGTATAAACTGTCTGGAATTTGCGCTAGAGCAATGACTTATTGTAGCTCAGTATTGAGAGAAGCAGCCATGTTTAGTGTTTACTCTTGAGCAATGTTTATGAATTTCCCTGTCATAACCCTTGACCATATACAGACTCATGTTTAGTCATAGATGTTCATTTTTCCTCTAACCTTGTAGATTATAAACTTCTAGAATGATTTAGGTGTCATTTTCATCTGTTTCCCCACAGAGGTTTTCAAAATTTAAAAGTTTTTCAGAAAATATTTGCAAATACATTACTGAATATCATGTTTGTTCAATCAAATGACTTTATTTTAACAAAACATGCAGATGTCACCAATGGTAGAAATCTGAATTTTGGAGAAGGTAATTGGGCTTAAATTTTCCTAATGCTTTGGAAATCCTCAAATTACTTAAAATGTATTTTGAGGGAGGAAATATTTTGTTAATGTTTTTCCAGTTCACCTACCATGTGCTTCAATGTTTTTGTTCTGATACCACTGGATATGTTAAACATTGGTAAATATGTATGCACAAATAATCCTGCTTCATGGAAGTCTGGAGGAGCTATTTTTCTTTTTACTTTTTTTTTTTTCATTTAAGCAAACTTTCTAGAGCTGATACTCCTAGATGTGCATTGTAGGCAGTTGTGGTTACATGTTTTTTAAAATTGATAGAGTTTATTTTTTGAGAGCATATTTAGGTTTATAGAAGAATTAAAAGTGCAGAGAAAATGGTTGCATTTTCATTATAAATGCTTATTTCAATTATTATTTCTTGTGTGACACACTTTTGCAATTCCTATCCTCTGTTTTATTTCATCTTCTAAATAAAAATTTTCACTTTACCTTATTTTTTTTTAATGTCCACTCTGAGTATCTGAGTTTATAATATAAATGCTTTGTTAAGGAACCCTGAGAATGATGAAACAAAAAGCATCAAAATGAAATATAATTGATTAACTTATACTACAGGCAAGGTTGGCATGCTTCCTAGGAAGCAATAGAAAAGGTTCAATCAGGAGCTCAAGTACCATAATTGAATATAAAGGTTTTTGTATTTGATACCTCACCTACTGAGAAAGGGGAATTTCTCTTCTTACAATAGATAGCTGGAGGCCTCAATCTCATATCTGATGCTGTCTGGGCCCATTTAAGTTATATATCAAATTAAATAGTTCCCTGGCTGGCAGACATTTATGAGTAGAATTCTGAATGATCTAAATCTTTCAATTTAATAAAGGAGATAGTATATCTTAATAGATTTTGTGTATTCAAAGGACTTTATAGAGTTCACCAATGACTGAATATAAAGTACTTGGAAGACAAGAATAATGACTGGTTGAGGCAGGGAAGCATTAAGTTGTCTGTTCAAAATCTGTGCACCACAATCCTGATAATGGTGCATGAATGACCTTGTTTCTCCCTGTGGCAATTTGCCATGCTTGACATCTGTGGAAACTGTTGCATGCTGGAATCCCTGAGACACTGTTCTCTAACTTCCATCCTTCTGACGAACTTCTTTCCTCAACTCAGCTGCTGGAGATGCAATAGTTATTTGAGGAATGTGATCTGACTGCCCAAACACCACTCAGCATGCAAACTGAATTTAGAAAATAGAATAACCCAATTACCAAAGTGAGGACTGTATGCTTGCTATAGTTATCCACTCATACTCAAAGCTACATATGGAAATAAAGTCTTTACTGAGTTTATGAGTGATTTCAGCCAATGTGAGGGGAATCCTTTCAATGACATGCCAACTCATCTCTCAAATGAGAATCTCTGCAGGCTCTACCCTGTATCCACCAAAGCATCCATGCATTCATCCATCCATGTATTGACCTATTTATGCCTGCATCTATCTCTTTCAGTCTTTTATTTGCCTTCTTCTCTCTTCCCTAAATACATCTCCTGTTTTGAATGTTTCTCCATTTTTCTCTACTAGTTAATTACTTGTCTTAAAATTTTTCTTTAAAATATTTTTATTGCACAGTCCTAACAGAAATATACTTCTTCCAAATAATACCATTTTCTTAAGTCTGATTTCATCTTCTCCTTAGCTCTTCATAGTCTTCCATCTAATTATATACCAGACTGTCTAGTGTTTATTCCCTAATTTCCTGTTTCCTCAAATAGGCTATAATAATCTTCATATCAGAGACCATATTTCATTTATTTTTGTGTCCTTCATTTTTCCTAACATAGGAATTTCATAACCCTATGAATTCTCAAAGCTAAATAAATAGGTATGGTATTATTGATAATGAGTATTTTTTACATTTTCAAGCTAACTAAATTTAGAATATGAATACATTGGTGCATCTACTGTAACTCACAATTATCAATAAGACCAATAATCGTGAGTTTATAATACTTGTTAGACACTGTGCAACATACTTTATATATATTCATGCATTGGTTTTGGACAGACCTGGAAGATTCAAGGGGTGAGAAAGCCGAGTAATCCTGTCTAAATGACTTTTCCAGATTCAAGAACTAGTGTGTGGCACAACCAGGATTTACCTTCTGAGCTTTGACTCCCCATATGGGGTTTGTAACTACATTATGTTGTAGCTTCTCAAGTTTGGCATGTGAGATAATCACTAAAATATTCACCATTCTGGCCATCTTCCTTGTGGACACATAATCCAATTGAATTTTCCCACCCCATTTGATTTTAGCTTGACCCTGTGACTTCCTATAACATAAAATATAAATAGAAGCTATAGTCCTCTTTCTGATAGAAGTGTTGAGTGCCAATTTATGATATATCACATTTTCTTACCACTGTTGAGGTGACTTTGGAAACTTCCATCAGTCTGTCTTTGCGTGACTACAACAAGCCCAACTCTAGTGCTGGCCCATTATGTCTATACCATGAATAAGAAAAAAAAAATGTGTTAATTCACTGCCATGTTGGGATTTTTTTATTACTGCAAATTAACCAAGTTCATTCTAACTGATATAACAAGAATCTGTTGTTGAAAATATATTTTTTCCTGTTTTTTTCTTCAGTTACTTCTGCTTCTTTTTTGAAAAACAGTCTATTTATGTCCAGATACATAAATGCAACATTATATTCACTGTTATGCCACAGCAGTTAGAAGCTCAATTCTTATGGATCAAAACTTCAGTAGGATACCCGAGGACGCTTTACCAGATCATTTGAGGACTTTTAAAAGATTTAGGATCTGGAATCCGCTCTATATCTACCAGATCAAAATGTCTGAGAGTAGGTGCCTGGGTGGCTTAGTTGGTTGAGTGACTGCCTTTGGCTCAGGTCATGATCCCGGAGTCCTGGTATTGCTCCCTGCTCAGCGGGAAGTCTGCTTCTCCTTCTGACCCTCTCCCCTCTCATGCTCTCTCTCACTCATTTTCTTTCAAATAAATAAATAAAAATTGTAATGTTTAAAAAAATATCAGAGAGAAGACCATACAATATGTATTATCGCTGATATCTCACAGGAGTCTTACATATAATAAAGTTAGAAAATTAATGCCATGAATAGTATAAGGCAACACTTTTTTCCATAGTTCAGTCCTGGGCTCAATTTCCTCTTTGAAGCATGGCAAGAGCTATTTCTAGCCATTGCCTTAATATCCTTTTGGTAAGTGACAACCATAAGCAAAAAAAAAAAAAAAAAAAGAAAGAAAGAAAAAAGAAAGAAAAATCTAACTTTCAATGCAAATTAAAAGTTTAAGAACATTTCAGTTTTTAAGATAAAATAAGCAGGATATAATGAAAAAGTATATTCAGAAAAATTAAATTGAGCCTCAAAATGTAATTACTTCAGATCATGTCCCTTGAGTAAGAATCCAAGTAATATGTTTTCATTATGGAAAATATATGGATGCAAACTACAGATAAGAAAAAAAAAAAAAGAAAGAAAAATCAGCTATAATTTGGTATGTCTTTCCAGACTTACTTTTTTCTTCTTTTGCTATGATATCTTTAGTAGATATATAAGAGCACCCATTCAACATAAGTGATATCATGCATTAAATATTGGTTTTAAGTATTCTAGAGGATATTGCCTCCTGTTATTATTATATTATTTCTATCATAGTGAATAATACCTAGCCTGTTTACAAAGTATTAATATTTTATAATTTATTACCCTCCATGATTTCTCAAGTGCAGTGCTTCTGGAAGGCATTTGAACACAACTCTGCTGCAAATTCATGTAAGCCTAATTGAGTTAGTTAAATTTGCTGAGCTTCACTTTATAATCTGTGTAATCCTGGTACCATGCAACCCTCAATTGTCTATATTCCTTACCATACTTCTCTAAGATAAGTATCTTCATCTCGTCATAAAGGAAGACAAACTACTCTAGAGATATCCTATAGTCATGATTAAAACCAGTGCTGTCTACCGCTAAAGTCATCAGACTTTCTCTCACATCCTCAGCATGAGTCTAGTGGTGTTGATTATTTAATAAAAAACGAACTCTGCCTTCAAAATGAGAAACTTGTCATTGCAAAAGCTAAAATACCTATTTCTTCTCTGGATGATATAATCAAAATGGTACTGTCTTTAGAACAAAAAATCCTTCCAGGATTCGATTATACCTTCTAGTATCTACTAAGTTCTATGACCACGGTCAAGTACCTTTCCTGTACAAAGGGAATAATAAATTATTTGAAGTTTTCTTTTGAAGTTTATAGAAAATGAATCCAAAGTGCCTGTAGCTATGCTTGATGCATAGTGAATATGTATTGGTATTTTGGTTCTATTGAATTTTATCAAAACCTATAAAGAATAGTTGACCAACTGATATGCTTTAAAAGTATGTTCTTTAAAGATAAGAATTTTTTATAAGTATGAATATTTCTTTACTTCTATTAGGTGACATTGTTTTCTATTTCTTTTATAATTTTTATAGAATATTCTACTAATATTGGACAAGAGCCTGATGACTTTACCCAGGACTTATGAGTAGGTCTCCTGTGTTTACCATAGTCATCATAGTTTAAATTACACCTAGGGACTCATAAACATTGGTTTTATTATGAATCACTAAAGATAATTGTGCATATGCCCAATAACTACAAGTAAGTGGTCATTAAGTCTAATAGGTTTATTTTATTGACAAAGGACACTAATATCTATAAAGCAATACAAAATTTTCTTCTACAAACAGTAAAGATCATACAAATTTCTTGTTAGAATGAAGCTAGTTGAAATAAAGAAGACAGTCTTGATTATAAATAAGAAGCATGCTCTTTGCATTAAATGGTGTATGGCTAAGCACTGCATTCATTTGACTTTCCAGACAGCCAGAGTTGAATTCAGAAGCAGCTAATTGCCTTGGGGACCTTCCTTTGGCATCTTGCCCAATGGTACTCTTCACGGGCGGAGCAGCTTCACACGCAGCACTTAAAAGCATCTGGGTTGCTGTTGTTCTGAATGCCACTGCTGACAGATTTACCATCTGCCTTTGAGAAAGACAACAGCCAGGGGAACTTTTGATACTAAGCATTCACATGATAGCCTTTGACCATCAAAAGCACTCATGAAATAAAAGCCCAAAATATATCCTATCAAAACTAAACTTAAAAAATGACAAGATTTATTTTTATTTTATTCTCTACAAATGAAACATGAAAATTCATTAATGGTAGAAGATTTATTGAGCACTAACTACATGCCAATACTAAGTGCTTTCCATTTCCATGTTTAACCTGAACAGCCACACACTTAGATGGTATAACTTTTATCTTTAAAAATATGGAAACTAATATTTAGAGAATAAAATATTTGTCCAAGCTTACTTAGTGTCAGAGCAAAGGTACCTGAATACCTAAACCCAGGTAGTCAAAATCAGTTTACCTTAAGCTTCACCTCTATATATATTGCATTTTTATCCATTTTCTCTTGGAAGTTCATGTTCTGGAATACCTTAGCATCAGTTGATTATGTAATTAGTGATGCAGATATACAGTATATTTCTATATCAATAGATTATATACTGAGAATAGGTTATGCAGAATATGGTTATATTGAGATCAAGGTTGCGAATTTGATCTTTTCTTGCCTCATGAGATTCTCCTGAAGAAAATATTATTCAAAGAGAGATTGTATCCTTAATCCTTGAAGATGTATGTCATAGGTAGGACCAGGTATGGATGACAAAAGTGCACTTCACCTTCAAACAACCAGAGTATTTGTCACAGTGATCTGAAAGTACTTAAAAAAATTAGAGCACGATGCAATTGTAAGGTGCATCACATCTGAAGGATGGTATGTTTGGTCAGTTTGACGTTTATTAACTCTTATAATTTAAAGAATACATTTTTAATCATCATCATGTTTTGCTTTTATGGAAGATTGATAAAATATATAGTCTTAGCAAGTGAGATGTGATAGGCATGTATAATCATATTTGTACAGTATTGCAAATTATATACACTGTTTCTTTGCTTAAACATTCTTGGCCTGATCTGTAAACACTCAAATGCTGATGATCTCAATGCCATTAATAAGATATCTATGTTAACTTTAAATGATAATTTAATTTAAAGTCCCTAAACAGAAATGCATGGATACATTTAAAATTGAATTGCATCTTTTAAAACAGCTCTCTGTGGACATTGCCTTCTGTTCCTTAAAAGGCAGGCACATTCCAGCTGTAAGTACTTGCAGTTGGAATGCATATCTTGACCTAGAGTTGACCTGCTTTCTTTTCCCTTGGGGAAATCTACCAACCTGGTTGCGGACTGTCAGTAGGAAGATAGGTAGAATGATTTATAACCAGCCTGTGGCTGTTTATACTAAAGTGCATATAGCAAAATCACACCTGACTAGAAAATGGAGCAGAAGATATTGATTCATATTTTTTTTAGGAGCAGCCCTAAACCCCACAAGTACAATCAATACTGATTCTATTAACTCAAAATATGCAGTACACTAATGAATAGTAGAAAAAAATGGAAGCAATAAAGTAACTTTAAATGTAGAGGGAATCCAGCATACAGAGATGATGGGCATGAATCTGAAGTTCATGATTTAAGATTACTCAGTATAAATGAAATATACTATCTAGTTGAAGTTGAAGATTCTGGATCCCTTATTGGTATCAGGCAAAGAAACAAGGAGGAGGAAATGTATGGATCAATTAAATCTGAGGTCATGCATATGCATAAGCACTGATCCACAAGGGGATGGTGAAGTGGCAAGAATTGAGTCGTAGTTTCACCAAAGAAGGAAGAATACTAGGATTTGAAGGCAAATACATTTGAGGACAAATCTTGCTTCATCCAATTGATGATTGTGCATCTCTAGGTGAGTTGCTTAATTTCTGTGGGTTTTTACATCTAATCTCTTAATTGCAAAATAGGATAATAACAACACATTTTCATATTTTTCTTGAGGCTTAGAGAAGAGGAAAGGAAGTGGCTGTCATATAGAAAGCATTGAATCAGTGCTAGTTTCTGCACTGTTCTGCTAGTTTCTGTAAGACGTCTTACTTGGTATTCAACGCCCCTCTGAACCTGCTCCCACTCATTCTTCCAGCTTAATATCCTACAATGCCCTTTTCAAAAGTAATACTTTAAATTGGTTGGTTAGTAGTTCTCCACTTCCCTGTATTCTGTACAATTCCTACATTTTTCACATTAAAAGTGAAAAGGTGTTTCGATATTTCTCAAGTTAAAACCAGTCTTTTTGTAAGTCAGCTGACCAACAATGATCTTGAGTTGTTTAAAAGAGATGACATGTTGGTCCTTCTAGTTGGCCAGAGTGCGTTCCTTTTTAAAATTGTACAGAACCTTTTAAACTGAATCTTCAAAATATTTCCAAGAGCACAATAAAATGAAGAGTTTCCTCTTGCTCACACCCTTACTCCAACATCTTGAATAGACAGGAACATATTTATGTAGTTTATATATTAGGATTCTCTATGAGATTTCCTTTAAAAGGAAATTAAAACCAAACTATTATAATTATGCCTTAAGGAGTAGCACATAGTGGTTCAGAAATTCAGATTGGCAAGCTAGTTAAATTGATTCAAAACTTAGGAATATCACACTGTTTAGATCAATGGTGTCACACATAAGTATTTGCAAGGGTAAGGAGAATAACATAATGGAGTTCAGTAGAGCAGTGTAATGTAACAGGCAATGTTGGCAACAAAGGTATATTGGAGAGTATGTGCTTCACCTCAGTTAATATTTCTGTGTCTCAGTATCTCTCATCTCTGTATCTATCCATCTGTCCATTCATATCTGTCTAGCTATCTATCTTTTTCTATCTATCCATGTATTTTTTTCTTGCCAATCCAGACTTATCTACAAGCCAAATTCTCCCAGAATCTAGCCAGCTTGTCACCTTTGTCCTAACACACATAAAGAAGCAACACTACACAAGCACATACATATACATACTCATAAATGTACTTGCAATTATTGAATATTGAAGGGAAGAGAATTTTGTCTTAGAGTAATGACAAAGACTGAATCAGATTCAGAAGTGATCTAAATTCCCATACTCTCCTTTCCCTTTCTCTTTTTTTTCTTCTTTACCCTGTACATATTTCATGATCTTCTGTCCTTCTCCCATATTCTAGCAGTACCAGGCTAAATGCTGGCTACATGCAGGGAAGCATATTACATTTCTAGAGGCAGTGAAGGAAGAGGGAAAGAGAAGCAGCCTCACTGAAGGAGAAGGATCCTCAAGATGTCCAAGCAATATGGGTATCCTATTGGGAGAGACTGTCCTTTTCCTGGAGTGATTAACAGAAGCTTCCTATGAGACCAACCAGTGAGGATGCACTCTTAACTCCTGCCCTTGTTGCTTAAGCTTGGCCAAGCCATTCTAAAAATTTCAAAGAGGGAATTATTTTCTTCAAATAGTATGGTAAGTACTATAAACATATATATGCTATATACATTATATGTATATTAGGATTCTACTAACAAGTTCATTTTTTTAAATATAGAAGTCGATTTTTCAACTTTTATACATTTGGCTTTCAGATAGAGTTTCAGGAACATGTTGTATTTAAAGTAGATTTCCTAAACTTACTGTTCTTTTCCTCTACATCTTTGACAAGCAAATCTTTTTTTTTTTTCTTTTAAGATTTTATATATTTATTTGACAGAGAGAGAGGGAGCACAAGCCAGGAGAGGAGAAAAGGGAGAAGCAGGCTCCCCGCTGAATAGGGAGCCAGAAGCGAACTCAATGCCAGGGTCCTGGGATCATGACCTGAGACAGAAGCAAACACTTAACCGATTGAGCCACCCAAGCATCCCGACAATCAAGTCTTATATGTCTCCCAGGATCTGCCATTTGACTCCATGGATTCATTCCTATCTATCACAACACAAAATTGCTTAGTCTTCTAAACCTGTAAAGCATTATTATTTTTTTTTTACCTTTTATGGCATTTATTTTATAGTTTATATCATAATTACTTGTGACTATGTCCTTGTCTCTATATTAATGCCACCTTTTCAGAGGTCTTAGACATCATTCTTTCCCCAGATGCTTTGTGCTCCATGCAGAAATAATTATGAAAATGAGTAATTGGTTGTTAAAGTACTTTAGGAAATTAATGAGATTACTCAAATTAGATTATCTATCTTTTCATAATAGTAGTATGCTGGTTGATTCATTCTCATCAATGTTAAGAGTCAATTAATGCATGTGAGTCAAACAAGTTAATAAAAATAAGCAAAGATAAATCAATTTATGCATTTATGGTCCCTTTAGCTTTAGATACCTAGGTACTAGAGCATTGGTTAAATTTCCTCAGTGTATCTTTTCCTCAGTGATTCATAGCTATCTTCTTCTGGGACTATTAACATTTCATTCAAATTTTCAAGCATGATTTTATCTGATATTCACTCTTAAGCACACTCTGACTCAGAAATCACAGGACAGCATTTCTTTTATTTTTATCACAATTCAAAACAGAACATCTACCACATTTCCTTCTCTGCCTCTTTCTGTGTATGTATAAGTGCAACACACTCAAGACTTGATGTCATCTCCACTGTCTTACAATTTATTGCTTCATGCATGAAGCTATTAGGTGAGGTGCACATGCCTGTGAAGGGAAAATGTCAATGTTAATCTCAAAAAGAGATATTTACCAGAATCTTTTCTGGAATTCAAAATTTGGCAAAGAGTAATATTACATCTGTTCTACAAAAATAATTAAAATCTTAAGGAAAGAGCTATAATTATGAATTCTTTAGGAAGATCAGTATAAACCCAACCAAGTATTTCTCACATCTTGGGATTTGTATTAAAAGTAATGTTTCTTTTTGAGAAAAGATGTCAATAATGAAATAAGAAATAAAGTGAACCAATTTAATCTTCCCTGTAGGAAGCAAATTAAAGCCTTATCTCATTTTTTTTTCTCTGAAGATTAGTAGATTTAAAAAGTAGGTCTTGTGACAAGCCTTACTTGCATTATTAAAATGGACATCTAAATTGAAAATACAAAAGTATTTTTTAAAAATATTGATGTGTTAAGGACTTTGCAGTTTGGGAACACAAAAGAAAATCTCTTCTTATAACTACTATTCCATTTTGCATATTTGCATCACATTAAAAATACCATAATGCAGGGGCGCCTGGGTGGCTCAGTGGGTTAAAACCTCTGCCTTCAGCTCAGGTCATGATCGCACGGTCTTGGGAGCGAGCCCCGCATCAGGGTCTTTGCTTAGCAGGGAGCCTTCTTCCTCCTCCTCTCTCTCTCTCTCTCTCTGCCTGCCTCTCTGCCTACTTGTGATCTCTGTCTGTCAAATAAATAAATAAAATCTTTTAAAAAAATACCATAGTGGTGTAAACCTGGCGATTCACAGACCTGTACCCCTGGGGATAAAAATATTTAAAAAAAAAACAAAACCATAGTGCATTTCAAAAATACACAAAGCAAAATAATATTAAGAGGGAGTTCAGAACTAAATTAAGGTAAATGAAAAGAGGTGTCTATTGTATGATTGGGATCTGCATGACTATTGTCAATGATGTAAGGGAAAAATCAGGAGGTTGTAGCTTTTTAATGAGGACCTGGTGAGTGATAGCATACTTTTCTTATAGTATTTTATCCAGTCCACTCAACAAATCACTAAGCTGAGTACTGAGGAGGAAAAACAGTGTCCAAGAGATATAAAGGGTATCATTTGTACAAGTTCACTCAGGTAGTAAGTTGTAGCCCAGAAATTAAACCCATGCCTCTTCTTTCCACACTACTTGTAAATAATTTGTTTTCCTGGATACCAAAGATACTGCTAAAAAAGAGGCAGTAAATACTGGAGGAATTATCCAGTTCAATAATGTACGACCAGAAGAACAATTTTATAAGTTTAAAACATGTAATACAATAAGGCAAAGAGGATGAGAAAAACTATTTTTTCAGATATGTTTTCTATTTTCTATTTCTATGATTGAGGAGAATAATATGAACGTAAATATGATAGGGTTTTAAAAATATGTCTTATTGGAATGGGTAGATCATTACTATCACTGGTTTCCAAAAGTTGTTTAAGGGATTTTCTTGAGAGATAATTTTTAATCTCTATTTGTCAATGTGTTCAAAATATGGATGCACATAAATGGAGAGGGCTAGTGATATCACAGACTTTCAGCAATGTGATTCTGTGGTATATTGTTATGTATCACAAATCAATAATTTTTGAAAAATCAAAAATGTAGTATACTTTATCTTGTGAAAAGCACTGTATTTAGAAAATATTTTATCATTCTAGTTTTTATGTCTTTACCTTTAATATTTTCAAAAACGTGAATCATATCTATGGAACTTCTTTAAAAAAACAACATATATCCTGGTTATCCCATTAAGCTTTACCTACAAGAAGGAAAATCCTGGCTAATTGATTAATTAAAATAGGGAGTACCAAAAAGTGTACTACTCTAAGATCCAGGGATATTCACAAATCACAAGACCAACAAATTATATGCTCCTAGTGCGTGCATTATAATGAAAGAGACAAGCAGTAGAAGAAAATTAGTGTGCAAACAAATGATAAAATTAATTTAATGAAGAATTCTGTGGTTACACGTTAAATTGGATAAGGGCAGAGAAAGTGATGAGGATGGGTAGTGGTTATGATCTTAGTTTAGAAAATCTATAGAGCTTAACCAAGGAGATAGTCATGTTTTTGGATGCCTAAGTAGTATGGAGCAATCTACATATAATCTGTGGAAACACAAACAGACTGAAGACAGGTGGACATAAAAAGATGACAAGAGTAAATCATTCCTTAGAACTTGTAGTATACAGATGAGGCCAAATAATCAGAGTCTTTATAAGGAAAGTAATACAACACAAGCAGAAATAAGAATGAGAGAAGTTAATTGTTTATTATGTTATTATGTGGAAATGGGTTGTATCTCCATCTCCACACAGACTGTATTTATCTAACTTCATCGCAGCTGGATCCTGGGCAATGAAACTGAAGCAGAAATGCTACTTCCAAAGCCTTTTCAATAAACTCTCATTTGGAATCATTCTTATTCTTCTTTTTTCATGTTCTTTGGAACTCCAGGGAAAACTTGGGAGTTAATGTGTTGAAGATGACAGACCCAGGAGATTTAATAATCTAGGATCCTCAAATCACTACTTGGATGAGAGCTGATCCACGTGGACTTTTATGAGTGAGAAAGGACCTTTTATTTTGCTTTCCTACTGAGATATGGAGGTTTACTCATTATAATAGTTAGTGTTGCCTTAAGTAGAAATAGCCAAATTGCTAACATTATGAAAGTTAACAAAACCAAACAAATATGACTTACATAAAGAGAAATCTTTCATTGTGGAAATGGGAAAAAAATAGAAAAAGAGGACTTGAATAAAAAAATTGTGTACTTACTTTCAGTAAAATCATCAGAAGTGTGTTAAGTGTGAGGGACAAAAGATGATTATGACAACCCTGTTCTTATGATGCATACAGATTACAGATAATAATGTTTAGTGTTTATTAGTGTTGTCCAGATGAACTCCTGTTCAACTTCCAGCACATATATATCTTTAATATAGGGCAAGGAACATGGCAACTACACCTGTCATTACTCTCATTAACTTCCATTGCTTTATATTTTTTAATCATTTTCATAGCTCTGATAATAGCTATCCACTACCTTTGCCTATACAAATGTGATATTCCTGGAATGCACACTTGGAAAAGCAGTTGTAAGTAACCTAGACACAGGGGAGAAACAATGAACATGCAAATGATAAAATTCAGATTTTGTTTTTTATTTAGTCCCTTGTTTAGTTTGAGGCAGTTGTTTCTGGGGTTTATTTATGTTAATCTATTTTTCTAGGCCTCGTTTGGTGAGAACAAAATTTGGACCTAATGATTTCATCAAGGTAATGCAACCCAGTGAAACACAATCTAGACACATGTCAGGCCTTTCTTAATTACACAGCTTTCCTCCATTATAGCCTTCAAATCACAACATTAATTATACTAGTCAAAACTTACCACATGCTATTGAATAATATTTTAAATAAATAGTTTATCAAGGTTTCATGTTGGACACGTCCCTAAATACAAAGAGAACTGTATATGTAGCTATAGTTGTTAATTTTAGTCACTTGATATTCAGTAAAATTCTCAAGATGACAGAAATAAAACTGTTCTAAATTCTTGGTTTCTAGCTAGTTATTCAAATTGTTCAGAAAATTCTAAATGGTAAGTTTATGACACTGTTATGAAAAACTATGGTGTGAAATTTTAACAAAACCATTGCCTTCTAATGCTATTTTATATGAATATTGATGCCAAGTATTATAAAATTGCTTCCTTTAGAAAATGTGTGAGAGTAAACTAAAGAATTCATTAAGTCCGTTAATTCCTTTTCAAATGCTGCTGAAATATGTGCTTAAGGCCCCTTAAAGGTGGTTTTAATTTCTTCAGTAAATTTCCAAGATCAGGAGTGTAATCTAATGTCAGTATAAGTTCTTTGTGGTTCAGTACAACTGTAACACTATGAAGTAATTTTAAATTGCTTTCCAGGGTTCTTTTTTTTTTTTTAAGATTTTATTTATTTATTTGACAGAGAGAGAGAGGACAAGCAGGGGGAAATGGGGAGGGAGAGGAAGAAGCAAGCTCCTCGCTGAATAGGGAGCCAAGTGGAGGGCTTGATCCCAGGATGCTGGGATCATGACCTAAGCCAAAGGCAGGCACTTAACAGACTGAGACACCTAGGCACCCTGCTTTCTGGAGTTCTGACACTGAATATGAATAGAGCAATATTACCTCTACTGAATATTACCTCTACTGAGCTTTATTATTTCAGAAATTTGTTAATTTTATGTATTAGTTAATTCTAGTAACAATAAGACAACTTACATATGCTAAATTATTTCATACTCATATCCAGATCCCTTGCAAGGTATTAATGACATTTTACAGCTAAGGATCACATTGTAAAGTAACTTGCTAGTTCTCAAAGAGGTAAATTAACCTGCCCCAAATTTATAGCAAGTATTGAAATTATAATTCAAGCTTAGGTCTGTTAGACCCACTCATTTGTTTTATCACTATGACATGTTATCTTAGTTCAAAGAAAATGGGCCAGAAGGGAAAAAAACATACACGATCATTTCATGCTGCTTTAAGAAACTTGGCCTTTATCTGGAAGGCAATGGGGAAACCTGAAGCAGAAATTCCTTCCTTCCCTGGCAATTTCACTGCATGTCACTCTCTTTTACTATGTACGCTTCAACCACACTCACCTTTCGGTTGTTATTTCCAAGAGTCTTCCAGTCTCTGGTTCTTTTCCATTCTGTTACTTCTGTACTTATTTCCTACTCATTCCTCAAATCTCAGCTCTAATGTTATTTCTTAACAAGAAATCTCCTGTAAGCTATCACATTTTATTTTTCGTTTGTAGCAATCAAATATATTTGTTGATAAATGAGCTAATGAATGAATGAGTTACATGTTATGAGTGCAAAGTAGAATATTAGAAAGAGGTTGGGCTACAAAAATAGATTTCAAAAGCTAAAAAGGGAAAGAAATAGTTTTTGTCCAAATGGGAAAGCTTCATTGCAATAGTAGAAGAAAGAATTGAAAGGAAAGGATGGATATGAAGGATGTTATGAAAAAACTAGATAATGCTATATATTCTATACTAAGATTTAAAATCCTAGGAAAATAGGAATATTCAGAGATTTGTAGCAGAATGTGAGATTTCTTATCAGAGGATTACAACTCTGAGAATGAACACAATGATTTTGGCTTAGGACACACTGAATTTGAGGTGGTAGACTTGTTGAATTTAAGGAACTTAAATATATAATTTGTGCCATTCAGTAAAAAAGTGGAATTAATGGAGTAAAATACATATAAATATCTTCTGATTTCTCAGAGTCTCAGGAATTCAAATCAGATAGGAACTTATTACATCGCTATTAAGTGCTGCCATATCCATGATTCAGTGCCATGCACTTGCATAAATTGGTGATAAAGTAAGAAATCTGTATTCTGAGGGTGTTTATGAATGAATTGTAGATGACTGTTACACCTTGACAGAATGAATCATTATTTGATCAGTAATAACATGTGTTCCATTATTTGTCAGTGGCTTAAATACATTTAAAAATAATTGTATTTGTGGTGTGATTGGGGATTTAGTGTTCAGATTTGAGGGAAATAAATGACTGAGTTAAAAATATTTCAACCAATGAACAAGCATATAATAAGATCCTGTTTTTGTGCTTCATGGCAATGTGCTATTTGCCTTCCATAGGTATAGTCCCTATTTTTTTATTGGTGAACCAAAGTACAGTTCAGGGACATCTGCTTAACCATCTCTAGTAATATAATATATTGTGGTTTGTCAATGATAAAAATGATGTTGATGAGAAAACATAAGGAAAATTTTTCAAAATTATGTTGCTGGTGAGGGAATGGTAACCTAGATTTCCTGAATGTATTTCTCATTTTACACAGGCTATACCTGAAATCCTAACACTACCTAAAGGTGGAGGTGAAAACCAAGTACGTTGCATTTTATCAAGTCTATTGCTTTGATAAATTGCTACCTGTATTATTCCTTTTTTCAGAGACACTCAAGATTGTCTTAATGTTACTATATTACCCTCCATCTTCTTGTTACTTATTACCTTTCTTTATCATGTGCTCTATTTATCATCAGAAGATCCTATCATAATTACATATTAGAAATAACTTCCGGGGGAATTTTAACCATTAATCTTGAAAGATGAAAGATCAAATTAGATTTTCTTCCTTAGATACATCACTAAGGCTAATGGAAAGGCATTGGTATCATGTTGATATTATGGTCGATATTACGGTACTATAACTATCATCACACACACACAAACACACACATATGAAGTATCCAATGAAATTATTTTCATGTTTTCAAAATACTGAAATTTCCCTCAGCCTCCAGCATAACTTTCAGAGCCTGAGATAAATTTTTCTAAGTGCTAAATATTTAGGAAAGTTAATTTTGAAATTAACAATTGAAATGGCCTATGAATACACTTCTATATTATGTTGTGTTGCAACAATCAGATTTTTTTTTTAAGATTTTATGTATTTATTTGACAGAGAGACAGAGAACAAGTAGAGAGAGGGGCAAGTGGTTGGGGTGGAGCTGGGGAAGCAGGCTCCCCGCTGAGCAGAGAGCCCAACACCGGGCTCAATCCCAAGACCCAGAGATCATGACCTGAGCTTCAACCCAGTGAGACACCCAGGCACCATGCAACCATCAGATATTTTTATCTATGAAATCAATATTACGTACTTTGCTCGACATTTCACTTTCAATAGCATGCTTTGAAAATCCTACAAGCTTTTCTAATAGTACAGAGAATTTATAATTGCTGAAAGAAAGAAAATTCTTGAAATTGTATTCATTTGGGTAAAAAATTGTAAACATTTACAGGGACTTTGTATTTGTTTTTAAATATGTTGATGCAAAGTGTGGAAAGAGTAAGAATATTTTATCATATATTGGTGACATTTCCCAGAATTATGGGTCAGTAGGAAAAAATTTTAACTTCTCTGTGTCCCAAATTTATCATGAATAAAATGGATAAAATCATGCCTACTTCAAATATTAAATTATGTCAGGGTGACTAATGGTGGGAGCATAGGAGAATTACAATAATCATTGTTACTTTTAAAATTGGTTCCTACTTTACACATATGCTACCTATTACAGGGAGTTTTCTCCATCACTTATCTTGTTTCTTACTTCATATTCCTTCTTCTTTATATGTCTCCTTCATACTTATTCTTCAAAGTCATTTTATAGAAAAGAAAGAATGGAAAAATCCAATGTGAGATTTTGTCAAAGGTTGAAAGGGAAACCACTTTCCTTATCCCTCATAAACCCAATAACAATAGTGACAAAGTATTATGTTCTTTATTGTTTAAGAAATCCTTTAAAAACTGACTCACTCTTCAAAATATGAAAGATATCTTCATAATGGTTCACAATATAGTCAAACACAGATGTGTTAAAGGAAGAATGGAGTATTATTTATATAAACCAAATAGTGAGAATTCTGGCTCACTAACCAAGTTCCCACGTGCCTTTCCTCCATCCTAACAGATCCTTGATTTTAACTGGGTTTCTACTCTTCTCAGGCAGAATCCATTTGACCCGAGGTGAGCCTTGGAGTCAGCTAATCAACTATTGTGTTACGTGAGCTGAATTCACAGGTTCAGTAGTGGCATATGTCCAGAGCAACCTAGTAAGTAAGCGATGCTTGATTGCAATAATGAGATGGAAACATTCTTTCTCTTTTCCCTTCTTCTGGAAAGTGTTATACACCAAGGTGGTCTTGAAATAACTGCAGTTATTTTATCACCCACATGAGGATGAAGGCAATACACAGAAGGAAGCAAAGTTAACAGAATCATAGGACATTCCCAGTAAGAAGCTGAAAGCTTCTATCCTTCTGGGTTTCACATTATATGAAACAATAAAATTTCCTATTTTAAAGCTGGGTTGGGGTTTGTATTACTTACACACAAAGTATCCTCAATGATAAAGGATAAGATTTGAAAATTTTAATGTGACGGGAAAACTTGAGGCTTAAATTACAAAATGTGACATATTAGGTCCCACAGATAGATTGCTTATTGCAGAATTAGAACTCATCCTCACATCTCTCCCCTTCAATTTGTCATACTCTCTTACAGTAAGCATCTTTCAGTGAACCTCATAACAAGAAAGTATAAAGAGTAGAGTTCCAATGTTATCAGATTGTTCCACCATGCTAAAAACATGAAAACCCTTAGTCTTTCAAAGGGAATAGCATCTCCTATTCTTTTCCCCATGGACTTAATTCCATGCTTACCACCTCAGAATTTGTATACTAAATCCAAATATTGGTGAACTAATCACCACATACTCACATATGTTGTTTAAATCAGATGGTGTATTACTGAGACTAGTAAGGCCTCCTGAATCACCATTATAAAAAGCAGGTTGAGGACTGGTGGTATGTGACATTGCTTGTGCTATAGATTCATTGGAAATTTATTCCTGATATCATACACTGATAATTACTCTTTAATTATCTTCTACTATACCTAAGTTAAAACCTGCCTCTAACTAGTTTCTTTGATTTATAATTTATAAAAGTGTTGATCTACTATATACCGTCATGGTTCTGATACTCTTCCTGATTATGTCAGTTAGTGTTGTATAATATGCTACCCAAAAATTCATGGCTTAAAAAAAATTAAAAGAAACAAAATAAGTAAACTAAATAATATTTAAAGATAAATTAAATAAGTAACAATACAAATAAATGAGAAGCAACACAAAGAAAAACGTAAAATAAAGGAGAAAAACAGCATAAAAGAGAAAATACATTTAAAAAAAAAAGAAAAGGAAAGAACTTGTTACTCTTCATGAGCCTACATGTTGCCTGTGTGGTCTACTGATTTGGGCTGAATCATAGAACATGGTTTGGCCAGAGAGAACATCAGTTTCAGTGACCATCTGTGATTCATCTCATCGGCTGGGATGATAGCCTGGGTTTGTTTTCATGGCTAGGGGAAGATTCCAAGAAAGAGAACAGAAGAGCACTGGACCCCTTGAGGTCTAGTTTCAGAATTGGCATAGTGATTAATTGTTCATGTATTTTAAACTTTCTCAGTGTCATAACATCTATTTCTTCATTATCAATATTTCACACAGTTTAGAGTCATTAGACCTGCATTGATCTTCCTTTCTTAAGGTGAACAGACAGAGAACAATAGCATATTATCTCTCTCAAAATAACAAAACAACAATAAATCAGAACGATGAAGACAGACAATGATATAAACTTTGAGTGCGTATAATGCATATATTTAAAAGAGTAAAAATAAAATAGAAAAGAGAAATCGATAAAAAATATATAATGAAGAATGTTTTCTAGCAGTGAGAGAGAGATGGTATTCCAGCAGATTAATAAGGTACACAGTATATCAGAAATAAGAAAATGAAAGAAATGGTCAGCCACAAACAACATCTTGATCACATTACTGAACATTAAAACAAACAAAAAAAAATACTGTAAACATCCAGACAGAAAATAACAGATAATTTACAAATACAGAAATATCAAAGAGGTCTCATATTTCTGTATTCCCACAGTGAGGGTACAAAATAGTCTTGTAAATTCTATGCCATTTAAGTTTTTATAAAAGGATACAACATAATTTTTACCTTTTAAAATTAATTTTAACTAGCCACACTATAAAAATTAAACTTATCTACAAACCAAAATCCTATTTGTTTGCTGCCCTACTTGCCAGGCTATCTCCCTTGTTCCCAGAGGAAATGATTGTTATCAGTATGATGCATATTTTTCCTAACATGTCTTTTTTTGTAACATAGGTATTAGACATTTTATTCACTTCCAGGAAATATTTTGGGAAGTGGGGATGCAGTTTTGAATAGTCTCTGTTGTTACAATGCTTATGTTTTAGTGGAGTAAGAGAATCAAAAAATAAAAGTGGGGATGAAAGGGAAATTGGAATTAGCTTGATAATAATTGCTTCATCTTTTATATTAAGCAGCAAAAAAGACTGGTTTATTTCTCAAATTATTGGATTAAGAAGCAATTTACTTAAAGATATAAACATATCCATCATAAAAGCTTAAAAAGGAGCCTACTGTATGTTTCTCCACAGAGAAAGGAAAAAACAAAAAAAAAGGTAGAAAAGAAAATATGGAAAAGGCAAAAGAAAAGCAGCAAAAAAGCTGATGCTCAAAAATATTGCATATAAAATTACATAAAAATAAAGATAAAATTAAGATGAGCTTACCCTCTAAAGGTGAAAGGTTGAATGAGTTGAAGTTCCTCTTAACACTTGTTCGGGTGAGCACTGGCTATTACACGTAAGGGATGTATCACTGAATTCTACTCCTGAAACTAATATTACACTCTATGTTAATTAACTAGAATTTAAATAAAAGCTGGAAAAAATAAAACACAATTAAAAAAGGATAAAGTAACCTCTTAAAATTAAAAAAGAAATAAACAGACATTATCTTGAATTATACAAATAAAACCAAGTGTATGGAATCCTTAAGAGACACACCTAAAACCAAGCAATCAAGGAGTTGAAGACAAATATGACAACATGTATATTAGGTGCTGTGTACTGCTGTGTTTATGATCTTTAACTGCCGAACAAACTTTTCCATGTCCTCCTCTCCACCCTTAGTCCCAACCTCTCATGTCTAGGGTGGCGGATGGGGAGGAGGGAGGTGTGTTTCCTGCCAGGGCTTTGGAAATGCTCTTCGCTTTCATTACTGGTCTAGATTTTGAGGCTTTGCTTCTGGGGGTCCATACGAGAAGGACACAAGTCTGAATCTGTTGTATCGCTTGTCATATTGGAAGACCTACTAAAATTAGAGGAATGGGATGCCTGGGTGGCTCAGTGAGTTAAGCCTCTGCCTTCAGCTCAGGTCATGATCCCAGTGTCCTGGAATGGAGGCCCACATCGGGCTCTCTGCTCAGCGGGGAGCCTGCTTCCCTTCCTCTCTCTCTGCCTGCCTCTCTGCCTACTTGTGATCTCTGTCTGTAAAATAAATAAATAAAATATTTCAAAAAAAAAGAAAAGAAAAGAAAAAAAATTAAAAAAAAATTAGAGGAATAAAGCTGAGAAAGGCTAAAGAGAAACTGAAGTTGGATATAAGGAAATACCAGCTAACTTGAATCTTCACATAGCCGCCAAAGCCAAGTTGTTATGGCTCTTCCTCAATCCTATGAGTTACATTAGTTTTTTGGGGCCAATTCATTTCCTTTTCTCCTTAAACTAGTTAGATTTTTGTTTGGGGGACTTGCAAATGTAGTAGTCTTGACCAATATCTCAAGCAAGTTTTTTTATTTTTAATAATAGAAAATTGTGATTTTAGTATTAAAACAATTAGTATTAAACTAATATTAAAAATTAGTATTAAGGCAATTTTGTATACAAGTTACAAAATAATCAATGAAACAGAGAATGTCATTTTATCATGACCGAAAGCAGAACAATGGTAAAACAGCTCCTAAGAAGGTTTTGACAAGACTAATAAAGAAAGATAGAAAGGCAGTTATCAATGAATAGAATCAAATACATAAAAGGAAGGATGGTTTAATGAAATGTATAACTTCTTGGTAAGTCTGACCAGTGATACTATTTTCCTTTAGAGAAGACTGACTTTTGCTTGTGACCTGAAACACTTCTGGAGGCAAATTAGCTTCATTCCAAAGATGGCCTGAGATGGTTACATGCTGGCTTTATTCCTTTTGACAGCTAATCTATTTCTGGTTCATCCTCATTCCTTGGGTGTTTCCATCAGAAGTTCACAATTTTTACCAGAGGCCCTTCTCCTTAGACTTCTGATTTTTCTCCTCAGCCCTATGAGCCTGATGAGATCTCTAAAAACTCTGCTTGGTTTATTATCTTCTTCTTTTTTTTTTTTTTTTTTTGCCACCATTGTCACTTTTGAAATCAGCTATTGCTAAAGGGAAAAAAGTGGCCTCAAGATTTGAGTTAACTTCTCTCATCTTTTCTTCTTTTCCTAGCACAACAGAGTCTCACTAATTTCCTGAGGCTTCAAAAGACATTTTTAAAAAGCTTTTGTTCCAATTGTTGAATTATTCTCAGCATGAATGTTGGTCTCAAACAATTTAGCCTATGGTTGGATGTGAGATTCCATCTCAGTAAATTTTTTCTTCAGATTAAATAAAAGTACAACTGCAATCCACAGTACTTAGAGAGGAATTAAGAAACCACTAGAGAACTTTCTCTTTTGGAAAAGTTCTGTTTCCCTTTTTCGCATCATGGCAATCCTTATGGAGCCATAGATGACATCAACATTGATATCCTCTAATTCTGATCCTCTCTTTGATTCCAAGTACCATGTCTAATTTAATCCAATGCTTTCCATACCCTGTATTGCATCTGATACCTTCAAAGTGCTCAACCTATGCTCACAGGATTAAACAATTTAAATGTGCTTTACCCATCTCTGGATTAAATCACTGTGTACTCCTGTTTCTGCACATTTGGCTATCTTCATCACTGTGTTCTCTTCACTTTGTACTTCTGTACACTAAGTCTTGTCATCCCAAAAGTTTTCGGGAGGAAGCTTTTTCACATGGGAGACTGAATGTCTGCTTTCAATGTTGCATTTTCTGCCACCTTCCTCCAATGGTAAGATTATAGACAACCAGTTTCAGTCATATTATCTGCTTTATAATGACCTCCTACCTCCCAGATTATCTTCTTGGGCCTAAAGGCATATGATGCTACTGGTCCAAGTTTTCTCCAAGATGATTTTGCACACTATTCTCAAAATACTCTTTATATTGTCCCTTTATTACATCCAAAGAAGGTACATTGACAGCATTGCTTTGTCTTCTGTCTGTGGAGTAGCCATGATTGAGTTTGTCACCCTTCTGCAAATGAGAAGAGAATTTGCTTATATCCAGTATTCATCTCTAACTAGGAAACAGGCTTTCCCCAGACACTGAATCTGCTTGTGCCTTGATCTTGGACTTCTAAACCCCAGAATTGTGAGGAAATCAATTTTTGTTACTGAGGCCACCAAGTTTTTGGTATTTTGTTATGGCAGCCCTAGCAAACTAACATAGAATTCATAGTTCATAGCATTTAGTTGTTATTTATCACATATTGTTTCTTAGAATTATTTATATCTTCCCACATGCATAGCTTGTCCTCCCAACAGATTAATAATGTCTTCCAAAGCAAGAACTCACCTTATACTTTGTTACTTCATTAATGATGCCCACTAGTACAACCTGTACAGTAGAAACTTAAATATTAAGCCTTTTAATTCATTAGAGTAACATTTACCTTACATGTTAAAAGTTTGACTAATTCATAGAACAGGGAAATGAAATATTTTATATGCACTTTATTCCATATAAATATATATATATGATATATAGCATATATTATATTACATGATATATATTATATATATACAAAATCTACCAATATATTTTATTTGTAATAGGGAGAGAATGGAAAATCAAAAATACATGATTGAGGGGCGCCTGGGTGGCTCAGTGGGTTAAAGCCTCTGCCTTCGGCTCAGGTCATGATCCCAGGGTCCTGGGATCAAGCCCCGCATCAGGTTCTATGCTTAGCACGGAGCCTGCATCCCTTCCTCTCTCTCTGCCTGCCTCTCTGCCTACTTGTAATCTCTGTCTGTCAAATAAATAAATAAAATCTTTAAAATAAATAAATAAATAAATGATTGATCAAGCTTTCATAGTTTCATATTTATACGTTAAAAAATTCCTTTATAGCCATTACCTTATTATACCACCAAGATGAAGTAATGAGACAACAAAAGAAAAATAATTCTCCTTTTAAGAAACAGCTTTAATTTTCATTGATTTTATTCCTTAGTTTCAGCAAAACTTCAGAGTAAGTTAGGTTCTGAAAAAAAAACAGAATATTAGGCCACAGAGGTACTATTTAATGCAGAGAAAATGTAATTTTCTCTGAGAAATCAGTCTTCTAATAAAATATGTTACTGAAAAACAGTAAGGTTTTAACTATCTGTAGCAAAATGTAAAGCAGATAATTTGAGCTCTTCAAGATTGTATCATATCACTTCATCAACATTGTTGAATAATTTGGGGACTTAAAGACAAGGTAACAATAATTGATATAGACTGCCGAAAATAGTTTAAGTTATTCATTTTATGTCAATAATGATATTTATTAATGGTTGGAACTGATTATTTGGTGAACAAAGATTGCCTGAAAATCGCTAGAAGCTAGGGAAAGGCAAAGAAGGACTCATTGCTCTAGGTTTCAGAGAGAACATGGCCTTGGTGACACCTTGTAATTTTGAACTTTCCATTCCAGATATGTGAGACAATAAATTTCTGTTGCTTGCACACACACACACACACACACACAGGCAGAGATTTGGATCATGGTAAAACAGAACACTATAAAAAATAAAAACAAAACTGGTGAGTCAACATGGTAATTGAATAGATGATTGATGCTGGGTATGTATAACCATAACTGAAAATGAAGACTTAACATCTATCCTCAAATAAACTTTTATTTTTAGCTGGTAGGCAGAGTACAAACACATGAAATAAATTAGTAGCATTTATAAAATAACAAATGTATAAATTAGTTGGATATAAATTTAGTAAAGGTAATGCTGATAAAGTTGAAATGGAGTCAATTAGTCACAGTTTTCTATGTGAGGCCATATTGATAATTCTTTTAAAATTGTGTTGGAATAAGACTTCCAAGAAGAAAATTTTAAAATAACATCTTTGGTGGGCTACATAAATGTAGGATTTAAAGATAAATATATTCCTCCTAAAGTTTTATGATGATAAATTTGTATCAGTTTTGCTAGACATATATGTATATATACACACATATATATATACCCATATTATTTCTCCACCTTCTTCTGACCATCGACAATTATATTCAAACTAGGAAATATAACTAACAATAATATCTGTTATGAGAGATTAGTAAAATAGTGTAATGCTGTTTTGTAATTCCTTTTCTTCTTTCAAGACCAAGACATCTATCTGTTGCCTCAGTGAGTGAGAATATTGACTGTTTATATCATACTACATCCTTCTGGATATTTCCATCAGCTAAAAAGGAGATGACTTACTCAACATAGAGGGCTCTACCCAAGAACAACCTATATCTTATGAGCCACCCACACTAGGGTACAATGCTTGGCCATTTGCTTTGGTTGAAATCAATTCCAAATCAATATCCCTGCTCCTGAGATCTTTGTGAAAAGGCCTGAGGGTTCTACTATAACTGTACTACAATTCAGCTTCTCCCTCTGACTTATAAAAGTTTAGAAAATTAATATAATAAGGCTTAATCTGTTGAAGAAACATAACTCTGAAATTGATCCCCAAATAATGCTTGCAAACAAATTTGCTAAGTAATCAGCAATGAACAATGCTTAACTTTCCACTCATTTCCCCCATTACATATCTAGTGAGTATTCAGTAAATCCTTTCGTATTGCTGGGTGAACTCTAATTTCTCATTGAACTTAAGATTTCATCTTCTATTTTTTGTCTGCTTTTCTTTTACATCATAAATAAGAGAAAGCATAATATTAGTGACATCTCTAACATATGTGATTATCAATTTTTTTTTCCTAGTGGATGGGCTTTCCTTTACATTGCATAATTTCTAATATTACCAATTTAATTTGATTTTTACTTCTCATAGACATAAACTAAGGGAACCACTTTAATAACATAGTTTATTTAAATATTTAACAAAATTTTGTGAATGAGATTATGTTTGTGCATGTACATATGTGGAAAGAAGACTCATTTGTCAAAATTTCCAAGGCATGGGTGAACCAGGAAAATATTTAAGAAGGGCAGTAAAAAAATGCGGGAAACAAAGTTATTACTTATTCAAATAGAAATATAACAGCAATTTTTACACTTCAGACACAATTCATTTCATTGAAGACCTACTAAATACATTGACTACAAATAATAACACTTCTTACAAAGATATATCAAGGGCTTGCTCAGAGCTGAGCTCTGTTGTTGGGAGACAGCTTACATTACCTAACTTAATCATTGGTACAAACCTGGAAAATAGGTATTTAAGGTTTGACACAAGGAAAATGTGATAAGAGATAAAAAGGAAACATACTAACCTTTTATTAAACTGTCCTTCAAATAAATAAACTATAATACCTCTTCTACCCATCTCCATCACTTAAATATACTTTTTTCCCCAATAGTTTTAAAATATGTGACAATGGATCTTTCTTTAGTTTTCACTTGTGTATTCAAAAAATTGTCACACTACCATTGTATGTCAGGAATTTTATTGTGAATTAAATGGAAGAAAAATGAAGACATTTTTGTTGTCTTTTGGGAGATCCAATTCAAGCAAGAGAAACAAATAAGAAACAATTTTAAAATAAAGAAACTTACCTGAATAGGCCCATAACCAGCAAGGAAATTGAAGCAGTAATTAAAAATTTCCCAGCAAACAAGAGTCCAGGGCCAGAGGGTTTTCCAGGGGAATTCTACCAAACATTTAAAGTAGAATTAATACCTATTTTTCTGAAGTTGTTTCAAAAAAGAGAAATGGAAGGAAAACTTCCAAATTCTTTCTATGGGGCCAACATTACCTTGATCACAAAACCAGACAAAGGCCCCACAAAAAAGTAGAATCACAGAGCAATAACCCTGATGAACATATATTCAAAAATTCTCACCAAGATACTAGCCAATAGGATCCAACAGCGCAGTAAAAGGATTATTCACCACAACTAAGTGGAATTTATTCCTGGGCTGCAAGGTGGTTCAACATCTGCAAATCAATCAATGTGATACACTACATTAATAAAAGAAGGACAAGAATCATATGATCCTCCCAACTGATGCAGAAAAAGTATTTAACAAATACAACATCCTTTCTTGATTAAAACTTTTCACAGGGTACAGATAGTGGGAACATATCTCAATATCATAAAAGTCATATACCAAAAGCCCTCAACAAAGATCATTCTCAATGGGGAAAAACTGAGAGCTTGTCCCCTCAGGTCAGAAACATGACAGGAATATCCACTCTCACCACTGTTGTTCAGCACAATACTGGAAGTCTTAGCCTCAGTAATCAGATGACAAAAAGAAATAAAAGTCTTCTGAATTGGCAGAGAAGAAGTCAAACTCTCAGTCTTCAAAGATGACATGATAGTCTGTATGGAAAACCCAAAAGACTCTACCCCAAAATTGCTAAAACTCATAGAGGAATTCAGCAAAGTGGCAGGCTATAAAATCAATGCATAGAAATCAGTTGCATTTCTATACACTAACAATGAGACAGAAGAAAGAGAAATTAAGGAGTTGATCCCATTTACAATTGCACTCAAAACCATAAGATACTTAGAATAAACCTAACCAAAGATGCAAAGGATCTATACTCAGAAAACTATATAACACTTACAAAAGAAATTGAGGAAGACACAAAGAAATGGGAAAATGTCCCATACTTATGGATTGGAAGAACAAATATTATTAAAATGTCTACAGTACCTAGAACAATCTAAACATTCAATGCAATCCCTATCAAAATACCATCGACTTTTTTCCCAGAAATGGAACAAATAATTCTAAAATTTGTACAGAACCAGAAAAAAACTCTGAATAGCCAAAGAAATGTTGGAAAAGAAAACCAAAGCCGGTGGCATCAAAATTCCAGACTACAAGCTGTATTACAAAGCTGTAATCATCAAGATTGTATGGTACTGGCACAAAAACAGACAGATAGATCAATGAAACAGAATAGAAAACCCAAAATTGGATCCTCTACTCTTTGGTCAACTAATCTTCAACAAGAAAGGAAATAATATCCAATGGAAAAAAGACACTCTCTTCAATATATGGTGTTGGGAAAATTGGACAGCCGCATACAGAAGACTGAAACTGGACCATTTTCTTACATTGTACACAAAAATAGACTCAAAATGGATGTAAGACCTAAATGTAAGACAGGAATCTATCAAAATCCTAAAGAAGAACACATGCAGAAACCTCTGTGACCTCGGCCACAGCAACTTCTTGCTACACATGTCTCCAAAGGCAAGGGAAACAAAGGCAAAAAGGAACTATCGGGACTTCATCAAAATAAAAAGCTTTTGCACTACAAAGGAAATAGTCAACAAAACCAAAAGACA
Source organism: Lontra canadensis (assembly GCF_010015895.1). NCBI lineage: Eukaryota > Metazoa > Chordata > Mammalia > Carnivora > Mustelidae > Lontra > Lontra canadensis. The sequence continues at coordinate 188,171 of NW_022631046.1, read as the reverse complement.
ACCTACAGAATGGAAGAAGATATTTGAAAATGTCTTATCAGTTAAAGGGCTAGTATCCAAAATCTAATAAGAACTCATCAAACTCAACACTCAAAGAACAAATAATCGTATCAAGAAATAGGCAAAGGACATGAACAAACACTTCTCCAAAGAAGATATACAAATGGCCGAAAGTCACATGAAAAAGTGCTCCACATCACTCAGCATCAGGGAAATACAAATCAAAACCACAATGAGATACCACCTCACACCAGTCAGAATGGCTAAAATTAACAGCTCAGGAAAAGACAGATGTTGGCAAGGATGCAGAGAAAGAGGAACCCTCCTACACTGTTGGTAGGTATGCAAGCTGGTACAGCCATTCTGATAAATGGTATTGAGGTTCCTCAAAAAGTTGAAAATAGAGCTACCCTACTACCCAGCAAATTGCACTATTAGGTATCTACACCAAAGATAAAAATGTAGTGATCCAAAGGGTACCTGCACGTGTATGTTTATAGCAGCAATGTCCACAGTAGCCAAACTATGGAAAGAGCCCAGATATCCATGGCCAAATGAGTAGATAAAGAAGATGTGGTATCTATATACAATGGAATACTACTCATCCATCAAAAGAAAAATGAAATCTTGCCATTTTTAACCACATGGATGGAACTGGAGAGTACTATGCTAAGCAAAATAAGAAAATCAGAGAAAGACAATTATCGTATGATCTCATTCATATGTGGAATTAAAGAAACACAGCAGAGGATCATAGGGGAAGGGAGGGAAAAATAAAACAAGACAAAAATCAGAGAGGGAGACAAACCATAAGAGACTCTTAATCACAGGAAATAAACTGAGGGTTGCTAGAGGTGGAAGAGGTGAGCAGAAGGGGTAAATGGGTGATGGACCTTAAGGAAGGCACGTGATGTAATGAGCCCTGGATATTATATAAAACTGGTGAATCACTGAACTCTACTATTTAAAAAAATAAAAATAAAAAAAGCCTTATTGTACCATACTCACCCTTCCCATTGTGATTTGAGACAATAAAATACCCTATGTAATGAAACAAATTAATTAATTAATTAAAAAATAAAATAAAATAAGAAACTAATATCTTAACAGTGGTCAAGGAAGCCCTAATACTTATTACCTAAAATTAATTTTCATACTTTACTAAACCTACCAAATTTGTTCTTCAAGTTCTAAAGGATCATATGCATCTTTTTAGAGAGGAAAGATTTTGAATACATGAAGTCTAAAACCACCACTAAAAATATGTTCAATAATTTAAACAAAAAGTGAACTGTGGTTCATCTCATCCAATATCTTCTTTTTGAAAATGAAAGAGGATTCCTTAATAATTGAAAGACTTGCTGGGAATGACAGCCAGAACCAACACTAGAAGCCAAGTGTCTCATATTCTGGGCTAATGTTTCTTCTTTGATGCCACAGAGCTTTTATCTGAGGTCTTAAGGAATCAGGTATTCTAAAAGGAAATTGGACTTCCAGCCTAATGAAAATTAAAAGAATGAATGAAATTCTGGTAGGGTGAGGTGATATGTCATTATAGTTTTGATTACATTTCCCAATGATGGGTGATGTTGAGCATTCTTAAATTTTTCCTTGGCTTTTCCTTTTCTTTTTCTTTTTTTTAATTTAATTTTATTTGTTTTTCAGTGTTCCAAAATTCATTATTTATGCACCACACCCAGTACTTCATGCAATATGTGCCCTCCATAATACCCACCACCAGGCTCACCTCCCCTTCTCCCCCTCTAAAATCCTCAGGTTTTTTTTTTTTTTTCTCTTTCTTTGGATGACTTGGAAGTTTTTGTTTTGTTTTGTTTTGTTTTTCTTTTTCTTTTTCTTTTAGAATCTTATGCCTTCCCCAGATCCCTTGGAGTTCCAAGGAACATGGTGTGGGATTTACTGCATAAGAAATGGTGTCTTGGAGAAAAAACAAACAAACAAACAAACAAACTTAGAGCCATCTGAATTATAGAAAATGAAAGATAGAAATTACTTTAAAGCCATATATTACATTGTCTTCTTTTGTATAAGAAAATTAAGAATCAGAGTGAGATTGAACAATTCTCTACAAATTTGGGTTAACCCTAAGGATTTTTATGAGTGCTTTTACTGTGATAAACATAGTTCAATGTTTGATATAAATAGATACTTAATGAATGTTGAAAAGCACATGGACTATTAAACATAAGGATGATAAAACTTTTAATGAAATTTAAGATTTAAAAGCAAAAAGATCAAAGTTCATATACTATAGTGTCTCAGAGTGGTTCTTATCTAAAGTATGGAGAATAAATTTTCATGGAATTTTTTCTATTATTTTTTGTTTCATAGTATTCTATTTTTTTTCAAGTTTATATGAAACTCAGTCAAAGTAAGTTTTTATGGAGCTCCTGAGTACTATACATGTACATGTAAAATGATTAATTTTAACCATTTCTTGATCTCCTACCATGGATTCTCTTCTTAAGCCAGTGCTGTGTTAAAATATGTTTCTTTGATAGAAACTTTCTCTAATATTGAATATTTAAAGTAGGAAAACAAATCCAAACCCTCTGTCAGTTTAACATCCACCATGGGAATAATGAAAGTCATAAATTAGAATGGAACAGTTTCTATTGTGAATTTTCATACAGAATCATATATATATATAGGCACATTTACATATATATACACATGCACACATGCTTTACATATGTAATTTTATATTATCTAGCTATTTTGGATCATATTTCTTTTCAAGTGGTTTGATTTAAGAAAATTGTGACTATGTGATTGCAAAATAATGAACTATGAAATACGTTTAAAAGAAGAACACAGGGGTGCCTTGATGCTTCAGTTGATTAAGCGTCCGACTCTTGACTTCAGCTGAGGTCATGATCTCAGGTTCATGACCTTGAGCCCTGCATCAGGCTCCATGCTGCATTGGGTGTGGAGCCTGCTTAAGATTCTTATTCTCCCTCTCCCACTTCCCCTGCTTGCGTGCGCAAACATGGGTGCAGGTGTTCTCTCTCTCCCTCTCTCTCTCTCTCAAATAAATGCATAAATCTTTTAAAAAAATAAAAGAAAGTAGAGCACAGTAAGAACACTGGAAACGGGGAAATAAAATAGTCATTCTACTAAATAAAAATTGCACAAAGATATTTGGTAATTTTGTGTATTAATGTCTTCAAATAAAACACTTTAGGCTGAATTTCCTGAATAAGTTTTTAATCCATGGTGTTCTACCTCTATGTTATTGCTGACCAAGTAGTTTCAAGACTTCTTAGAAACAGGAACAAAACATAAAAATAAATACACAAAAATTCCTGTGCCGGGGTAGTGTCTTTGTCTTGGAGTATACCGACCTATTAAAAGAAGGTGTGAGGCACAGCACAAGTGTAGTGAATAAAAGTTCAAGCATTTGACAATGGCACAAGGAAATGTCTCTTGAGTGGCTTTTTTTTTTTAATTTTTTTTAAGTTTTTAATAGGCAATCATTAAGAGTCAAAGAAGTTAAGGGAGTAACTAGAATACTAGAGTATAAGAAACCAGGGTTTCCCACCATCATGCTACATTGAGAGTGAGTTTGAGGACCTCCTAGCTTAGCTAACTTGTGTTCTGGTGTTACGAGTTCAATGAACTTCATAAATAAATAAATGTGGTTCGGGTAGTGTGTGGTTACAAATCCAAGCAGATATATTAAAAAAAAAAAAGTTTATTTAGGCACTTTGGCCTTGTAGGTTGTTGGCTGCTCTTGCCAAGCCTTATTTTAAAATCAATTAGAGAAATATTTCTTTTGAATTTGAATAAGATGCATCAGAAAAGCCAATATGTTCCACTTATATTGATAACCAAACTGGGGTGGCTTGATGTGACATTTTGAAAATAGAGTCAAATAAATGTTCGTTTACAAATGTATGAATAGCTCAATTCATCACTGTTGAAAATCCAAAGAAAAGGAAGCAGCAAAATACCCTGACGTTGAACAACACACACCCTGATTTAATGCTCAAGACAGCTCTTAGAACCTGTTAACATTGCCATGTTATCTTAGCTTTCCTCAGAGTGGGTATATTATATTAGTGATGTGTTGTAGCCTGATGATGAAAGCTGTGATAAGTTTTGGTGTCTATTAAGTCTTAAAGGATAAATCTAATCTTTATTGTCTTAAAAAAAAATAAAAAGTCTATAGCAAGTGGGAAAAAGCCATATGGTACTTCAAACCACAAGGGAAATTATACTTCTTTATATAAAATGTTCCCACTAGAAAAAAGGGTAACCCTTCTGTTTATCATTATATTTTATGAGGTAACTTCAATGAAATCATGGAAGTATTATCACATGAACAGCAAAGGATAAAATCTTTTTTTCAGGGCCCTCAAAGGATGGGAAATTTAGAATATGGCACAATTGAAGCTTATTTTCCACACTACAAATGAGGTTCAAGATGTGGTATGGGTGAGTGACAGAAGGTTTTTTTGTCATCAAAAAAGATGGTCAACATTTTCAAAACTTTTATGTGGGACATGAAGGTATATTTTACATGCCCAATTCAGGAACTAAAATGTACTTTTAATACAGTTTATGTTGATGTTTTATGTGGGCAGAGTTTGTCTGAGTTGACTCAAATGTTCCAGTGTGTGAAGGAAGTAACCAGCAAACATGCACAGGGAACTCTTACTAAAAACAGTATGTGTAGTGATGAGGAAATATATGAGGAAAAACGATGAAGTCATAGCAACGGTATTTTCCATCATGAAAAATACCAGTTCTCTCTATTCATTTCCCTTGAAAAATAGATCAAACAAAATCTTTTAGTAGACTGTTTTCTTTCACATATAACAAAGATTTTTTTGCAATAATAATGTGTTTCTCCTTTCCATATGCTCTTGTATTCATTCATCAAATATGTGCCATGTGACATTGTGCCATAGTTATAGTAACAGCAGTCAGCATTTATATACTCTCTATTATGTCACTTAGCAAAATAGGTGTTCCTTTCTGATCTACAGCCCACAAGAAAACTGTGAGTGAAGTGCTCACAGTTTATAGCTGAGGAAAAGAGAGCTTAGTGAGGTTTTGGAAGTGATATTCTTAAAGCTTATTATGGAACCAATATTTGAATCCAGGATATCTGGTTCTGTAACCCAAACCTTCCCTACCCTCAAGTAACACTAATGTCTCAAAGGAGAGACAGACGATTATTTAGTCACCAAAATCTAGAACACTTATAGATAATTCACAAGGAAATAAGTATTTTGAAATCCATAAAAAGGAACAAATTAAGTATTCACTTGTGAAAGTTCACTTAAAAATAATAATTATTTTTAAAGATGATATTAGGTAATTCACTACATCAATATACTATATAACAATTTATTTTCTGCTTATTCCTAAGGCTGTGCCGAAGTGCACAATGAAAGAAAAAGAAAGAAAGAAGAAAGAAAGAAAGAAAGAAAGAAAGAAAGAAAGAAAGAAAGAAAGAAAGAAAGAACAGGCACAATGTCGTATGACTGACTGTTCTTTTTGACTTGAGCAGAACCTGTGTAAGTGGTCAGAACACCTGAATGGCTGGAAAGCATAGTTAATTTTCCCACTCTGAAGCAAATAAGTTTTGTGTACAAAATTGCATTTATCCAGCATCAAAGCCAGTCAGTTTTAAATATGAAATAAAAATAAGTTCCTCGATGGAAATAATTATAAACTAAACAAAAATGCTATTTATCTAATTATACCCATAAAAAGTTTGCAGGGTAAAGTGGTGTTTTCATCTAAGAAAGAACAAAGTGTTCATAATCAAAGTTACATTAATTATCACTTATTATGAGCAGTTTCATTGAAAGTTCATATTTTTTATTTGGAGATTTTATTTATTTTTTTGACAGACAGAGATCACAAGCAGGCAGAGAGAGAGGGAGGAAACAGGCTCCCTGATGAGCAGAGAGCCCGATGCGGGGCTGGATCCCAGGACCCTGAGATCATGACCTGAGCCAAAGGCAGAGGCTTTAACCCACTGAGCCACTCAGGTGCCCCAAAAGTTCATATATTTTTATGAAAAAGGTTTTTTTTGTTGTTTTTGGTTTGGTTTTGTTTTTTTTTTTTTTTTGCTTTAGCTTTTTGTGGGTTTCTTTGTTGTTGTTGTTTTGTGTTTTTTTTTTCTATAGTCTCTATGAATTACCCTTTAACCAGACTCCAATAGTATTATCTCTTCATCTTTCTTTTTCAAATGACCACTCTCCATAGGAAAAAAAAAAAAATGCCTCACATAAATTATTCCATTACCTTACAAAATCCTTTGTATTTTTAAAATTTAGAACCTAAACAAAAATGTATTGAAAATTAGAGAAATAACCCCCTTTTGTCTTTCTTTAAAAAAAAAAAATTGTCTCACCATTGCTGGTGGGAATGTAAAATTGTACATTCAATTTTTAATTTAATTTAATTTTATTTATTTATTTTTATTTATTTTTCTAGAGAGAGGGAGTGCAAATAGTGCAAGCAAGGGTTGGAGGGGCAGAGGGAGAGGGAGGGGATCTTAAGCAGACTTCCTGCTAAGTATGAGCGTGTTGTGGGGCTTGATCTCACAACAGTGAGATCATGACCTGAGCTGAAATCAACAGCTTGACATTAACTTACTGAGTCACTCAGTGGCTCTTACTGAGCATAACTTAACGAGTGCCTCTTTACATTCACTTTAGAAGACATATTGGCAATTCTAATAAGATTAAATGTTCTTTCCCAGTATGATCAAGTAATATTGCTCCTTGGTCTTTACCCAAATTGGTTGAAAGACCATGCTCACCAAAAATCCTGTGCATGACTGTGTATAGTTGCTTTAACCATAATTGCTAAAAGTTGGAAGTGAACACAGTATCCTTAGATAGTTGAATATATAAACTGTGGTATATCCATAAAATGGAATATTATTCAGGATTAAAAAGAAATGAGTTAGGTCACTAAAAGATATAAAGGAAACTTAAATACATATTGTTAAGTGAAAGAAGATAATCTACTGGCTCTATATTAATGATTCTAATTATATGACATTCTAGAAAAGGCAAGCTATGGGTGCAGTAAAAAGATCAGTGGTTGTCAGAGGATCTGGAGAAAGAAGGTATGGGTGGATAGACAGAACACGGAATTTTTTTCAGTCAGTAGAATTATTCTGTATGATACTATATTGGATACATGTTATTATATATTTGTCAAAACTCATAGAATGTATAACAGAAAGAATGAATCTTAAGGTAAACTGTGGATTTTAGTTAATAATAATGTATCAAAACTGGCTTATAAGTTTTAATAAATATACTGTATTAATGCCAGATGTTAATATTAGGAAAAACTGGAAAGTGGAGGAAGAGGGTTATATGAGAACTCTCTGTACTCTGTAAACCTAAAATTACTTTAAAAGTAGTAGATTAAAAAAGAAAAACCAAAGTTGGGGGCATCACAATGCCTGACTTCAAACTATATTACAAGGCTGTGACCATCAAGACAGCATGGTATAGGCACAAAAACAGGCACATAGATCAATGGACCAGAATAGAGACCCCAGAAATAGACCCTCAACTCTATGGTCAACTAATCTTCAATAAATCAGGAAAGAATATTCAGTGGAAAAAAGACAGTCTCTTCAATAAATGGTGCTGGAGAAAAATTGGACAGCCATATGCAGAAGAGTGAAACTGGGCCATTCTCTTATACCACACACAAAAATAGATTCAAAATAGATGAAAAGCCTCAATTAAAGATGGGAATTCATCAAAATTCTAGAGAAGAACTTAGGCAATAACATCTTTGGCATTTTCCACGCAACTTCTTTCAAGACATGTCTCTAAAGGCAGGGGGGAAAAAAACTAAAAATGAATATTTGGAACTTCATCAAGATAAAAAGCTTTTGCACAGTGAAGGAAACAGTAAACAAAACTAAGAGGCAACCCATGGAATGGGAGAAGATATTTGCAAATGACATGACTGATATCCAAGATCTATAAAGCACTTCTCAAACTCAACACCCAAAAAACAAATAACCCAGTCAATAAATGGGCAGAAGACATGAACAGTCACTTCTCCAAAGAAGACACACAAATAGCTGACAGACAAATGAAAAAATCCTCCACATCACTTGTCATCAGGGAAATACAAATCAAAACCGCAATGAGATACCACCTCACACCAGTTAGAATGGCAAAAATTAATAAGACAGAAAACAACAAGTGTTGGTGTGGATGGGAAGAAAAAGGAACCCTCTTACATTGTCAGTGGGAATGCAAGCTGGTACAACCACTCCGAAAGACAGTATGGAGGCTCCTCAAGAGGTGAAAAATAGAGCTACCCTATGACCTGGCAATTGCACTACTAGGTATTTACCCCACAGACACAGATTTAGTGAAAAGAAGGAGCACATGCACCCCAATGTTCATAGCAGCAGTGTCCATAATAGCCAAACTGTGGAAGGAACTGAGATGTCCTTCAACAGATAAATGGATAAAGAAGATGTGGTTCAGGGGCGCCTGGGTGGCTCAGTGGGTTAAGCCGCTGCCTTCGGCTCAGGTCATGATCTCAGGGTCCTGGGATCGAGTCCCACATCGGGCTCTCTGCTCAGCAGGGAGCCTGTTTCCTTCTCTCTCTCTCTCTCTGCCTGCCTCTCCATCTACTTGTGATCTCTCTTTGTCAAATAAATAAATAAAATCTTAAAAAAAAAATTAAAAAAAAAAAGAAGATGTGGTTCATATATACAATGGAATATTACTCAGCCATTCGAAAGGATGAATGCCCACCATTTGCATCGACATGGATGGAACTAGAAGGAATTATGCTAACTGAAATAAGTCAAGCAGAGAAAGACAACTATCATATGGTTTCACTCATATGTGGAACATAAGGAACAGCATGAAGGACCACAGGTGAAGGGAGGAAAAACTGTATAGGAAGAAATCATGACAAGGAGACACACCATGAGAGACTCTGGACTCTGGGGACCAAACTGAGGGTTCTGTAGAAGGGAGGGGGTAGGGGGATAAGGTAGCCAGGTAATGAGTATTAAAAGTTCATGTGTGATGATGAGCACTTGGTGTTATATGCAACTAATGAATCATTGAACAACACATCAAAAACTAATGATGTACAATATGTTGGCTAATTTAACATAATAAAAAATAAAAATAGTATGTTAAAAACTGTAAAAGAAGAAACAAAGATTTGGTTTCAAAAATAGGCAATTAATAATTTGAGCATGGGTCAAAAGTATTGTATAAGATATGACTCAATAAAACCATGCTGTGAATAAAGTCAGTCAAAATTAAAATAACTGCCTGCAAGGGTAAAATATAAACAAAGAAAAGACAAAAAGCAAACAAAAACAAGGGAATGCATATTTCTATGTGCTGTTTCTATATGGTTAGGCAAAGGTAAACTTTAATGTGTATTCCAGTTCTAACCAAAATAAACCTGCAAAGGGCATGTTTTTGTCTTTCGATTGTGATATCTATCTAAATGTAACCTCTTACTTTAGTTATTTGATTTATAACACTAACATTTGACTATTTTTATTGAAAGAATTGTTCATAGTACTTCTTGATAAATTGAAGTAAAATCTGGTAGAAGTATTGATTGGATATTATTTTTTGGTAAAGGAAGTATCTACATTGAAAAATAAAGTGTGATAATTACTAAGCATTATCCACATGCCAGTTATTTGTGACTACTTTATTTATTCTTAACTAGGTTAAGTACCTATTGGGTTAAGTACCACTATATCGTCCATTTCAAAGATGGAAAAAACAAGACTTTAGTACTTACTTGCTCAATGTCACAAGTTTCATAATTGGTGCAACTGAGAAGTCAACCTAGGAATTTGACACAACTTGTACTCCTAAAATATTTTCAGAATTACTGTAGAAATAATGCAGAAATAAAAATGTCATTATCATTTAACAACACAAGCATTATTTTCAATAGCACAATGTACAATGTAAAAAAATTAAAATTAAATTAAAAATTTTTATATCACCTTAGTATCATAAAACTATTGTTTAGCAAATATGAGTGGTGTAGAAATATATATGCAAAAATATTTCACAAAATATAACTCTCATGTGAAAGTCACAGGAAGTGTCATGATTGATTTGTCAATTTCCAAGGTCTAATATGATTATTTAATAAATTTTTAATGTATTTAATATTTAATATTAAAATATATGCTTAAGAAATGGTAATTTAAAACATTTAAATAATAATTAAAACATATTTTAAGTGATTCTTTGATTTATAAAATAATTTAGATTCTGACAATGCCTAATATCACGTTTTATATGATGTTATCTTTATACATGCATGAAAAATCTAGTTAACAAGCCCCATTGATCTACTATAGGACAATATATATCTGCCTATAATTCATGAAATTTCCATAGTCAGATTACTAATTTAGTGAAGTTCTTTTTAGCAATTATAAATTAGTATATTATGTTTTTTGATAACTTTAGACTGAAATTTTAAAAAAAATAGTATATCACATAACCTAATATAAAACATTTTGTTTTAAATATTTGATTATTGGGGCACCTGGGTGGCTCAGTGGGTTAAAGCCTCTGCCTTCGGCTCAGGTCATGATCCCAGAGTCCTGGGATCAAGCCCCACATCAGGCTCTCTGCTCAGTGGGAAGCCTGCTTCCTCCTCTCTCTCTCTCCCTGCCTCTTTGCCTACTTGTGATCTCTATGTGTCAAATAAATAAATAAAATCTTTTAAAAAAGTTAAAAAATAAATAAATATTTGATTATTACAAGAATTTTAAGAATATTTTATTAGGGACATCCTTACTCTTAACTTCCTATAACTACCACTTTCAATCATGATCATTTTTATTATAATTTTTTAATTGAGTATAGTTGACACAATGTTACATTATTTTCAGATGTAAAAGTAATTCAACTTCTCTACATGTATGCTATGCTTACATAAGTGCAGCTACCATCTGTCACCATTCAATGCTATTACAATATCATTGACTATATTTTCTATGCTATGATTGTTATGCCCATGACTTATTCATACCATGACTGGAGACCTGTACTTCCCACTCCCTTTCCCCCATGTTGCACCTCCCCCCATCAGTTTGTTCTCTGTACTTATAGGACTGAATCTGCATTTTGTTTATTCATTTGTTTTGTTTTTTAGATTCCACATATAGTGAGATCATATAGTATTTGTCTCTCAGTCTGACATATTTCATTCAGCATAATACCCTATAGGTACATCCATGTTGTCACAAATGCCAAGATCTCATCCTTTTTTATAACTGTGTATCACTGAAAATAATACATTGGTCCAGAAGTGGCACTAGCAGGGGACAGAGGAGATACATGTTCTGACTGCATATTGTGCCTTTCAATGAAAGATTCTCAGAGGACAATAGAGGGAAAGCACCCTGCAGTTTGGTGCTACCACATCTCTGGCAAATACCCGGTCTGACTCAACTCAAGGCCAAGGCCGCTAAACTGGCACACTAACAAAACAGGAAGAAAACCAAGTCCATAACAGGCAAAGAGAGCCATTGCTGATAACTGGACTGAAGGCAAATGTGGTTCAGCCACAACAGTAAGGCACACACAACACACATAGGAGACACTCTTGAAGTGCCAGGTTCTGGTGAACAGGGGCCATTACACTGCAAAGCACTACAGGAATTTTTCTTCATAGGGCCACCACTTTCAAGAGCAGGAAACATAGCTGAATTTCCTAACAAATACGAATAGATGCAGATAGTTGGACAAAATGAGGAGACAGAGGAATATTCCCAAATTAAAGAACAGTGCAAAATCATAACAAGAGAGCTAAACAAAATAGAGATAAGTAATATGCCTCATAGAGAATTTAAACTAATCATCATAAAAATACTAACTGGACCTGAGAAAAGAGCAGAAGACCTCAGTGAGACCCTCAACAAAGAGATAGAAAATGTAAAAAAGAAACTAATCAAAGATGAAGAACTCAATAGTTGAAATTAAAAATATGGAATATGGAATAAATAGTGGACTAGAGGAAGTAGAAGAATGGGTGAACAACCTGAAGGACAGAGTAATGGAAAGCAAACAAGCTGAGCAAGAGAGAGAAAAAGAATAATAAATGAAAATAGACTTAGGGAACTCAGTGACATAAAGTAAAATAACATCTGCATTATAGGGTGCTAAAAGAAGAGAGATAAAGGGTGAAGAAAAATTATTTCAAGAAATAATAGCTGAAAACTTCCCAAACTTGGATAAGAAAACAAAAACCCAGATGCAGGAGGCAAAGAGAACACCCAACAATATCAATGCATGGAGGTCCATACCAAGACACATAGTAATTAAAATGGCAAAAAGTAGCGATAATGAGAATATGTTAAAAACAACAAGAGAAAAGAAAATAGTTACACACAGGGAAACCCCACAAGGCTATCAGTGGATTTCTCAGCAGAATCTTTGGAGGCCAGAGACAGTGTCATAATATATTCAAAGTACAAAAAAACAAAACAAATTAAAAAAAAAAAACAAAACCTGTAGCAAAGACCACTCTATTCAGCAAAGCTATCATTTGGAATAGAGGAGAGATCAAGAGTTTCCCAGAAAAACAAAAGTTAAGGGATTTGTGAATTAAACAGCCCTACAAGAAATATTAAAGTAGACTCTGAATGGAAAGGAAAGATTGAAAGTAGGAGTAAGAAAAATACGAAGCACAAATACAATAAAAATAAATATATTTGTAAAAATTAGTGAAGGGGGTGATGCCTGGGTAGGCTCAGTTGGTTAAGCAGCTGCCTTCAGCTCAGGTCTTGATCTCACAGTCCTCTGTTTGAGCCCCATGTTGAGCTCCCTGCTTGGTGAGGAACTTCCTTCTCCCTCTCCTTCTGCCACCTCCCCTCTCCCCACCGCTTGTGCTCTCTCTCTCTCTGTGTCAAATAAATAAATGAAATCTTAAAAAAAAAAAAATCAGTGATGCAGCAGAAGTGGTTCTAAGAGAGAAGTTTATAGCAATGTAGCCCTACCTCAAGCAAAAAGAAAAATCTCAGACACCTGAACTTACACATAAAGGAGCTGGACAAAGAAGAACAAATGAAACCCAAAACCAGTAGAAGGAAGGAAATAATGAAGATTAGAGCAGAAATAAACAAAATAGAAACAAACAAACAAGCAAAAATCAATGAAATGTGGAGCTGATTCTTTGGAAAGATCACCCATATTTAAAAGCCCTTATCCAGACTCATTAAAAAAATAAACAAATAATAAGAGAGGAACAAATAAATTAAATCAAAAATGAAAGGAGAGAAATAACAACAACACCACAGAAATACAAACAATTCTAAGAGAATATTATGAAAAATTATGTATGAACAAATTGGATAACCTAGAAGAAATAGATAAATTCCTAGAACATATATCTCCTAAAACTGAATTAGGAAGAAATAAAAATTTGAGCAGACTAATTACCAGCAAAGAAATTGAATCAATAATCAAAAAACTCCCAATAATCAAAAGTTCAGGACCAGATGGCTTCACAACTAAATTCTACCAGATATTTAAAGAAGAGTTAGTACCTATTCTTCTTAAACAATTCTAAAAAAATGGAGGAGGGAAGAAGGCTTCCAAATTCAGTCTATGAGGCCAGCATTCCTTTGATATCAAAACCAGATAAAGACAATACCAAAAAATACCATATCTCTGATGAATTTAGATGCAAAATTCCTCAAGAAATTATTAGTAAACCAAATCCAAGAATACTTTAAAAAATCATTCACCATGATCAACTGAGATTTATTACTGTGATGCATGGGTGGTTCAGTATTTTCAAATCAATCATACATTACATCAATGAGAGAAAAGATAAAAACCATATGATCAATCTAATAGATAGAAAAAAAGCATTTGACAAAGTACAATATCCATTCATGGTAAAACAAAAAGCAAACCAAAACAAAACCCTCCCAACAAAATAGGCTTAGGAGGAACACACCATACCATAAAGAAGGCCAATATGAAAATCTCACAACTGACACAATACTTTATGGTGAAAAACTGAAAGCTTTTCTCCTAAGGTCAGGAATAAGACAAGGATGTGCACTCTCACCACTTATATTCAACATAGTACTGGAAAGCCTAGCTACAGCAATAAGAGAAGAAAAAAAAAAAAAAGGATGAATGAAAGAAAGAAACATCCAAATTGGTAAGGAAGAAGTAAAACTTTCACTATTTGCAGATGACATGATACTATATAGAGAGGACCCCACCAAGAAACTACTAGAACTGATAAATGAATTCATTAAGATCACGAGATACGGAACAAATATTCAGGAATCCATGGCATTTCTATCCACTAATAATGAAGCAGCACAAAGAGAAATTAAGAAAATAATCCCATTTATAATTGCACCAAAAATAATATAATAACTAGAATAAACGTAACCAAGGAGGTAAAAGACAAGTACTATGAAAAGTAGAAAACGTTGATGAAAGAAACTGAAGATAATACAACAAAAGGAAAGATATTCTGTGTTCATGGGTTGGAAGAACAAGTATTGTTAAAACGTCTGTGTTTCCAAAACTATCCATAGATTTAATGCAATCTTTATCAAAATACCAACAGCATTTTTCAAGAACTAGAAAAAAATAATCTTAAAATCTGTATGGAACCACAAAAGACTCTGAATAGCCAAAGTCATCTTGAAAAAGAAGAACAAGACTGAAGGTACCACAATACCAGATTTCAAGATATCCTACAAAGCTGTCATAATCAAAAGAGTATGGTAGTGGCACAAAAATAGACACATGGATCAATGAAACAGAGTTGAGTCCAGAAGTGAACCCACAATTATATGGTCAATTAATCTATTGCAAAGAAGACAAGTCTTCAAAAAATAATGTTGGGAAAACTGGATAAGCTCCAAGCAAAAGAATGAGACTGGACCACTTTCTTATACCATACACAAAAATAAACTCAAAATGGATTAAGAACCTAAATGTGAGACCTGAAAACATAAATATCCCAGAAGAGAGCACAGGCAGTAATTTCTCTGACATCAACCATAACAGTATTTTTTCTGTATATGACTGCTGAGGCAAAAGAAATAAGAGCAAAAATAAACTATTTGAACTACATCAAAATAAAAAAAAAATCTGCATAGCCAAGTAAATAATCAACAAAACTAATAGGCAGTGTATTAAATGGGAGAAGATATTTGCAAATGACATCTGATAAAGGGGTAGTATCCAAAATATATAAAGAATTTACACAATTCAATACCTGAAAAACAAATAATCCAATTAAAAATGGTCAGAAGACATAAACAGACATTTCTCCAAAGATAACACACAGATGGCAACAGACACATGAAAAGATGGCCAACACCACCAATCATCAGGGAACTGCAAATCAAAACTATAATGAAATATCACCTTAACACTTCTCAGAATGGCTAAAATCAAAAACACCAGAAACAACAGGTTATTGGTAAAGATGTGGAGACAAAGGAACACTTGTGCATTGTTGGTTGGAATGCAAACTGGGGCATCCACTCTAAGGACAGTATGGAGGGTCTTCAAAAAATTGAAAATGAAATTATCATATGACCCAGTAATTCCATTACTAGGTTTTACCCAAACAATATGAAATCATTAATTCAAAAAATATATGAAGACCTATATTTATTGCAGCATCATTTACAATAGCCAAATTATGGAAACTACTCATATGTACATTGATAGCTGAATGGTTCAATAAGAGTTGTATGTATATACAATACAATATTACTCAGTCATAAAAAAATAATGAAATCTTGCCATTTGCAACAACCTGGTTGGATGTAGAGAGTGTAAGGATAAAGTGAAAGAAAACAGTCAGACAGAAAGACAAATGGCCATATATTTCATTCATATGTGGTATTCATGAAACAAAACAAAACAAAAAAAGAATATAGAAAAAAGAGACAAACCAAAAATTAGAATCTATCTATAGAGAACATAGTGGTGGTTAACAGAAGGGAGGTGGGTAGAAGGATGGGTTAAATAGGTGAAGGAATTAAGGGTACATTTATCATAACAAGCACTGAAACTAATATAACGGTGTGTGTTAACTAACTGGAATTTAAAAGAAAAAAACACAAAATCTACTTTTTAATATTTATGTATTCATTTTAGAGAGAGAGAGAGAGAGAACATGAGTGGGAGGGGTGCAGGGAGAGAGAATCTCAAGCAGACCCCTGATGCATGTGAAGCCCAGGTGGGGCTTGATCTCAAAACCCTGAGATCATGACCTGAACCAAAACCGAGTTGAACTCTTAATCAATTGCACCACCCAGGTGCTCCACAAAATCTGCCTTAAGTTTTTGAGAGTACAGTACAATATTGTTATGTACATGCACATTTAAAGTAGACAAAACACATTTCTATTTTTAGTTTGTCCAAATGCTTCTTATGTATCACAATTCAAATTGACTTTCATTAAATTCCTACCCTGTATTTATTCAGATATATATATTTTTTTAACTTATATTTGTATACATATACCATTTTATATATATACATATATACACATAAATGTGAATATATTTCTCCTCTAAGCCACTGATAGGACAGATGAAATGATGAAATAATTTATAGATTTTGTGATGTTGCAGTATCTTTGTGTTTCTGGGATAAATTTAATATGATTAGGATTTGTTATTCCCTTAGTCTACTGCTTATTTGATTTGCTAATATTATAATAAGGGTAGTTGCAAAGATGAGAGGAACTTAAGATTTTTGTGCATGTCCTATTCTCTGATTTTAGCACTGGATTTATGTTGGTCTCTTAATATGAGTTAGATAACTGCATAACTTCTTGTACTGTTTTAATGTTTTATTCCTTGAAAGTTTCATAAACTTCTAAAAGCCTGTCTGGACCTATTTAGTAAACAGAATAATGGTCTCCCAAGATGTCCTTGTCCTTATTCCTGGAACCTCGTGAATATATTACTTTACATGACTAAAAGGACCTTGCAGATGTGCTAAAGATTAAAGAATTTTGAGATAAAACATTAAACTGGATTAACCAGGCACACCCAATCTAATTACATACACTCATATAAGTAGAAGACAGATGAGTTGGTCAAAGATACATGACTGAGTATGACTTCAGCCAACTTTTCTGACTTTTAAGGTAGTGGAAAATATGTATATGAATATTAGACTATAATGGTAAATGACAGAAACAAGACACAAAAGAATATATGTAATGTTCCATTAAATTGTTAAAGCATCCTCAAGTTTAGAATATATATTTTAAGAACATGTACATAGGTGTTGAAGAATATGATAACTGTGGGTACTATTTGATGTCACTGCTTGGAATTAATCTAAGGGGTCTGCAGATTAACACTCTGTGATAGCCAGCCTCCAAAATGACCCTCCATGCTTCTCATTTTCTGCCATTTATGTCCTTGAGTAGTCCTTCTCCGTGTTGAATAGGGCTGAAGTGTGTGACTAATAGGATATTGTGAAAGTGATGGTGTGCATATCCAGAGGCTAGATTGTAAAAGACATTGACATTTTTGGCTGCTTCTCTTGGAGGAAGCTAGATACATGCTGTGAGGACAAAAAGCCCTACAGAGAGGTCCAAGTGGGAAGGAATGGAGGTCTTCCACCAATAGCCCAACATTTGTTAGCCATGTGAATGACACATTTTTTAAGAGGATCTTCCATTCAGCATTAATCAAGACTTCATAGTACTTAGCCCCACCCAACATCTGATCTAGTTTCTTGAGAAACTCGCCATAACAACCCAGCCAAACTACTGAATTCCTGACCCACTGAACTCTAAGAAGTAAAACATTTGTTGTGTTAAGCCACTAAGCTTTGCAATGGTTTGTCGCACAGTAGCTAATGCATTCACTATTGCTTTAGCACCATCAGTACAAATGTCAACACAATGAAAATAACAAGGAACATTATTGTTAAGAAAATTATTTTAACAAGGAAAACCCTTGAAAGGATCTCGGAGACCCTAAAGGTCTGCAAACCACATGTTGAGAACTTCTTCTCTGATGAATTAACTATTATTATTTTTGTAATTATTTGGATCCACTACAACATATTTAAATATTCCCCATTGATAGGCATTTATACCTTTTTAAAATACTCTTCTAGAACATTGTTATAAATATAATTCTTCTATTTATTTTTAAAAATAATCTTGACATAAATTTGTGATTTGCAAATGTTTGATTTTGGGGATTTTTAGCTGCTTAGTAATTTTTTTTTAAATGACACTATCACAAATTTGCATATCATTTGTTTTGTAGTTATATTGAATTAGATAGTTTGAACTAGATAACTAAAGAGAGGAGGAGAGAGAGAGGAATGTGCTATCTATATTGATTCAACTATAGATGGCAGTAGAAAAGTTTCAAGATCCAATTCAGTTATTTACTGGCTATTTCCATTTAGACAAATTTCATTAAATTTCAGTAGTTTCACAGCAAAGGAAACAGTTGACAAAACCAAAAGACAACCTACAGAATGGAAGAAGATATTTGAAAATGTCTTATCAGATAAAGGACTAGATCTAAGATCTATTAAGGACTTGTCAAACTCAACACCCAAAAAACAAATATCCCAGTCAATAAATGGGCAGAAGACATGAACAGACACTTTTCCAAAGAAGATACACAAATGACCAAAAGTCACATGAAAAAATGCTCCACTTCACTCAGCATCAGGGAAATACAAATCAAAACCACAATGAGATACCACCTCAAACTAGTAAGAATGGCTAAAATTAACAAATCAGGGAAAGACAGATGTTGGCAAGGATGCAGAGAAAGGGGAACCCTCTTATACTATCTGTGGGAATGTAAGCTGGTACAACCACTCTGAAAAACCATATGGAGGTTCCTCAAAAAAGTTGAAAATAGAGCTACCCTACTACCCATCCAGTTACACTGCTAGGTATCTACCCCAAAGATACAAATGTGATCCAAAGAGGTGCCTGTATACCAATGTGTATAGCAACAATGTTCATAATAGCCAAACTATGGAAAGAGCCCAGACGTCCATGGACAAATGAGTGGCTAAGGAAGATGTGGTATATATACATATATATGACAGAATATTACTCAGCCATCAAAAAGGATGAAACCTTATCATTTACAATGACATGGATGGAACTGGAGGGTATTATGCTAAGCAAAATAAGTCAATCAACGAAAGACAATTATCATACGGTTTCACTCGTATGTGGAATTTAAGATACAAAACAGGATCATAGGGGAAGGGAGGGAAAACAAGTCAAAATCAGAAAGGGAGAAAAGCCATAAGAGACTCTTAACTATAGAAAACAAACTGAGGGTTTCTGGAGGAGAAGTTGGTGGGGGGAAGGAATAACTGGGTAATGGGCACTCAGGCGGGCATGTGATGTAATGAGCACCTGGTGTCATAAGCAATTGATGAAAAACTGAACTCTACATCTGAAACTAAGGATACACTATGTGTTAACTAATTGAATTTAAATAAAATAAGTTTTAAAAATTTCAGTAGCTTCATCTGTGAAATTGGCAAAATAGTAACTCTGCATAGTCTGCAGTATATAGGTTTCAAATGGGTTAATACATGTTAGCACTTATTATAGTAGTTTGGGTCACAGAAGAAACATAATAACTACACATTGAATTACCTTTACACAAGCCTGGATGTATAAATTCTTATTCCAGTTTTATACCCAATATTGGTCTTAACTGAGCCTTACTTGGGATTAAAGGTCTGATCTTATTGAAGACCTGATGAATATTTGATGTCACTGAACACTGATCCACCTGAACTGATTTTTCATGGGGTTGGAGGCCTGTAGGGGGAGAAAACTAAATGAGGAGCAATGGAAGAGGACAAAGACAAGTATCCTAATGCGGGCACCAGCAGGAATCTTGCCAAAGTTCCACTTGCAATGATATCAGCTCATGAGAATGCTGGGCAGCAAGGAACATAAAAATTCTCTTCCTTCATAAGCACATTTGAGATATTCCTGTGGCCTACATTAAAAAAAAAAAAAAAACTGGGGAAGACTTTGGAAAAGGATAGAGATGTTCTGTAGTGTGTGAGCATGGGCAATTATTACCCATAGACAAACTACTACAGAAATACTGTTACAAACAGGTCAAGAAATAGCAGTTGAGAGCAGAAAAATTATTTGTCCAAGTTTATGCAGCTAATGAGTGGCAGATTTTCAATCTCAGGTCTTTCTATGTCCAAAGCATATGCCCTTAAACATGAAATTAGCCACAAAAACCACTTGCCTCATTACTCAAATGCATAAATATGTGTGAGCATGATTCTCTAACCTATTTCTGCAGATGACTACTGGCTGCTTCTGGAGGATTTAGCTTTCAGGGGATGCTTACGTAAAACGTGGAACCAATAGAGAATTCTCATTCCCATGGTATCTTATCAGGCATTACTGCAGCATTTCATCCCTTCAGCATATAATTGTTCTCATCTTCACAGCTTTATAGAGTCAACATTTTTTATTGCAAAGTCCCAGGTTCACTTCAAGAAATGTCTCTTGACTTTTTGGATTTGCTCTCCATTCTCTGAGAAAGGAACCTACAGGAACAACCTCACGAAACATTAATAAAGATGGAATTATTGGGAGCTTCCATCAAATCAATTTCAGGCACAAACTAGTCAATCAAATTCTAGGTAGGAACATTCTAGGTAGGATAATAGAGATGGGATTCTGCATAATTTGGGGTCTCAAAGGAATATAGCCTAAGTTAAAATCAGTTTGAATAGTCTGCATTCATTTCAGGGTAATGGCATAATTTTACATATAAAAATAATGTGTTAAGATTTGGAATCACACCTATTTATTTGTTAAGATAAATCTAGAGCTTTGAACAAGATCTAAGCTCTTTCTCAGTATAGTAAACTGCCTTTATTAATTTTAAAATTTCATTTGCTAGTCATTGTGATGATGCATCTTGAAGTAAATATCTCTGCAACATGTCATTTAGAGAGTAAGATACTGGTTTTGCATAGTTTTAAAATGTTTGCAGCTATGTAATTCAACCAATCAAACCATTCTAAAAATATAAGTTTCTGAATATGAGAAATTGTGTTTTTGTTGTCCATTTAAAAGTGAAAAGACCAGAAAGGGCATAGTTTTTAAACCAATGACCTTTATCATAATGTGTCTTGTACTGAATTCTAAATAGAACATGCTGGTTGAAAGCCAAAAAATGACTGTCATTGAAACACAGGATTCATCAAGTTATAATGTCAACTTAGTAATGAAAATGCTTTCCTACAGTCTTGTCAATTGACAGGCTGTCATCACATATTAAAAACTGACAAGTCATTGATGAATTGGATTGTTTTTAATATTGTCCAAAGCAACTCATCTTCAAAAAATCAAAGAAAATATTGCTCAACAGTTAAATATTCTGTTTCTTGATTTTGTACTCATTTTAAAGTAAAAGAAAGTATTTAGACAGATGTATAGGCATCTAAGTAGAAAAGAAAATAATTACACATTATTGAATATATTGCTAATACAATTTTGAATACATGACATTTAAAGAGCTTAAACTCTAATAGCTTAAATTGAACACATACCATACATATTGAGGAATATGTACACTGATGATAAATAAAAAAGCTTACATTAAAAAGATTGTCTATTATTTATAAAATATTCCTAGAAGGTACAAAGTACAAAATGTTGTTTGATATTTCAAAATTTGTTTAGTTAGCTGACATGATTGAAAATATGAAAGAAATTTAAGAGCATACTACTACCTGAAATTTCCTTCACAATTTGGTACTAGGTCTCCTGATTCCTGGAGCTTATGTCTACTTTCTCCATGTACTCCCTTATAATGGTGGAACATATCTTAACAAGAGCCTCAAGAACGGATTCATACACAGTAAATTATTGAAAACATGAATGTTTAAAAATGTTTATTTCACTCTTATATTTGGTGAAGGCTAAATCTAGATTAAAACAATTTTTACTCAGAATTCTGAAAATGTATCTCTGTTGTCTACTAGCTTCCACCCTTGCTGATGTCTTTCTGATTTTTGACATTCTGTTTATGGTCTTTATTTTTCCCCAGATGAACGATATTGTGATCTCATCTTTATACTTCTTTATCTGAGTTTTCATGACCATGTTGTGGATCCTGTGTTTACATTTGTGCATGTGTTTGTGTCTGTGTATGTGTGTACATGGGTGCACGTGCACTTCTTTTAATCTAGAAATTTATTTCCTAGTTGTGAGAATTTTTAATCTATCTGAAAATTTTCTCCCCTCCATATTTTTGAGCTCTTATTGAATAAATACTAAAATTTAGATGTTAAACCTGCTAAATGGTATTCTATATTCATTATTTACTTTTTTTAAAATCAAGTTTGTTGCGATTTAATTTATATACAGTAAGTTCGCCCATTTTAGGTACATAGATGTATGCATTTTGAGAAAGGTATGAAGTTGTGAAATCACTGCTACAATCAAAACACAGCATAATTCTATTACCCCAGAAAGTTCCTTATGCCCCTTTGTAATCAATTGTTTCTTCCCACCCAAAGCCCTGGCAAATATGAATCTAGTTTTTTGTCTGTATGGATGTGCCTATTTTGAACATTCTTTATAAATGGAATCATAGAATACATGGTCTGTATGTCCAGTTTCTTTCACTTTGAATAAGGCCTTTTCAGTTATCACACGTTTCAGCAATCCATATCTATGGATCCTGACCAGCATATCATTGTATGGCTATACGACAATGCTTTATTCATTGGCAAGTTGATGGGCATTTGGATTGTTTCCAGTTTGAGGAAATTATGAAAAAGCGGCTATAAATATTCTTGTGCAGGTTATCTATAGACACATTTTCATTTACTTGGGTCAATATCTAAGAATGGAGCTGCTGATCATATGGCAAGTTTAACTTTATAAAAATAAATAACTCCAAAATTATTTTATAAAATATTTGTCTTATCTCCTGTATAAGAAATGTTTGCCTATTTCAGGATCACACAAATGTTCTCCTGTATTTCTTCTATCATTTTTATGTTTTTCACTTAGGTCTATATCCATTTCAAATTAATTGTTGATATTTTTAATGTGCAAGCTTTTGATATTATTGACTTTTCTTTTTCACTATACCATTCCCTTCTCAGTTTTATTAATCTCCCTTAGTATTGCTGCATTTGTGCCTTGTATATTTTCACATGTTGTTTTATTTTTACTTAAATCAAAATATTTTTTAAATTAACTTTGATTTTCTCCTTGATTTATTGGTTATTTGGACACATTTTAAGATGTCTTCCTGTTATTGATTTCAAGTTTAATTCAGTGATGATCAGAGAAAATGATTTGTATAATTTCAACTATTTTGACTTTGTGGGTTTATTTTTTATGACACACAGTGTGGTCTATCTGGCAAATAGTCCATGTTAGTGCACTTGGATTGAATGTGTATCTGCTTTTCTTAGGTACAGCGTTCTGTAAATATTAATGTCAAATTGATAATTTTGTAGTCTTACTTAGCTTTATCTTCTTATTATGTAGGCTTATTACATATATCATTATTATTATTTATTATTATTATTCTGTCTACTTCTAACAATTTCTCAGACAGGCATGTTGAAGTTTCCAACTATAATTATAGATTTGTCTATTTTGAAGACAGTCTTTTCAACAAATGGTGTTGGAAAACTGGATAGCAACACACGAAAGAATGAAACTGTACCACTTTTTACACTATACACAAAAATAAATTCAAAATGAATGAAAAACCTAAATGTGAGACTGGAAACTCTCAACATCCTAGAGGACAACAAAGGCAGTAACGTCTTTGACATTGGCCAAGCAACTTCTTACTCGATATGTCTCTTGAAGTAAGGGAAACAAAAGCAAAAATAAACTATTGGGACTCATCAAAACAAACAAACAAAAAAACAAAAAAACAAAACCTCTGCACAGCAGAAGAAACCAAAAAACTAAAAAGCAAACTATGGAATGGAAGAAGATATTTGTAAATGATATATCCAATAAAGTGTTTGTATCCAAAATACATAAAGAACTTCTAAAACTCAACACCCCAAAAAGCAAGTAATCCAGTTAAAAAATGGGCAGAAGACATGCATAGATAGTTTTCGAGAAATACAGATATCTAAAAGACACATGAAAAGATGCTCAATATTACTCATCATCATGGAAACACACATCAAAACCATAGTGAGATATCACCTTGCACCAATCAGAATGGCTGAGATAGGGGAACCCTCTTACACTGTTGATGGGAATCCAAAGTGGCGCAGCTACTATGGAAAACAGTATGGAGTTTCCCTCAAAAGCTAAAAATAGTAAACTTCTTTCAGATTGAAGCTATAGAAGTTTTGGGCTTCTTTATTTGTGAAAATTATTCAAAGAAAATCATGGAAAAGTGCTATCATGGGATATTATAATAAAAAAGCATAAATAAAGTTATTTTGCTGAAAGGCTTTTTAAAACATCCTTAAACACTAAGTTCAAATGAAATTGAAGTTTCTGAAGTAGTTGAAATTTGAATTCTCAATGCAAGCATGTTTCTATTTTTCTCTGTGGGTAGCAATTTTATTTTGTGCTTCTCCATTTCTTGCTTCAGTGTGACGTATTATCTGTGCCCAACTGGAAGTGGAAGGTTCTATTTCCATGGAGGTGTTATTGTTTAATCTAAGTGACTCTAAGGCAGCTGGACCCCTCAACTCAGAAAATTATATAAAATCATTTTATAAAATGATATTGTTCCCTGGAGATACCAACCTCCCAACTAATTAAAAGAAAGGCTCTCTTATAGTTTTAAAATATTAATAAACTAAGGCTTTAGAATTTAAATAAAACATTAAGATTAAAGTTATATATTAAACTAAAATTTTAACTTCTACTCTTGTATGCCATTGGCTTTCTATTTTTAAATTTTATTTGCTGCCCAAACTCCTTATTAATCTCATTTTCTTAAAATCTTTGAGTATGTTTAGTATCTAATTTCTAGAAGACCACTAAAAAGATTAAGTATGCCCTAATAACATTTTGCCTGTAAATTTGAAAGTGTTATTTATAGAATCTTAATGTTTCTCTTCTGCAATAATTCAGAACAACACATTATATAAACCTTTATAAACATTGTATATGCTTATTAAATATCAGGAGAAGCTCAATCTATATTATTTCATAACATCAGTAAATACTAAACTAAAAAATCTGAAAGTGGTAACATATTTACATTTATATATTCAGAGACAGGCAGAATTACCTGTTAAGTATTTCCGAGACATGATTCACAGGATAATTTGGGGTTACTTATACACAGCTGTAAATAATGACACATATTGGGAAAATTAATCTCTCTCTCTCTTTTTTTGTTATATAAGGGAACAAATTTCAATTTGATACTATTAATGCCTCAATGTTTGCAGGCCTTACATAGCTTTTAGTTTCCCTTTTAATAGGTAACAAAAGAATGGAAAGAGCTGAATTAATTTTCTAGGATCGAACAAGTAGTAAGTGACCGAGAGTAGATTAGAAACTGGGTCTCTCTGACTTCTAAGTTAAAATTAGTTGTTACATATATTTTTTAAGTTTATGAATATTTTCTATTTATGACTATGATTCTAATTCCTATTCATGTAATGATAGGATGTTTCCTTACTACAAATCTTTAAGTAGAATTTTTACCCAATTGGAAGAAAAGATATTAGGTGAACTATACCTAATAGATTGATATACCGAATAGATTGATCTAGGCTGATTGCCAAAATGTATGCTGCCATCATTTTACATGTTCTTCTTTCTGTCACAGTGGGCTGAACCTCTACACCTCTGGGTCCCAGGTTCCCATGTCAATGTGATTCTGGATAGTTTTGATTAATGAGAGAACTCGATGGGAAATTGAAGAGAGTAAGGGGAGGGATATGACAGAGAATTTATTTCCATTTTCTTTACCTCAGATTGTATCTTTCGTGTTGGCTGTGTGCCTCTTCTGGCTCTCACAGGTTAAACTTGGCTCAGTTATAGGTTTCTTTAGATCATATTTCCACTGTTTCTTGAATCTGGTAACATGGCCTCCTCACTTGCCCCTTCACATTGGCTTTCTGCTGTTACTAATCTCTGGATAGATTCTTGGCCTCCTTTTTGACATCTCAGCTCTTCCCTCATATAAGTAACCAATCCCGGATTTATATTTTATTTTAGATAGCATCATTTTATTTTTCTTATACAACAAAATGGCAAAAAGTATGATGAAGATTGCTGTTTGGGAAACCCTACCTTAGTTGTTAAGTATGAACTTTGGGAACAGTAATCTGGGAATCCAGTATTGGCTGTGCTGCTTCTTAACTATGTGACTCTTGGAAATTAGTAAACACAATTAAGTTTTCTTTTTTTACTACATAAAGTAAGAAAACTATCTGTCAATGTAGATAAAAAGTTTAAAGAAGAACAAAGTATTGCATAACATTTTGCATAATGCCTAGCAGTTAAAAATTATGTTATCTTTGGTTGTTGTTCTTACATTTGTTGTTGTCCTTATTGTTACTATTATTGAAGTCTCCCAAAAGAATGTGACTTAGGACCTTCCTTGCAAGAGTTTTCTAGTGTGAAGTCTTATTTTATTTTCCCAATTTTATAGCAGAATTGAAAATAAAAACAAAAGTTTTCATAACATATTCCAAATAAATAGTAAATAATCTTCATAGAGCATGAATTACAGGATAGATGCTGTCTAAGTGCTGAAAGGTAGAAGACCATGCCACCCCAAATTATGCCAGTTCAGCATGAAGATCACTTTGAGCTAAAGGCACTTAATCACATAGCAGATGCAAGAAGAACACTCTAATCTTCCATTTTCTTCCTGAAAATAGGGGATTAAGAACTTCCATGTGCAAGATGTCCTTTCTATACCAGAAGAAAATAAATATTTTTGAGTGGAAGTCAAAGCCAAGAGAATTCTCTACAAAGAGACCTTGTTAAGATAATTTGTATTTTTATTTAGCCTCCCTGTATATTTTAGTTGTTTCCACAATTGCCTCTCTTTGTTCAATCCCATATAAAAGTATTTAGGTTTTGCCACTTCTTTGGGTCTCTGTTTCCCTAAGATGACCCCTATGTGACATAAAACATGTAAATATGTATGCTTTTCTCCTATTAAACTGTCCTATGTCAGTTTAGTTCTCAGGTCCCATCAAAAAGCCCTAAGAGAGTAGAGGTAAAATGTTGTGTCCCCCGACAGTGCTTTGTGAATTTTGGTTCATTTAATCATCACCATGATACTATTGTGGTAAGCACTATTATCATCGTGATCTTTGGACAGGAGGAAACAGAGACTTAAAGATATTTAAATAACACTCAAAGTTTCACAAGAAGTAGCAGAGCAAGGGACACGTGGGTGGCTCAGTTTGTTAAGTGGCTGCCTTTGGCTCAGGCCATGATCCCAGGTCCTGGAATCAAGCCCCACATTGAGCTCCTTGCTGGACAGAGAGCCTGCTTCTTCCCTGCCTGTCATTCTCCCTGCTTGTGCTTGTTCTCTCCCTCTCCCTCCCTCTCTTTTTGTCAATTAAATTAAAAAAAGAAGAAGAAGAAGAAGAAAAAGAAAAAAAGAAAGAAAGCAGAGCATGATTTTGAACCCAGGGAGCCGAAGTCCAGAATCTGAGTAGTAAACAGGCTGTTATATTACCAAGCCCAAGTATTTTGAGGATAAAGAGGAAACTGAAGCCATTCAAATGAAACTCTTAAAACAATTCACAAAACAATCTAGTATGATGGCTTAACTCTGCATCTAATAAATAATCTTTGGCTCTTCTTTACCAAACTTAAGCTCCAGTGAAAAGGTGTTTAGAGCCTTTTTCTTTTCTTTTCTTTTAAAAGATTTTATTTATTTATTTATTTATTTATTTATTTATTTATTTATTTGAGACAGTGTGCAAGCATGGGGAGGAGCAGAGAGAAAGGGACAAGCAGAATCTTCACTGGTCACAGAGCCCCACAAAGGGCTCGACAACCTGAGATCATGACTGAGTTAAAACCAAGAGTCAGCTATTCAACTGACTGAGACACCAAGGGTGGTGCTTTTTTTTTTTTTTTTTTTTTAAGCACTCACATACTGTTCTTTCTTTCTTCCTTTGCAACCAGGTATTCTCCTAGTAACAAGTAGTTTATTTTAAGGTGAAGTAGTCTGGTAGTCTACTACCAGAGTTTTTCTGAGACATGATTCTCAGAAAAAAAAAAAAAAAAACTCTTTAGAGAGTTTTTCTGGTTTGGATAGTTTATGGTCAAAACTTTCTTCTGTGTCTTATGTTCACAGGATAGCCTCAGTCTCCAGGGAATGAATGTATCAGCCATCCTTGAAATGATACTCTAATGTGTTTTCTGTGTCTGTTTTAGGATCCTAAAATATAAATTGCTATAAAAGGTGCATTTTTGCCTGTTAAATAGTATTAACATATCTTTATGGAGTTTAATAATAATATTTCAGTAAGGTTGGAACATAAAAATATAATTCATGATTATCCTCAAATAATTTCCCCTTATGTAAAAAAATACTGATCTGAACTAGAAAGGGGGGGGTTTACATTACTGAACCTCAAATTCGATGTGATGATTTTATGGCTATAAATGGTAAGCAAATTCTGTTTTCAAAAGGAAAACTATTTCAAATTACTATTATATTTAATTTGGATATTACACAGAGCAATCTTCAATAAATTTATAAAGATCATCATGAATCATGAATTTTTCCTCAAGCATTGAGTAGAATGTTGTTAAATCCTTTTAAAATTTAAAGCTAAAATGTAAGTATCACTTCATAATCTATTGGGATATGAAATCATTCTGTCTATGCTAAACATATTTTAATCTAAGCAAAGTCAGTGTTCAAGAAAAAATAAAATTTTAAAATTCACTTGAAGGACAATTTCTAGGTGATCAAATACTTATCTATCTTGAATTAGAGAGTCTCCTACAGAATGCCTTCCACAGGCTCAGTTACTTCTTAAATATCATAGTAATTTTAAATTCACTTTAATAAAAGGGTAAGGTACAAGAACAGGTTCTTTTGCTTTTAGGACCTTGAGTGACAGTTTAGAATGCTTAAAAGGAAAAATTTTGGAGTTATTCAGGAAAGTTTTCCCAAAATACTGATTAAAATATGCTTAAGGATTTGGTTCAATGGCTGCCATTTACCAATCTGTAAGAGAGAGTAGTTTGTGCAGCTGTTTCAAAATAGCTGAGACCAGTTTCCACAGGATATGTATGTTGCAACCATTAGCAATCTTCGTCCTTTGGCACACCCCAAAATTATTAATACTTGTTATAGCAGCCACCACTTATTGAACACTTACTGTGTGCCAGGCAGAGAGCTAAGACTTTGACTTGCATTATCTCATTTAATCCTGGTGACAATTCATGAAGAAGGCACTGGTCTTGAACCTCTTTTAAGTACAGATAAGCACACTGAGATTTCCACCAGTTAAGTGGCAGAGCTGAGATTCAAACTCTATCTGATCTTCACTATCACCAAATGCAGCCTCACTAAGCAGAAGCTCTGTAAGTACCTGCACATAGGAGGGTATGTGCTATGGTGAGTGCTGTGGATTGTTTAAGACTGATGATTCACAGACCTGTACCCCTGAAAGAAATAGTACTTTATATGTCAGTTAATAAATAAATAAATAAACAATACACTGGCACAATCAAGGAGCTCCTCCATGCACTCCAGGCAGAAAGGGGCCCACAGACTCCCTCCCCAACCCCAGGATACAGGTTAACAGGAAATACTAAGGAAATACTAAGCCCAGTTCTCTGCCTTTAAAAATAAGTCTGAGGTGGAACAGAGCTGTACAAAGCAGTTCCTTTTGGTAGAAATAAATTTTGTCCCTTTCTCAGCGGGGGAGAAAAGTGCATTTCTTTTCAATAGTTGAATGACTAAAATTGGCCTTAATGTAAAATCCAGCATGAGCCCCATCTGCACAGTGTGGAGATGTACCTCTTGAGATACATGTTCAACTTCTTAAGCACACTGTTACAATACAGGCAGGTAATACCATATCCTAACAGTACTGCTTTCTGGTGACTTTGAGAAAATAGAAATTACACAGGGTAAAATTGCCAAGTGGTATGGTTTATTGTGGTACTGTCTTCATTCTCCTGATTTTGTTTTATTTCTTATTCTCTTTATTTTTTATGTCCATTCTCTTGATTTTTCCTCTTTACTATGAAATTTATACTTGAAAATTTCCCCAACAATTAAAACTTTAAGGGTTATATTTAATAGTTCTTATATAATAAGCTACATGGATGTTTTTATTCTTAGAAATAATAAAGGCTCTTAAATCCCCCCCACCCAAAAAATAAACATCATTCCTTTCTTAGCTATCATAAATACAGATGTGGATATTCTTTAGTTATTGATCATGAAACTGTCTTCAATATACCCATAAAGGTAAAAATAAAGTGCAGAACTAGGTATATGGTTTACCACTATTTTGTGTACAGAAAGAAAAAAAAAAAGAATATTAAATCTACTTGTACCTGCCTAAAAAGTCTCTAGAGCTTACATGAGAAACTAGTCACATCAGTTTCCACCAAGAAAGGGACCAGGAAGAAACACGTTGCCTTTATTTTTTGTCCTTTTGATTTTTGAACTGTGAAAATGTATGACATTAAATACATGACAAATGTGTATTTAATATTAAGGGGAAAAATGAGGGAGAATTACTAGAAATTCCTCCCATAGACCATAGATTTATCACTACATGTTATCTCATTCAATTCTCAGAGCAACTACAATCTACATTTCAAATTTCCCTTTTACAGACAACAAGAAATTGAGTAAGATTGAATCAATTTTCTAGGATCAAACAGCCAA
Source organism: Lontra canadensis (assembly GCF_010015895.1). Classification (NCBI taxonomy): domain Eukaryota; kingdom Metazoa; phylum Chordata; class Mammalia; order Carnivora; family Mustelidae; genus Lontra; species Lontra canadensis. The sequence goes on along the minus strand of NW_022631046.1, from coordinate 157,267 downwards.
TCAATGGTAGAAAATAAACTTGAATCTATCTGGTTTAGGTCTATCTGGCTTCAAGGATCATGCTTTCTACTACCTTCATTTATTAGATGATAGGTTTGTTTCAATGAATGATTATTATAAACATTGGTGAATTTTATCAGTAGTATGAATTAAATCATCTTGTTTTAAAAAATAAGCTAACTGTTACATGTTATATTGAATCGATTAACTAAGTCAGGTCTGCCAAAAGAGTTGACCAAGATATGTGGACGTATTTTCCCAAAGCAGCTGGATGAAAGGTGAAATCAAAATATAATTAAGGTTTGCTAGGGTCTGCATAACATGAAACAAGTAATTTGTTCTTTTTCTTTGTTTTAAATTGACATGAAAATTTTGGATTAAAAATTCACTTTAAAATAGTGTTTAATCCTCAATTTATCCTAATTCCAAATTTGTTTTTTGCACTGAATAGTCTAACCTAATTCTACATTTGGGGTACATTATTTTCCACAACAAATATAAATTTTTAATAAATATAATTTTTAACCTTCAAAAGATATATTTGTGTTACTCTTAACATTTCCCTGTATTTCTTCAGAAAAATGTAGACTTCTACTAAGTTTGGTTGAAGAAGATAAATTTTAATCAATTTTTCCCAAGATTGAATTAAAGCAAGTCTATCAACTCCTGATTTTAGTTGATGTTTTTGTATGTGTGTACATTTTTCAATTTATCTGCTAAATAATCAAAACAGAAATATATTTATTATTCTTCTAAGAAGAAAGAAAGACACAGAGACTTTAGTTTCCACTATCCAATATTAAATACACTTTGAGCACATTATTATAAATGTCCTTATTATGAGAACACAACCTTTCACTTATGAAGACTTAATGTAAGCAACATATTAAACCAGACGAATTGGGGTACCTGGGTGGCTCAGTTGTTAGGCGTCTGTCTTTGGCTCAGGTCATGATCCCAGGGTCTCTGGGATGGAGCCCTGCATCAGGCCCTGCGGGCCCTGCATTGGGCTCCCTGCTCACAGGAGATCTGCTTCTACCTCTGCCCCTCCCCCGGCTTTGTGTTCCTTCTCTTGCTGTGTATCTCCTTGTTAAATAAATAAATAAATAAATAAGATCTTTAATAAATAAATAAACAAACTAGAGAAATTGAGGACTTAAGGGCAGAAGTAGAGCTGAGAACACAAAACTTTTTAAAATGTGTTTTGCTTGTTAGGTAATGAATGTTTCCCTTCAAGTCTCTATCTCTTCTCCCTCTCTTCAAGTCTCTCTCTCTCTCCTGGTGCCACTTTTGAGATTTGGGTTTTTGTTTGTTTGTTTCTTTTTTTTTTTTTTTTAAGATTTTATTTATTTATTTGACAGAGATCACAAGTAGTCAGAGAGGCAGGCAGAGAGGGGGGGCGGGAAGCAGACTCCCTGCTGAGCAGAGAGCCCTATGTGGGGCTCCATCCCAGGACCCCAAGATTATGACTGGGCCGAAGGCAGAAGCCTTAACCCACTGAGCCACCCAGGCACCCCTGTTTGTTTGTTTCTAAGAGCCACACCATCACCTTCACCACCAACAACAAAAATCCTAACAGCATACAGGTAGACAAAGAATATGAACTGTTCTATCAAAGGAAATCTCACCATGGTTCCTCAAAAATAGAACCAGAAGTCAGAAACACTAATGAAAATAAAAGGATCACATTCCTTCAAATCCAGTGAATAGTTAGGCAAAGTTTATAATTTTATCTTAAGCATTTGTTCTTTGATTAAGGACATCCTCATAGTAATGGTATTATTTTTTAATACTTTATTTATTTATTTGACAGAGATCACAAATAGGCAGAGAGGCAGGCAGAGAGACAGGGGGAAGCAGGCTTCCCGTGGAGCAGAGAGCCCAATGCGGGCCTCGATCCCAAGACCCTGGGATCATGACCCAAGCTGAAGACAGAGGCTTTAACCCACTGAGCCACCCAGGCGCCCAGTAATGGTATTTTTGTTTTATTTATTTATTTTGTTTTATTTATTTTATTTATAAATACCATTACATAAATGGTATTTATGTAATGGTATTTATTTGTTTTATTTATTTATCTTGTCTTTCTTAGGACAAAACAACTTAAGAAAGGCTCGGATACAATGACATTTAATGCAACTCTATTTTTAAACATAAGGCAGATTCTAAATAGGTGATAGAAATAGTCTTTTGAAAGAGACAGTGATTTCTTTATAATACACTTCAAATATTTATTTGAAGTTAACACTTCAATTGATCTTTGTTTTTATTTGAAGTTCTCAAAATTTCGTTCAATCTCTCTTTACATTTTGTCACTATTTTTCTTATTCTACTTATCATGTACCGTATGATGTACTTATTATGTACGTATCTATTTATCTACATGTACGTATCTACTTATCATGTACGTATCATGTATTAAAAAAGAATTTTCCCTTAACATTTTCAATTAGAATTTAGAACTAGTTGAAAAACTTCATCAAAAATTTCAGACTCATCTTTGGATAGACACTCTTCATTATCCCTGAAAAATTCCTTTAGAAGTACAGTTTCAATGGTTAAAATAGTCCAATTTTGTGGAATGAGCAATTCACAACTTTTTACATTTAACTCTTCTTTTGTTACAATCCAATTTTGGGATTCAGTTTCAGTTTTTATTTTTTTATTTTTTTAAGATTTTATGTATTTATTTCAGAGAGAGAGAGAGAGCATGAGAGGGTGGAGGGTCAGAGGGAGAAGCATATTCCCCACTGAACAGGGAGCGCAACTCGGGACTCAATCCCGCAACTCCGGCTCATGATCCGTCGCTTAACCAAGTAGGCCACCCAGACACCCCTAGTTCCAGTTTTTAAATGAGAACTATAATATCAAGTTTAAGTGGCCCAATCAAATCTTGAATATGGTGCCAAATATTAGGCAGCTAAAATCATACCTTGGAATTGTTTCCTTTTTTATTCACTTTTATTTGAACTTATTTTTTAAATGCACACATTAAGAAACAGTTCTTCCTAAAATTTGTAAAAATATAAGTAATATAAATGAAGTTAAACCTTTGGAATATCATGCCATATCAGATTTCATCCCAGTTTCATCCTGATGATAACCATAGATTGTACTTGAGCTTGTACACATTAACAGATATATCAGAGTATTGATATACATCCATACACACACATACAAAATACAAAGAACTGTTAGAGGGTTTCATGTAAGTATCATTCAATACATTCCTACTAAAACCTAATTTTTACTTTTACTTAAAAATATATTTTGGAGCACTCACTATTTAAATATATGTAGAGGGGCACCAGGCTGGCTCAGTGGGTTAAGCCTCTGCCTTAGGCTCAGTTCATGATCTCAGGGTCCTGGGATAGAGCCCCACATCAGGTTCTCTGCTCAGTGGGGAGCCTGCTTCGCCCTCTCTCTCTGCCTGCCTCTCTGCCCACTTGTAATATCTCTGTCAAATAAATGATCCATATATATATATGGATCATTTATACATATATATATGTAGATTTTTCTGAATGCCATAGTATGGCTTTTTCTGTTGATATAAAGCTATCTTTTAGGGTGCATTTTCATGTTTTCTTTCAATTATACATTTAAGATGGAGATGGATGGTTGTAGAATACTTTCAAATTTAATAAAAAATGTCCAGTGCTTTGAAAAGTGGATTCTACATTTTATTCATGATCATTTGTTTCCTTTCATCATTGTCAACATTTGATATTATCAACCATTAATTTTTTCCCAATTTATTGTACCAATTTTTCCCAATTTATTTTCCCAATTTATTTTGATGAGATTTTATTGTGTATCTTATTACATGTCAGGCTGAACACCTGTACATATGTTTATTGGTTCTTATGTGTATTTTTTGTTTGACAAAGTGTCTTAATATGTATTGCTTCAATTTTTCATTAGCTGTTTTTAATTACAAAATGTTAAGTATTATTTATACACCCAGTATACTAATTTTTTGCTCCTAATATATAATACAGATATTGTCACTTGCTCTATAGTTTATTTTTTCATTCTTCAATATGGTATCTTTGGATGAATAGAATTTATTAATTTTGATATTTAATATATCAACACATTTTATGATCAATCTTTTTATTTTTATTTAGGAAATTTTTCTTTAAGCCGAAGGGATTAAAATATCCAGGTATTTTCTTTTTAAGATTTTTATTTATTTATTTGACAGAGAGAGATCACAAGTAGGCAGAGAGGCAGGCAGAGAGAGAGGAAGGGCGGGGGGAAGCAGGCTCCCTGCTGAGCAGAGAGCCCGATGCGGGACTTGATCCCAGGACCCTGAGATCATGACCTGAGCCGAAGGCAGCGGCTTAACCCACTGAGCCACCCAGGCGCCCTATCCAGGTATTTTCTAAAACCTTTAGTATTTTGCTTTTCACATTTAGGTCTGTAATCTTTTTAGAATTGAGTTTTGAGATTTAAGTAAAGTTTCACTTTTTCCCCCATATGGATGTCCTCTTATGCCAGTACCAATTTTCAACTTCTAATATATTTAATTTTTGAACTATCTACCTTTACCTTCTACTAACCATGGATGTTAATTTCTTGTATATTCTTTCCTATATAATTTTAATACATACAGAAACAAATATAAAGACAGATTCCTTTCTCTAGCTACTTTTACATAAAAGGTAGCATCCTATACCTTCTATTCTGCACTTTGTATTTTTTAATCTAATAATATTCCAGAGGATTTTCATATTAGGAGAAAAGACTGTTTTCATTATTTTTAGTAACTAAATATTATTCTACTATACTGGCATAATTAATTGAAAAATCTATCTTTTCTGCACCACTTCACAGTCTCTGTCATAAGTCACACAATGACAAATGTGTGGGACTATTTCTTTCTTCTCTTGAAGAAAATTGAATTGGTTAATTTTTTTTAATTTTTAATTTTTTTATTAACATATAATGTATTATTAGCCCCAGGGGTACAGGTCTGTGAATTGCCAGGTTTACACACTTCACAGCACTCACCATAGCACATACCTTCTCCAATGTCTATAACCCCACCACCCTCTCCCTATCCCCATCCCCAACCCCCAGCAACCCTCAGTTTGTTTTGTGAGGTGAAGAGTCTCTCATGGTGTGTCTCCCTCCCAATTCCATCTTGTTTCATTTATTCTTTTCCTACCCCCCAAACCCCCCTCATTTTCTCTCATTTCCTCATATCAAGGAGATCATATGATAATTGTCTGTCTCTGATTGACTTATTTTGCTAAGCATAATACCCTCTAGTTCCATCCACATCATTGCAAATGGCAAGACTTCATTTCTTTTGATGGCTGCATAGTATTCCTTTGTGTGTGTGTGTGTGTGTGTGTGTGTGTGTGTGTGTGTGTATACATATATATATATACCACATCTTCTTTATCCATTCGTCTGTTGATGGACATCTAGATTCTTTCCATAGTTTGGCTACTGTGGACATTGCTGCTATAAACATTCGGGTGCACGTGACCCTTTGGATCACTATGTATGCTTGTATCTTTAGGGTAAATACCCAGTAGTGCAATTGCTGGGTTGTAGGGTAGCTCTATTTTCAACTTTTTGAGGATGAATTGGTTTATTTTTAATCTCTGCACTAATACCCCATTCTCTTAAGTACCATAATTTTGAAATGAATCTGAGCAAGGACCTTTTTATTTAATTTGATACCTGCATCAATGTAATTACAATCACTTTTTCACTCCTGATATTTATTTGTTCTTCTTAAATTTGCCAGGATTATAACAAAGTGAGATTCTTTAAAGCAGCAATTTTTGCTTTTTATTTACCCTATTTGATTTATTTTTTGATTTTACTAATATCCACAGTTAGGTTCTTATTTCTGGCCTTCTACATGCTCATTTATTTTAACTTATTTAAGCTTCTTTCAAGCTTTTTAAGGTGACCAACTTGCTTGTTACTTTTCTGCCTCATTCTCTTCTGGTATTAATTTTAAAGGAATAACTATCTCCCTAAATACAGTTTTAGTTGCAACTCACAAGCTATGTAGCATTTTTAATAAAATTTCATTTAAAATATTTTTAAATATTTTTAATATTTAAATATATTTTAAAAATTTAAAAATATTTTAAAAATATTTTAAAATTATTTAATATTTCAAATAATTTTAGTATGTTTTTCTCTTTGACCTAGGGATTACTTACATGTATAAATCTTCAAACATATAGTGATATTCATAATTATATTTTATTACATATTTTTAACTTAATTGCATTGTGATTCATAAACATTTTGTGTACACTTTCACAAAAGTGTGATCCTTTGAAATTTATTGAAACTTATTTTAATATTCTAGCATATGATTAATTTTTATAAGTGTGTTTGTGTGTGCTTAGAAAAAGTATATAATTTTGCTGTTGTTGGGGGTGGAATTCTGAATATGTTCCTTAGATCTTGTCTCAGTCAAGTTAATCAAAACTTTTATCTCTTTCCTAAAGTTTTTTTTTTCCTCCTACTATTATGAGGTTTTTTTCCCTGTTATTGAGAAGACTACCATTTGATTGTGGATTTCCCTATATCTCATATTTCCTTAAGTCTTATTTTTAATAACTGTCATTAGATGCATGCAAATTTATTTTTTATTTCTTTATTTTTTTAAATATTTTATTTATTTATTTCAGAAAGAATGAGAGAGAGAGAGTAGTACAGAGGGGAGAGAGAGTAGTATAGAGGGAGAGGAAGAAGCAGGGTCCCTAACCAGGGAACAGGGAGCCTGACATGAGCTCAATCCCAGGACCCTGGGAGCATGACCTGAGCCCAAGGCAGATGCTTACCTGACTGAGCCACCCAGGTGCCCCAAGATGCATGCAAATTTAAATTTCTTTTATTTTTCTGTAAAGTTAAACATTTCATCATTATAATATGTTCCTCTTTGCCCTTTACTTTTTTTCTCTTTTTTGGTAATTGCTTTAATAAAAACTGAAGTATAATATAAATACAGAAAATAGAATAAATTACATTTACAGCTTGATGAGTTACCATAAAGTGAATACAACCTAACTACCCAGTTCTGGTAAAAGAGAATTATAATACAGAAGCTGCCCTCAGTTGCCCAAACTGTTACTATTACACCCTCTTCTGAGGTAAGCACCATCATGTAATAAATTGGTTTTGCAATTTTTATTTTTTAAACTTTATATACATGGATTTTTTAAAAATCTGGATTCTTTTTCTCATCATTATATTTGTGAGGTTTACTCATCTGTTCTTTTGATGGACATTTAAGTTGTTCCCAGTTTTTGGCTATCATGAATAATGCTGCTATGGTCATTGCAATACATGGCTTTTGGTGCCTATATATATATA